>NC_134404.1:138475879-139075879 GCF_038048845.1 Mixophyes fleayi | reverse complement strand
GGTTCTGTCACCAGTCCTGATGTTAGTGTTCCCAGTACGTCATCTGGCCAAGGTGATGTCAAACAACAGAGTGTTTTCAAATTAGTGCAAAAAACAAAAACCAAAAAATTTTTTTACTGTATTGAAGCGAAAAAGAAGTGTAACTGAGCAAAAGTTAAGTGACGATAAAAAAAAATTGCAAGCATGCCATTCTACACACGCAGTGGCAAAGAGAGAATGAGGCCTTCACCTTTGGCTATTAGTGGCAGATCCCAAAAAGTTACCCAGCCTACAATTGGTGCACAACTACTGTTACGCGTCAAAGCCGAGCTGCAAGATAACAGTGAGGCATTACAGGAGAATATTTGCTCTGATTCATAAATGACAACAATCCCTGTGGAGAGTCCATCCAACAGTGGGATGTCTAATCGTGAGCATTCTGCTGATGTGTGCCTTAATAGCCCGAGTGTAGCCGGTGATACCCAAATTGAGGATGCCACTTTGGAATTAGAAGAGGATGAGGGGGAGATTTGTGTAGGCGACGAGGGCGCTAATGAGGATGTTGATGAGGATGAGGTTGTTTGTGTAAGTCCTGCACCAGTGGCAGCAGTTCTGGCACGTGACAAGAAAAATGCCATTGTCATGCCTGGGCATAAAACAAAAAAATCCACTTCTTATGTGTGGAATTATTTCTACCCAAATCCAGACAACAATTGTATAGCCATTTGTAGTGTATGTCAAGCCACAGTCAGTCGAGGGAGGGACCTTAACCATCTTGGAACCTCGTCTATGTTACGCCATTTAACGAGAGTTCATGGCAAAGTGTTGGGAAAAGCTGAAAGTTCTTCCCAAAAGAATACAAGCACTCCCTCATCAGCTAAGACCCTCCGCTCACCGACATACCGACGGCTACAAAATACACCCACCACACCATCCTCATCAATATCCTCAGTAGCGCTCGGAGTTAGCCCGGCATCCCACTTAAGGCTGGATGACTCCGGCACTATTATTGATTCCTCTGAAGAAAGCGTTAGTCCTGCTGCTGCTGTTGCTGCTGCTGGGGGTGAATCGTCATCCCAGAGGCAGGTTAATAAAATGAGCAGTCCTACATTTCAGCAATTAACTGTGAAACAATCATTTGCGAGGGGAAGCAAATATGACAGCAGTCACCCAGTCGCCAAGCGAATCACAGACGCCATGGCTGCAATGTTAGTGTTAGATCTGCGTCCAATCTCCACAATAAACGCAGCTGGTTTTTCACAGTTAATTGAGGTTTTGTGTCCGCGTTACAGAATTCCATCGCGACACCATTTCTCCCGTAAAGCTATTCCACAACTATACCAAAAAGTGTGTAAAAATGTAGAGATTGCGCTGAAAAATGCCATTCTGCCCACTGTTCACTTAACCACAGATATGTGGACAAGTAGAAGTGGCCAAACCAAAGACTATATGACTGTGACAGCCCACTGGGTTGGTCATTCACCTTCACCAGCAGGAACAGCAGCAGCATGTACACCACTACGTAACATTTGTCACAGGCAGGCCACTCTTTGTATCACCGGCTTCACTAACAGGCATACGGCTGACAATTTGTTACGCAAACTGAGAGATGTGATTGATGCATGGCTTATACCACTCGGACTCTCCCCAGGGTATGTCATTTCAGATAACGCCAACAATATAGTGCGAGCATTACAGCTGGGTGATTTCCAACATATTCCTTGTTTTGCTCACACCATCAACTTGGTGGTGCAGAGCTTCCTACGAAATAACCGTGAGGTGCAGTAGATGCTTTCGGTGGCCCGTAAAATTTCAGGCCATTTCAGGCATTCAGCCACAGCATGTAGGAGATTACAGCAGCTCCAAGAGCAGTTTAACTTGCCCTGCCACCAACTTAAGCAAGAGGTGGTAACTCGGTGGAATTCCACCCTGTACATGCTTCAGAGGATGGAGGAACAGCGCAAAGCCATCCAAGCATATTGCACAAGCCATGACATTGGGAAAGGAGGGGGGATGTATTTCAATCTTGCACAGTGGGGAATCCTTTCAGTGCTGTGCAAGGTGCTGAAACCATTTGAAGTTGTGACGTGTGAGGTGAGTGCAGACTCTGCTAGTTTGAGCCAAGTCATTCCTTTAATTAGACTATTGGAAAAGCAGCTTGAGAAAATGAAGGAGGAGCTGAAAGCAAGCAATTCAGCAAAGTATGTTGGCCTTGTCGATCAAGTACTTAATTCGCTTCACAATGATCCTCGAGTTATTAAGATCTTGAACTCGGATCAGTACGTTTTGGCCACTGTGCTTGATCCAAGGTTTAAAACCTACATTGAGTCTTTACTTGTAAATGAGCGAGATGTGAACTTTTGCAAGGAGCTATTGCTCAGCAAGTTGGCTGCTGAACTGGGCCTCGGCTTGACGACGTGTCCTCCTTCTCTTTCTCAAGCTGTTGCTCGTAAAAAATTAAATTTCCAAAAAAGAAGCAGGGAAGACACAGGGGGCAGACCAGAACAATTTAACATCTGGGCTGGTTTGAAGGATTTTTCAAAAAAATGTGTCACTTTGCCCATAACTCCATCCAATATGAGTATAAACATGCAAAGGATGGTGGAGGATTACTTTCAAGAGGTAGTTGATATGGAAATGTCAGACAGTCCCTTTCCTTACTGGGAAGAAAAGCAGGCCATTTGGAAACCCATGTACAAACTTGCTTTGCAATACCTAAGCTGCCCACCCTCCAGTGTGTACTCTGAACGAGTGTTCAGCACAGCAGGGAACTTAGTCAGTGATCGCCTTAGAAGGTTACTTTCCAAAAATGTGGAGAAAATGATGTTTATAAAAATGCACTACATCTTCCACGAGGAAGGCCTACACCATCCAAGACATCCAAGCACTGACTGTTCTCTAATGGCGGATTCAAGCGGCTATGAATTGATAGTCTGTGATGATGACGTACACACTGATGAGGGTGAGGATTAAGCTGAAGATGATGCCGATAACATCTTTTTAAAACTTTCTATGTAAGTGTAAGGTGCAATCTACCCCCAAAGAGGAAAGGGACTTGTGGCATTTCCATATCACATACCATCTTGAAAGGCTGCTGTTAGGGCAATTTATCCTTAAGGGTAGGGTGTCATAGACAGAGTGACCCTAAACTGGCTTTGTCCATTTTTCATAATATTGTACAGTCTATAATGGCTGAATTTTTGGGTATTTTATACAAGTGGAGGGGGGCCTAGAGAGACAGAAACCAAACTGGCTTTCTCCATATCAATTAATATTGTACAGTCTATAATGGCTGAATTTTTTGGTATTTTATACAAGTGGAGGGGGGCCTAGAGAGACAGAAACCAAACTGGCTTTCTCCATGTCAATTAATATTGTACAGTCTATAATGGCTGAATTTTTTAGTATTTTATACAAGTGGAGGGGGGCCTAGAGAGTCAGAAACCAAACTGGCTTTCTCCATGTCAATTAATATTGTACAGTCTATAATGGCTGAATTTTTTGGTATTTTATACAAGTGGAGGGGGGCCTAGAGAGACAGAAACCAAACTGGCTTTCTTCATGTCAATTAATATTGTACAGTCTATAATGGCTGAATTTTTTCGTATTTTATACAAGTGGAGGGGGGCCTAGAGAGACAGAAACCAAACTGGCTTTCTCCATGTCAATTAATATTGTACAGTCTATAATGGCTGATTTTTTTGGTATTTTATACAAGTGGAGGGGGGCCTAGAGAGACAGAAACCAAACTGGCTTTCTCCATGTCAATTAATATTGTACAGTCTATAATGGCTGAATTTTTTTAGTATTTTATACAAGTGGAGGGGGGCCTAGAGAGACAGAAACCAAACTGGCTTTCTCCATGTCAATTAATATTGTACAGTCTATAATGGCTGAATTTTTTGGTATTTTATACAAGTGGAGGAGGGCCTTGAGAGACAGAAACCAAACTGGCTTTTTCCATTTCTTTACATATTTAACTATAAGTGTAGGGTGTAATATACATTCAAAGACGATGGCTGCATTGCCAATATGCATAGATGGAGAGGAAGACAATCTGTTTTGTGTGTAGAATAGGCCTACCAACGAAGAATTAAACTGTTTTTTTGGATGATTTATTACCTTAACAATTAGATTACTTGTCTCTAAAACAGTTGGAGCACTAAATTGGGTTAATTTAGGCCCAAAACATGGATTTTCCAAAAAAATAGCAAAACAAAACCAAACAAAACCAAAACCAAAACACGCAATGGCGGTTTTGCAAAACCAAAACCAAAACCAAAACACGACGGTAATCCAGATCGAAAACCGAATCCAAAACCAAAACACGGGGGTCAGTGACCATCTCTAATTTGCATATACTCCAGAATGTCATGAAGAGTGATCAGATTAATGAATTAATTTCAAAGTCCCTCTTTGCCATGGCAATGAATTTTATCCCAAAAACAGCTTTTCCACTGCATTTCATCCCTGCCACAAAAGGACCAGCTGACATCAGGTCAGTGATTCTCTAGTTAACACAGGTGAGAGTGTTAATGAGGACAAGGCTGGAGATCACTCTGTCATGCTGAATGAGTTAGAATAACAGACTGGAAGCTTTAAAAGGAGGGTGGTGCTTGAAATCATTGTTTTTCCTCTGTTAACCATGGTTATCTGCAAGGAAACACGTGCAGCCACCATTGCTTTGCACCTATATCAACCATTTAATGAGAGGTTCAATAGTTGTGAAGAAGGCTTTAGGGCGCCCACGAACATCCAGCAAGCGCCAGAACCATCTCTTAAAGTTGATTCAGGTGCGGGATCGGGGCACCACCAGTGCAGAGCTTGCTCAGGAATGGCAGTAGGAAGGTGTGAGTGCATCTGCACGCACATTGGGTGAAGACTTTTGGAGGATGGCCTGGTGTCAAGAAGGCCAGCAAAGAAGCCACTTCTCTCCAGGAAAAACATCAGGGACAGACTGATATTCTGCAAAACGTACAGGGATTGGACTGCTGAGGACTGGGGTAAAGTCATTTTCTCTGATGAATCCCCTTTCAGATTGTTTGGGGCATCTGGTAAAATGCTTGTCCGGAGAAGGAAAGGTGAGTGCTACCATCAGTCCTGTGTCATGCCAACAGCAAAGCATCCTGAGACCATTCATGTGTGGGGTTGCTTGTCAGCCAAGGGAGTGTGCTCACTCACAATTTTGCCTAAGAACACAGCCATGAGTAAAGAATGGTACCAAAACATCCTCCAAGAGCAACTTCTCCCAACCATCCAAAATCAGTTTGGTGATGAACAATGCCTTTTCCAGCATGATGAAGCACCTTAACATACGGCAAAAGTGAGAACTAAGTGGCTTTGGGATCAAAACTTCGAAATTTTGTCTCCATGGCCAGAAAACTCCACAAACCTTTATCCCATTGAGAATTTGTGGTCAATCCTCAAGTGGTGGGTAGACAAACAAAAACTCACAAATTCTGACAAATTTCAAGCATTGATTAGGCAAGAATGGGCGGCCATCAGTCAGTATGTGGCCCAGAAGTTGATTGAAAGCATGCCAGGGCGAATTGTAGAGGTCTTCAAAAGGAAGGGTCAACACTGCAAATATTATTTATTTACATAAACTTATTGCGATTGCCAATAAAAGCCTTTGACACCTATGAAATGCTTGTAATTTTACTTCAGTATACCATAGCAACAACTGACAAAAAGGTCTAAAAACACTGAAGCAGCAAACTTTGTGAAAACCTATACCTATTGTGTCATTCTCAAAACTTTTGGCCATGACTGTACAGTCACTTCATCTTTCACTAGCTATTTTTATTCTCTGGCCTTTATAAATAGATATTTGTTAAACAGGGTTATTTAAAATCACAGACAAAATGAATACTAATCAAGATCAATTAACATGTCACATTGTGGATTGTAAGGTCCATCAAGACCGGTGGTAATCTTATTCCTGATGCTGGAAACCCCGACAAGACTCACCGCGACATCTTCACTGCGAATCCTCAGCAGCCCGACATATTCTTAATCACGACCGTTTAGCAAACTGACTTGGAGTGAATGCGATAAATTAACAGCCCACCAGCACAGAATGACGTCTGTGCACGTCGACAGTAATCTTTCTACAGTTAAGGAGGCAGTTATAGAATATCTCAAGGCTACATTATGTGCCTTACTAAAAAAACATTGTAGAAGCGGCACATTTTTAAATTGCCCTCTTAAGTGTAGAAACACTCACTCCAAGTCAGTTTGGTAAACAGTCGTGATTAAGAATATGTGGGGGCTGTTGAGGATTCACAGTGAAGATGTCGCAGTGAGTCTTGTCGGTGTTTCCAGCATCAGGGTTTAGTACCCAACCCATCAAGACTTCACGTGATGATCTTAGATGCAATTACAGGAAATTATTTTAAAATGTTGGCAACTGTGTGGATGGATTTTGATGCAAGTTGCATTATATTGATATTTTTGCCTAGAAGCAAAATTGACATTAGCTATGCCAGAGTAAACAATCTGTAGCGCTCCTGCTGTTGTGGAACTACTAGTCTCAGCATGCCTGTCAGAATCTGGAACTGCACAGCAACTGAGGAGCCGTAGGTTTTCTACACCTGATCTTTTCCACTCATGCTTTCCACCCATTTCTGTTTGTAAATCAGTCAGTAGTTCATAGCATCCACTATATAGGTACGATAGAACTCAATGGAACACGTGTCACACAGGTGCGAACAACCGTGTGAAGGATCCCTTTAGGGGGAGATCATCAACATTTTACATAATTATGTTGCTCAAAAATTATTTTTCAAAGTGAGTTAAACGTATCTATTACATAGACATTATGCAGTTTAACATCAATTTACTGCATGTTGATTCTTTAATAGAAGAATTAGAAAAAGGTAAACCTTTGACAAACTACCTATTACACAGGTGTCTATAATGTACACACAAACATATGACAATGAGATTATTGTGTGTTTTCTCTAACTGTTTAAATGTGATTGAAGCTGGTGAAGCATCTGTTGTCTCAGCCCCTCATTCATAATCCACCTGTAAATGTTTGAAATAAATTTTATAGACAATTCTTTTGAAGTCAACTTTCAAAAGGATTTAAAGCATCAATTATTGCAAAAGAAACATTAAAGACGGATTTGGTATATGCATTGTAGATAAAAATATGCTTAAAATATGCCTTGAAATACACAGCGATTATAGAGCAAATATATCTTCTGATGTGTTTGTTTTCCTTTCATAGCCTGACATACTAGATTTATGTATTCACTGTGGAGGCATTACCCTTAAAGTGGAACTGAAGCTCAGAATGAATTAAGATACATAGCTCCCACATTTGTCTCAATCTACTGACTTGTTGCTGTAAAAGATTAGCAGTTCCTAAGTCAAAAGTGACCCAGATTAGTGTGAAAATTATATGTCCATGTCATATATAAATGAAACACTCCTCACATTCCTTGTTTCACTACTTTATTATAAAATTAAATCTGGTTTGCTCTTCATCGGTCAACTAGTAGCAGGTGCTCATAGCAATAGGGCCTTATTATGCAATAGGCTGACTAGGCTGCAGCCTAGTGCGCAAGTTTTTTTGGGGGGGGCGCAATATTTTTGGGGGATGCAAAATTGTGACAGGGAGAGACATAAACTAAAATTCAATTCAATTCAAATTAAAACTAAAACTTGAAAGAAAAATATAATAAAGCTTTAATCTTGGCGTATTCTCATGGTAAGAGATAAAGACAATGAGCGACTCATGGGTGGGCACTTGAGGATAAGTGAGTAGCAGAGACAAGGATGGCAACAGGTGCAGGCGTGACAGCCGCCCATCCACATCTTAACCCTCAGTCACACTCATTCATGCCTCCGTTCTGCCATACAGCTCTGATTTTAATGAAAATGAAATGAGTGACAAAGATTGCCGTGACCCTTTTAAAAAGCCAAGTGTAGCTGAGCTCTGAAAACACAGAAACATAAACATTGGTGGGGGGTTCAAGGAAGCCAAATTTTAAATGAAGAATATGTTTGTATTTACCTATCACGTATTATCCTGGCGTGGAAGGTGAGAGGGCACTTTAAGGGTATTAGCTTGGGATTTGACCTTGTCTCGAGGTATATACCTACGCGGCCACTCCACCACTGACCTCCGCCTCAATTCACCCCTCATTACCTCCTCCCATGCTCGCCTCCAAGGCTACTGCCATGCTGCTCCTAATCTTTGGAACTCCCTACCCCGTCTGAGTCGACTCTCCCCCAACCTTTAATCCTTCAAACGCTCACTCAAAACTCACCTTTTCAAGCTCGCCTATCCTACCATCTCCTAAACATTATATCCATCACCTCTTCTTTCTCGTCTGCCATCTAAATTATTTTTTCTCCCAGATGGTCCTACTGTCTCCCACCACCCCTCCCTTTAGAATGTAAGCCCTTGCGGGCAGGGTCCTCTCTACCTATTGTCCCACGTCTGTCTCCTGTCCAGTCACGTCTTTTGCTGCACTCTGTGTGAGTCCCCATAGCATTCACACACTCATCTGTGCTGCTGACATGTATTACCTCATCTATTTGTTACTTGCTTCTGTATCCGGCACTACGGAATCTATAATAATAATAGATTGATGACAATAAAAAAAAAACCTGATGTCTAGTGCAAAATATATACATCAAAATGAAATATAATAACAATACACCTCCCAAGTGCACAAGTGACTGCTGCCTCACATATAGCAATAGTGTCACCCCACCAAAGGAAAATATCAACAAACATATGAATATGTATTGGCGCACACACTGTAATGAAAATACACTGTTCAGTCATTGATAGTTCTCACTTTCTGTGTGTAAAACCATGAAGTAAAGTCCCAATTACTTTGCTGTCCACATAAGAAGCTTTTCAAAAAGTTATCATTCTGTAGGATTACTTGAAATTTGCTTCAAATGGTATAGGAACCGAAAACGAAAAAAAAAATATATATATATAGTGCAGGACGTTTACAACAATTAATGATTCACCCTCACTTGTGACATTAATAACTAGTAATAAATGTTGATTCCAATTTCCTACTTGGTATACATCTCACTTGTGGTCTAGTTTTTCATTGTGTTTAAGCTTACAAGATTCCCATCTTTCGCACTGCCCGTCATGAAAAAGACAAATACAGTTTTCAAGATGTAATTCACTCGAGGCCCACAAGAGGGAGTTCCTCATATAATAAGAAGAGAAAATAGCTTCTGGTGTATTAACTTTTTAAAATCCAGCATTTAATATTAAAAATATACTCACATAAAAACATATACATAAAACATATAAAATGTATATCATCAGGTTCCCTCCCAGGGTTAGGCAATCCCTCCTACTGGAAATTCATGTATGTATGGCATAAAGAGGGCTGTAATTCTCCTGAATAAGGTCCAGGAAACATTGTCAGTTTTACAATCTGTATCACCAAAGTCCAGAAAGAATATCCTCTAACTCTATACTATAGCTCAAGCAACGCGTTTCAGCCTCTATGGTCTTCCTCCAGACTTATGGCAACTTGTATGGACTCCATCTTTTATAGTCCAATCTTCCAATCACATTTAATTACACAAAACCTTAATCCTTTCTATATATGTAACATCTTATCTGGATTTTTTCATCTACTAACAATTATGCATAAAGTATTTGAAAGTATTTGAATGGCAAAGAGGTTATTAACTTCATATGGAGTGGACTTCCGGCATCGGCGAGCACTGGAGCACATGACAGTGTTGTTCATCCTTCCTGTATGCTATACCTCTCTTTGGCTGGCTTTTTTTTTATTGGTGATTTGAGAGAGGGTATAACACTTTTAGGCATATTTCTTCCGGGTTTGCGCTCTATCAATACTGACAGAAAAAAGACCATTGTTTACACAAGTGTCATATTGTATTAGTGTCTTACAACTTCTTAATATGTATGGCCCTGAGTTTTTGAGACCCTAGCAATACTCATGATAGTGCTATATACTAAAATAATTACTTGCTAGCTAGCTAAATATCAAACGTTAAACTGTCCTAGGTAATAAATAATTATTCAATGTCAAGAATATGCAAACATAAATCAGCACAACACATAGGTCACTGAATAAATATATCCCACTTTAAACTTAGGCACTGTGCATCAGTGAAATGGATTTCACTGGATTGATACTTTAGGAGACAACCGGTTGCTACAAGTTAATTAGACCATCACGCTAAATGCTGCGGCAGCAGATAATATAGACCAATCAATCACAATACTTTTAGTGCAATTATTCAGATCATACTTATTACACAAAGATCAGTAGATGTGCAACAAGGAGTAATCCAGCTGGTTCAGATTAGATGTTTTCTAGTACACTTTATGATATACAGAACCCCATGGGGTAAATTATAATCCACAGGTTTAGACGAAGTGTCAGCTGACAAATGAAGCTTGTTTACAAGTTGAAATCCGTATTCGCCTTGATGCATGCATGACTCCTGAGCTCTGTAAACAACAGCTCCTCCCCCTTTTCCCCAAGATTCTCCTGAAGCCCTCTATTACATTCTTAGACTATAAAGAGCAGGCTGGGCTGTAGTTTGCAGACTGTCCACCCAAATATGACTGACGGAATTTGCATTTTACTTCCCAGAGGCAATCTGGGGAACTAGTTTTCTGAATGAGTGCATACAGTAATATACCTGTGATTTGCAGGGTATTACAAAAGGATAAATAGAATTTATTCTCTGAAAGCATGTCATACAAGAGCTGGACACAACAGATCAGGTGGAAGAATATTTGGGGATGCTTGAGAATGAGGGCATGCAAGGGGTATTGATATCTTGAGAAAGACGGTTGTTGAGCTTCAATGTGTTACAAAATGCTCTAGATTGCAGCTGCAAAGATGCTGCATATCTATGTGTATATGTGTGCGTATGTATGTATGTGTGTGTATATATATATATATATATATATATATATATATTCTATATCTCTCTGTATATATATATATTCTATCTCTCTCTCTCTCTCTCTCTCTGTATATATATATATATATATATATATATAGATATATATATATATATATATATATATATATATATATATATGTAGATACAAGATGTAAACACTGGCGCTCAAAACAGTATTGTATATATAAAGTAGTATAGTTCAAACCCACATATACACCTCTTCCACGTGAGGAGGCAGCCTTCCTACAAAACTCTGGCTGGTAAGGCCGGAAATAAAAGTAATAGGTGCAACTGACGGATGGCGCACTGGTGATGTTAGCAGATTTATGCTGAACAAGTTGGGAACAATTAAATAGGCATGAGGATCAAATACAGGTCTCTGGGTTGGTGTCCAACAATCTGTGTAATAAATCCAGTTCTTAAATCCAGATGCTAGACAAAATGGACAACCGTATCAGACTCTGGTGTACAGAGAATTAACTCCAATGTCACAATAAAGGTATGCATATGCAGTTACTGCTCAAACGGAGCTGGCTGGACCAGTACAACACAGCCTACAAGCTCTCCAATTGTATAACAGCAAAGGGACAGAGATAAGTAGAAGGTGTGCAGAGTAGTACAGTTCACCAAATAACAATATAATAGGTGGAAGCGTACCAAAAGGTAATATAAAACCAGCTTATCTGTATCAAGGGAATCACAGCTCCGTCTCATGTGTCAGGAACAGGTAAACCAGCAAGTGCAGTATGCAGTACTTCTTGGTCTCGGGCAGTCGTCCCCATACAAACAACGCAATCAAACTCCAATCAACCGAGATAGTGAAGATAGAGGAGCCATATAGTGTAGTAATTAATGTACAAAGAATTTATTCAGCAATAGTATAAAAATGCAAACTCACATTGTGCAAAGTAATAATAAGCTTATCTGTATTAGGCAGTAGGTCAGCTTGTACCAGTATGGATCCCTGGAGGGTTCTGCAGGTATTACCAGTGATCTCCGCACAGGAGTATCAAGGTATATACCCTAAGTGTCCAGGATGGTAGAGTGGCCTAAGTCAATGTATACAGAAGATAATGGGGCCTCAACGCTTTTCGTCATAAATAGACTTCTTCAGGAGGAAATATTGAATGCCCATGTACAGGGCTTGTTTTTATACTGTGTGCGGTGGCCATTTTGCGCATGCGCAGTGCACGGCCGCTACCGCGCATGCGCTGAACACCCGCGACCACGCGGATGCAGCAGCATGAGGACTATGATGATAGACTCTCTAGATGTATGGAGCAAGGTCCCAGAACACTAATGGGACATGTCAAGTGCCAAATTTAAAGTTCAGAGAGACTCCAATAGATCACAAAAAAACGAGTGCGGCGGCCATCTTGGATAAGGGCACTCAATATAGATTAATAGTGGGTGAAGTCTGCAGTGGCCATCTTTGACAGGGGAATGGTAATATGCAATACATGTTGATTCAGATAATGCATAGTAAAATACAAATAATGCATAGTATATGTATATACACACATATGTATACACATATATATATATAAAATCAGTCATCTCAGTACATAATCTTTCAAGCCAAATTGAAATGTGCTTTAACACGCAAAATACATTTTATAATTAAGTTATCCATCTGTCAAATCTTCAATATTGTAAACAAAACTACATTTCTAACGGTAAACAACAAAAAAAGAGAAAAAAATTAGAATACATCAGATCTTACAGGGTAAGGTTGGGGGAAGCATGTGGATAAGGGTCAATGGATGGGCAGTCTTTGCATAAAGATCATAATACCATCTATAGTATGTGGAATGTTGTAGCATATTTGAATTGGTGGATAATCAAGAAGTTGTCTTGTTTAATATCATCCAGTTGTGTGAAAGAATATTTTTTATGTTTTGTTTTTTCCTTTCACTTAGTTCAATGTTGAACAGGGGCGGGCTGGCCCGGGGGGCAGGGGGGCACATGTCTCCCGGGCCGGACATAAAAACATTATTTTGGGCCGCCAGGTACTCGGTGGCTGGCCCCTCCCCTGGGACCGGCCACCTTCAATTGTCCGCGGATCCTAACCATCCGTCCCCCCTCCCTTCCACTTTGTATCCTCGCGTGATGCACCTCTGTGTCACATGGGACGCGCACAGGTGCCGTCCCATGTGTGTAGGAACTGACAGCGCGGGGGATTGAGCCAGGTAGGAGGGGGGAGCGCTATTGAGCTCACTATGCCTGATATTCAGTATTAACATGACCTGCTCCCTGCAAGACAAAACCACCAGAAAGGAAAGGGTTAATCGTTGCCATAGGCAGATCATGTTTTTTTTTTATGGTCTCTTAAACAGTTTAATCATTATCCGTGTGAGAGAATTTTATGTTATATGGGGATGAACTTGATATTGTATATGTCAGTGTCAGTATGCTAAATTAACGTCTGTGTGAGAGGGGGCAGTATATGTATGTATTGTGTGTTTGTGGGGGCAGTATATGAATGTATTGTGTGTGTGTGTAGGGGCAGTATATGAATGTATTATGTGTGTAGGGGATGTGTGTAGGGGGGGCGGCAGTATATGTATGTATTGTGTGTTTGTGGGGGCAGTATATGAATATATTGTGTTTGTGGGGGCAGTATATGTATGTATTGTGTGTTTGTGGGGGCAGTATATGAATATATTGTGTTTGTGGGGGCAGTATATGTATGTATTGTGTGTTTGTGGGGGCAGTATATGTATGTATTGTGTGTTTGTGGGGGAAGTATATGTGTGTATTGTGTGTTTGTGGGGGCAGTATATGTGTGTATTGTGTGTTTGTGGGGGCAGTATATGTGTGTATTGTGTGTTTGTGGGGGCAGTATATGTATGTATGTATTGTGTGTTTGTGGGGGCAGTATATGAATGTATTGTGTGTGTAGGGGCACTATATGTGTGTATTGTGTGTGTAGGGGCAGTATATGAATGTATTATGTGTGTAGGCGGGGGCGGCAGTATATGTATGTATTGTGTGTTTGTGGGGGCAGTATATGAATATATTGTGTTTGTGGGGGCAGTATATGTATGTATTGTGTGTTTGTGGGGGCAGTATATGAATGTATTGTGTGTTTGTGGGGGCAGTATATGAATGTATTGTGTGTGTGTAGGGGCAGTATATGAATGTATTATGTGTGTAGGGGGGAAGGCAGTATATGTATGTATTGTGTGTTTGTGGGGGCAGTATATGAATATATTGTGTTTGTGGGGGCAGTATATGTATGTATTGTGTGTTTGTGGGGGCAGCATATGTATGTATTGTGTGTTTGTGGGGGAAGTATATGTGTGTATTGTGTGTTTGTGGGGGCAGTATATGTGTGTTTGTGGGGGAAGTATATGTGTGTATTGTGTGTTTGTGGGGGCAGTATATGTATGTATGTATTGTGTGTTTGTGGGAGCAGTATATGAATGTATTGTGTGTGTAGGGGCACTATATGTGTGTATTGTGTGTGTAGGGGCAGTATATGAATGTATTATGTGTGTAGGGGGGCGGCAGTATATGTATGTATTGTGTGTTTGTGGGGGCAGTATATGAATATATTGTGTTTGTGGGGGCAGTATATGTGTGTTTGTGGGGGCAGTATATGTGTGTTTGTGGGGGCAGTATATGAATGTATTGTGTGTGTTTGTGGGGGCAGTATATGAATGTATTGTGTGTGTGGGGGCAGTATATGAATGTATTGTGTGTGTAGGGGGGCAGTATATGAATGTATTGTGTGTGTAGGGGGAGGGCAGCAGTATATGAATGTATTGTGTGTGTTTGTGGGGGCTAGTATATGGATGTATTGTGTGTTTGTGGGGGCAGTATATGAATGTATTGTGTGTGTAGGGGGGCAGTATATGAATGTAGTGTGTGTGTGAGGGAGGGGGTCTTAATATAATGTGGGAGGTAGTCTATCAATTTATTAATCGAGGAGTGCAGGTGGGGGCTAAGTATTGGGTGCTATTTTATTTGTGGGGTGATGGTGGGACAATTTAATTTAATAGTGAATCCTATGAATTTAAGATGGAGTAATTGCACCTTTAAGTTAATGCTGGGGTGGTGAGCTATTAATTGATTGTGGGGCTGTTTGGGGAGAATGAGGTCTATTTATTAAATGTGATTATGAATTATTTAATGCCTGGGATTATTGTGGGAAATGGTTATATTTGTTAGACATAAATGCTATTTAAAATAATGCTGGGGCTGTTTGAGGGGAGGGAAATAGGTTTATATATTAAATGTGCTATCTATTGTCAGGGTTGGTTGGAGGGAAAGAGATCTATTTAGCAAATATGAATATTATTATTTTAAATTGTTGTGGCTGGAGGGAGGCCTAATTATAAAACGTGGGTGCTATTGATTTAACACTGGGACTTGTTGGAGTTTTCTAAATTTTATGTACCCATTTTTTTTTCCAAATAAGGCCTCCAATATTCCAGGATCTAGACAACCAGCAAATGAGTTATAGTAACCAGCAGCCACAAGGGGTGACAGTGACAAGAACAGGTAGGAGAGAGCAGGACAGTCTGCCAACTGTCCTGAATCTGGTGAGACAGTTCCGAACTTGGGTCACTGTTTCGCTTAGGACAGTTGGGAGGTATGTCCTGCTTCACCGTGTACTGTTCCTGAAGGCAGAACTGTGTGCACCTAACAGTAGTGCACACAGTATTGCCTGTGTATTTGTCTAAAATGATAACCATGCTACATCATAGGGGCTTACCCAGTCTAAAGTGCCCAGGCCCCCCAGAGCCTTAATCCAGCTCTGGGCCTGGGCATAAAATATATATATATGGATTAGGCAACACTACAATAGCCTTTTTATATAGATAAATATATATTGCACTAAAAACCACCCTTTAAGGATGGGTCGCTGCTGTGTGCTTGCCCCCCGGGCTGAAATCAGCCAGCCCTCCCCTGATGTTGAACAATCCAGCAATATCACAGTTGTCAAATTACACAGGTCATGACAGAGGAAAGTATCATCCAAACTATTACCACAAAACTAAATCAGAACTAAGAAAACATGACAAAATTTCAGAAGAGTATCAACAGGAATTTTATAAACTTAAGGGATAGTTGGTAAAAGGTAAAGGGGAAGTCAAGAAAGCAGGAGCAAGATGTGGGTGTGTCAAGCCCAGGGGAGAACATGAGGAAAATGTATGTGTATGTGAAGTATAGTGGTTGACTATGAAATTAAGGACAACCTGATATTCTAGTAGGTTGTCCAAAGTTCCCAAGTTTTGGTTAATCATCATCATCATTTATTTATATAGCGCCACTAATTCTGCAGCGCTGTACAGAGAACTCACTCACATCAGTCCCTGCCCCATTGTGGCTTACAGTCTAAATTCCCTAACCTACACAGACAGACACACAGACTATGGTCAATTTTGTTAGCAGCCAATTAACCTACCAGTATGTTTTTGGAGTGTGGGGAGAACATACAAACTCCTCACAGATAAGGCCATGATCGGGAATTGAACTCATGACCCCAGTGCTGTTAGGCATAAGTGCTAACTACTACGCCACCGTGCTGCCACATAATGATTTTGCTGAGTTGTATAGAATAATGTCTATTATTTTCTCAATGCAGTCCAGTATCCCCAAAATTTTGGGCAAGACCACCAAGTGTGAAGGAAATAATTGGTGTTTACAGCCTCTGCAGCATCTACCCGAAATGTCCAGAAACATACCATATATTCGAGTAGGGACATAAAAACAATGATATGCATTTTTTTATGTTAAATCAAAAACAGCTGGAGGAGGTTCTATCCAAAGTCTCAGCCCTAGTAAGCTTCTCTCTGTCCAATTCCCAGGCAGACTCATGGGCATCTTTGGTTGAGGGTCTAGTAAGAGATAGTTTGCCATATAGTATGGAGACTAGGCCATTAGTGAGGCAGGTCTCAGGCAAAGCAATTCAAAATTTGTGGTCATGCCGTAAAGCTGAGACTTCTGTGCAATATAAAAGTTCCTAATCTGTAGGAATGGTATAGGCAGCTTCAGATATTGTCTATTATTTTTGTTATGTAGCGCTTACTGCATAGCTGCTCGCTATGTCTGCCAGTACTTTTAGTTGTTTCCCCATCTATAAAATTAATATTTTGTAAAATCGATCGATTGAGTATGTCTAAATTAGCAATTGTAGGGTTTCTAAATATTGACTATAATTTTTTTTATTTTGTCCATAGCCTATTGGATATTATAGGTAGAAATGATTGGTCATTACCTCACAATTGTGGGTGTGAATTCACATTGTAAAATTAGGCATGTATTACAAAGTTATGAAATTGCCTCTTTTTGTGTTATTCAGGAGATTGTCTAAAAATCCTATGAGATTATCCAGTAGGTTAATTTGTTTGTTGTATGTTGTATTCTTAAAGTTTCAACTTTTATTTCAATATATGAAAAGACAATTAGTGAGAAATGTAAAAGGACTACTGTCCTAATAACAAAGTAGTATTTTAGTATCCTTTTAATGAGAGAGGCCTATTAAGCCTTCATTTTTAGGCTGGGTACACACTACAGGTTTTTCAGCCAATTATCGGGAACATCACCAGATAAATGACCAGATATTGCATTAGTTTCAGCAATAGAAAGATTGTTCTAAGTTAACTGGTTCAGACTTGTGATTATTCTTATTTACTATGTTATTAGGTTTTACAGGATTTATAAGCCAGAGTGGTCTAAGGCTGGGTTCACACTACAGAAAATATTCATCCCGATGCGATTTAGTTAACAATTTTACCAATCACTGAAAATAAAAGTCCCGGTCAGCATGCTATTTCTTGTGTATACACTATGCACGTTTTACACAATTCACCTTCAGATCTGTGCTCTTCATCTGCCATAACCATCGGCTGAAAAGATCCTGACTCTGTACACTCCATAGAGATCTATGGACACTGCCGGCGGTGAGTGCATACACACTGCAGAATTGGAACGTCATTGTTCTATTGTTGAACGAGATTTTTAGTCCAGTTTAAAAATCAAATCAAATCATACGATGTGCTTTGAACCATTATTGTTCATCATTGGGGCGTACACACTAATGCGATTTTGGGCCGAATGGTTGTTTATCGTGTAATTGGCCCGATAACTGGCTAAAAAACCCGTAGTGTGTACCCAGCTTTACACTCAGGTATTGATTGATATGCCCACCAATCTGAAGAATGACCTGTCACTTTGGTGCAGTTATAATAAGTAACTTAAATGTAAGATTAAACTGTTGTATGCAATATGAAATATAATAGTCATAGTGCTTGTCAAACTTAAAATATGAATATTCTAAGATTGAAATGTTCCTAATCAAGGTGGTGGTGCTATGAAGTGCAGATTTTGAAGTATACCAGTGACCAAATCAAAATCAAACCATATGGGATATTTGTGATTCTTGTACTTCATTTATTCCTTTGCAGGTTTGCAAGAGCCGGCTGCATTTCCTGACCATGAGACCAGTTTGCATAGCGTCTCCAATCCTGGGTTACACAAGCCCCAACCAAGGAGGGCTGGACTCTGGAGGAAAATTGGTTTCGCTTGTTGATATTCTCTCCCTGACTGATTCACCAAGATGATACTCTGCAGGTAAATCTTTTATCAGGCAAAACTGCTCTAAAATCTAGGTGAATGGTGATGGGTTTTCTTAAGCAGCTTAGGAGCTAGGTTAAGAAGAACCATACTGTAAACAATGGAATACTATATATTCACAATAACTTAAAAGAAAACCTCACAAATCTTTTAAATGCATTCCTAACTGGAATACATATTTAGCATAAAATGTCTTTAATATCCATATTTATATAAAGAGCTACAGGACATTTTTTATATACAGTAAAAATAATTCCATCTTTAGGTAGCTTTATATTGAGATAAATAGGTTGTGTAAGACTTTCAAACACATAACCAGAGTTGCATCAATAAAAAAATGTAGTCTCAATAAATCTAGCAAGTGTCATTTTGTCAGGATGTTCCACATTTTTGTAACATAACATCCCAGCAGAGGGTTATACAGTATATTGCCAATGAGACATCTAATCACATCTAATCACAAGTGAATACAGTTCTTTCTGTATGGCTGGAAACACAGCAAATTTTGTTGAAAGCTACAATGGCTGAAGACTATAATGTATTTCAAAATTTGTAATGCTTATCACATCTGGTTTTCTTATGGTTTTATGAGAATATCTAAAATGTTATATTTAATAGGCTGTATGCTCAGGGTTTGGTTGCTTTTCTTCATGTGCTCTTTTGTTGTTTGCAATGTGTTCTATGATTTACATGTAAATTATCTTTCAATCTATTTAAGTCGCTTTGTTTGCCTCTAAACCTTCACCCATACTTGCCTACTCTCCCGGAAATACCGGGAGGTTCCAGAATTTTGGGGAGTTCTCCCAGACTCCCAGAAGAGTATGCAAACCTCCCCGATTCCCCTGAAATTCACGGCATTGAATGGGGAAGGGCTTAATCGCATCATTAAGCCCCGCCCCCACTATTCAATGCCGTGAATTTCGGCATTTTACAGTAAGGGCAGGGCCATGGTGATGCCTGTCACATGACTTCTCCCCCGGGGTCTCCCACCCAGGTGAGAAGTCTTGAAAGTTGTCATGCCTTCACCCAGTTACCTGGTCCCTCAAAGGGCCAACAGCTGGAATTGGATTCTTTGCACTAGGGGTGAATTTAGTGGGCTTCTGTGCAAGAGCAGTGCACCCCTCCCCCACTGCTTGGTGGGGGAGCATATGTGACAAGTGAAACGTGGGGCGGGCATGTGCCACATTACATTGTAAGTGGAGGTTCCTAAATGAGACATTTCATTAGTACTTTTATTTGTAAAGGACAAGTTTAAAATTCAAATGACTGAATAATTTAGTGAAATACTATTGTATATAATTGGCATATGTGCTGTATGAAAGATGGAGGATGATAAATAAGTAACAGACCATCTATTAGAAGGAATACACAGTGCCTGACAGTGCACAGAAAGATACCATTGTTTACTTCGGAAAGTATCTGGTTGAAAGCGCAGGGAAATATTTATTGCAGTAATAAAAAATGACTTATTGCCATGAATACAACCTGCCACAGCAAGAAATATCTAGAGCTATACACGTTACTTATCACTCTGGAGCCTCCCTACTGAGCATACGCGAGGGCCCCATGAAGGGTGAAATTGGAATACATATATTTTATATAAGATTATACAGCAGATATGATATATAACGTATATCTGGGGTGTTTTTCCCCAGAATGTAATATTCGTTTTAAAAAGTGCTAGCCTGAAATAATTCTTTGCATCAATAAGATCTTGAGATGGCATTAGCAGAATAGGTATAACATGTAAAAACACAGTGACGCTTTCATTGGTGAAACCCAGCAATACATAATTCTGGTGGCATTATCGGCAGCGATATCGATATTATTGCCGGTAGTAACCACTTACATGAATAGGGTGAAGCAAAAATAGTTGTATCGCCCTTTGATAAATCTTCCCCTATGTCTTTTTCGGGGTATGAAATATATTACTGCCCCTTTAATGATTATGTAATCCATGCATTCCTTCATGAGTGCCATCCAAATTTGACTCTTGGCTAAGCCTCCATAGCCTACTCTCCCGGAAATACCGGGAGGTTCCAGAATTTTGGGGAGTTCTCCCAGACATGCTGCACCTCTGGGGTAGCTGCAGTTCACTCAAAGTGGCTGATATTGTGCTGTAGATGATGATAATGCCTTGGAAACAGTCCCATTTCAACTTTAATTTAATTTAAGTAACAATCATTACCCAGGTTCCTTTCAGGTGTCCAGATTTTCTCCTTCCCATCTGTTTCAGCCCCTCTCTCTTGAACATTTGCTATTTGGAAACAGAATGTCAGATACTCATTTTTAAAAATATATCAATTGTTAGCTGCAGCTGTTGCCTCCTCCACAATGCAAAGAGGTTTTGGAATCCCATCGCACTAATGTTTCTCAGATATAGCATGGCAACCGTTTTTCAAACTACCGAAATTATCTAACAGTATGAGCGGTGTATTACAATTGCACATCTCTTTTTATAATTCCTGCTTGGCTTAAACACATATTTTCAGTGGCTCCCAGTATATTGATCTGTGATGCTCTTGGGATCAAGCTGCATATCGCTCATGTTCTCTGACTGCTTGTCTGGAGACGATGGTAAGGCAGACTGTGACAGGATGGACCGCCTATGCCACCCTGTCTGTTGTTGCTGGGAACCGGCTGGCCTTACTTTGCCACCGTTCCCTTTCGTTATTCCAAATGCACCCTCTTTCCACATTAGGAATAACGACTCCTATACCGGCATCCAGAACCGGGTTTCTTCTGGGTAACTGATGCTGCTAGTGTATCTCGTTGCTGGTGTACCTGGGCTGGTAGTCCTGACCTCTTACTATGGATCAGGGTTGCTGTGGATGGATCCCCCCTGGCCTATCACACTGACCAGGGCTGCATGGGTAGCAGGCAGAATGGTGGTACCAGAAAGCTTGGATCCAAAACTCAGAGACAGCCAGAGAACGGATTAGGTTTTAGGTCTTATCTGCAGGTCACAGGAATACAGCAATATTGAAGATGTTTTCAAGCAGGTCTTTGAACCAAGATGTTTATTTGCTCTCACTGGTTAGAGGTATCAGTGATCAGATCAGATGCTGAATTCAGAAGAACAAGTTTTCAATACAAGCTAGTGCCTTTTATACAGTTTAGACACAGGATATTTTTAGCATCAGGATATAACCTATTTACACAAACGGATTTACATGTATTGCAAAGCCCACAATATTTACACTTATATGTGAAATTCTAGAAACGCTGTGATGTCCTGCATCACATGCTGTCCACATTGGTCAGAAAGGTTTGAACGACAAAGGCCAAACAGTAACGACCCCCTGCTGGGCCTCTGGCCAGAGCAGGCATCTGATACTTCATCACAAAACTTAGCTAGCAATTCCTGCTATCAAACTCCCTCCCGATGCCTAATTGGAGGTTTCCACTAGCAACCTTACAAATCCCAAACAATGACACTTCCACAGAAAACATATCCCAATACAAAAAAGACAACCATCCACAAGGCCTATTGTACCAGATATATACATCAGAAATAAGGCATATCCTTTAGTAAGATTAAAACAGAAAAAACGAATTTCCACCCTGGTCTCAGAAATAACGATTTCCTATCTCAAAATATACACAATATCAAAAGTAGGTGCATTGGCAATTATATAAATAAGCGCCTCACGCTATTTCCTTTAAATAAATTCATACCATAACTTATTTATATGTGATCCAGTCACACAAACAATTGACTACATCTTCTTTGTCATGTCGGGTCCACACTAGCCTATGAGTACAGAGGTTGAGAAAAGTAGCCAATGTACTGCTTTATAGCTGGTAACATTTTTAAATAATTGCTAGGAACATTTTGGTGCTCAGCATGTACATATTGGTATATCATTTACGGTGAAGGCGGGACTATACCCAAAATTAGTAGTCCCACCTAGGTAGTGTGGGTGCCACCATTGCAATAGAATGGGCATGACCAGCATCAGTGGTGGAACTACCATTGGTGAAGTAGGTGCAGAGCATGGAGATAATGAGGCCCACTGCACAGGGAACTAGTGAGCTGTGGGCCCTGTTTCCCTCCTCCCTGCTTTCCTGCACCAGGGCCCACAGCTCACTAGTTCCACCTCTTACCAGCATGAAAAGTGGCATCTATCTCTTTATACAGTGCTTTGCCACCCACCAAACCCTTTCTGTTAGATGTACACAGCACCCCCCTTACAATTGCAGTAGTGTAAAGAGGGACACACAGTACCTCCAATTAGGACTGCCCTAGCAGAGCCAGGACAGTGCTGTTCTTTCCTAACTGTTCTTGCAGCTTTCACTAAATGTCGCTGCTGATGGTGTTTTAAGCAGACTTGCTTAATGTCTGAATTCTGAAATGTTGGGGCCCTCTTAAGAAAAATAGATACATGAAATTCATTCACATTTATTAAATAGACTCATTTCCCCACAGACTCACGTAGGCTGCACCATTGCCCCAATATTAAATAACCCCCAGTATTAAAGTAAATAGCCCCATCATTAAATTAATTGCCCAACCCATTATTAAATGATTGGACCCACATTACATATACTGTCCCCACAAGATGTATTTATCTTCTTTCCTCCACTGCCTCATCCATCTCCTGGTTCTTGTTCAGCTTTCTACACCCCAAGTTGCACCCCGCCTTGTCACTGTCTCTCATCTACTTGTTTGGTCCATGCTTCCTCCTAATACACAACTAAACCTCCATATACCCTACTGAATACCAATATAATGCCACTGACTGCTTCATACTTGACAATCATTTTTACTGACACAGGAGTAACCACCAGGTATGAGTTTGTCAGACGAGTGTGTTGGGAGTTAAGAATAAAATGAAAAGCAAAGAGGCAACCAAATCAGTGCATATTGTGTGTGGCCAAATTGTACTGTACATGTGGCAATAAGGGCCATTGTTTTATTCATTTTATTTTACACCAATCTGAAATCTGATTGGCTTTTAACTGGGTATTACAAGCATGCTGCTGGCCAAAATAGCTCGTCATGCACTGATGTCTTCAGATGTTTTCAGAAAAAGCCTGTATAATACTCTAAAATGCAGTGGCTTAGGAATTGACTTAGAGTTCTCAATAATAGCAGGGAGCTACATATGGATGATAAATAATTTCTCAGAAATTCAAGTATATCAAGATATAAGGTTATTTATGTATGTTTGTATATTCACTGTCCAGTATATATACTAGCATGAGTTTTAATATGTGGTGGTGTTTTATAAAATAGACTATGTCTCTTGTTTCAAATTCATTTTTTCATATTGTAGTGTAGTTACATAGATGAGTGAGTTTAATGAAAAATCACATATCAGGCTGCGGAAGGAATGTACCTTTGATGGTAAATTGATTTTTTTCAGCTACATAAACATCTCTTTTTATCATATTTCGGTAAGTTGAAATTTTAAAATGTTAAATGTTTTAAAATGTTTAGTCATGCACTTTATATTCCATATTACTAAATGATTAACTGCAAGCTATTGTTTTACATTTAACTTTTGTTTAGTTGTTCCAAAAATGTCTATGGAAAACAAAAAGAAAATTAATTATGTTTCTATGTATCGACAGCATATCTGATTACCACTTAAAATAAGATTCATATTCGATGTATATATAATCTATAAAATATAAATATATATGAGATATTTGTACCTTGGAAATCTAACTCTGAGACACATATGTTTAGTTACAGCTCCGGGCCTTGGGTTTTATGGCTGAAATCTCTGTCTCACTTAACCCACATTTCCATACTGAATGCTTTAAGTGTCTCCATTTTATGCTTTAGAATTACTGGCAGATGTTATAAATTCCAGGTTGGTGGTTTTCTAGAAGTCATAAAGGAAATAGGTGTTTAGACCCCAATCTTATAATGCATCGGCTAGATATTTTGACGATATAAGTGAAGCATAATAATAAGTTCCAGCTTTGAAATATCCTTTGAAAGAATATCTTTACTCTAGAGTATCTCCTTGTCTGCTTGTCCAAATCGGAGAATATGAATACTTCTGCACCCATAATATTAGTTCAGTGTTGGTAGAATGTGTTGGTTGGTCTCACGTCATTCCTCACGTCACTGGCTAAAATTAAAACACGCACCTGCTAGCTTTCTTAAGTTCGATACATATTGGCTTTGGAAAATCTAGAGCCCTGAAGTTCTGCGTTAATCCATGAAGTGGGTGTGGCTAGAGTCCTGTTGTTTTTATGTGGGGAGGATTAGACTTTTATTTAGAATTTTCACAATTCACACATAAGATATTGATAAAGTACCTGACGGAAACAGCCGGTGGACACCTGTCATAGGCCCCGCCATTGCTCTGCAAGCAGGGTAAGTTTTGTTGAAAGGAGGAGGAAAAATAGAAGATAGGGGGGTGAACTTGGTCATGTGCGGAGACAGTGTGACATATAAGATGAGATGGCTCACTCACTTCCAGTGGACCTCACAAAGGAAACCACACCCATTCCACCCAATTAGGAGCCAGGAAGGATTTGAATATTTATTTAATTTGTGTCAAGTGTTTTTATTGTGCCATGTTATGAGCACTTTAAAAAATCTTTAAAAAATATATGTAAAATGAAATATATAAATGGTATTAAAATAAAGCAAATAAAATGGAAAGAGAAATAAATGATAATAATATATATGAGGAAAACAATGGTTGTCCCTTGGAAAATGCGGGACAGTCGTGAAGGGTTCCCATATCACGGTTGGGTTATTACACCCTGGTTTTGGTTCAGGACAGAAGGTCAGATAGCTGGGTGGAAGCCATAGCATATGTGAGTGACCCTTGATTTCAGTTTTGAGCATGGTTTTCAGTGGCCTTTGGGGGCACATGGTTTCCAGGTATGCCCCTCCCATTAGGGTTATAAAGGGAAAAAAAAATTAAAAGGGGCTATAGTCTCACTACTAATTGATATTGTGTCAATTATTGATTTGTGAGTGCTATTATGATGTGAATTTGTGGGACAGAGAGGCAGATAGTTTACATGTCTAAGGAGAATAAAAAACATAGCTTTTTTTTTAAAAACAAAAGAATACTTTAATAGAGCTTCCTATTACTTTACTAATTTCTCTGATGATAGTTTCTAGATCTATACATCCTCCTGGATTGAAACCAAATGTAACTCATAATCTTCATCAGGCGGGTTTCCCAAGCTCCAGATTAGTTGGCACTCCTGAGAAGGCTGCATCAACAGTAGAGATGCGATTCAATGATTTGGGTCAAAAACTCCACAGAATTTATCAAATCTAAATCAATGAAAAAGATTCAGTTAAATCAAGCTATGTTTCATCCTACTGTTTGTGTCTAAAGCTCAGCTTCTGTATGGCCAGATCCTTGAATGTTGGGGCCCTGCTTGGAAAGGAAATGTTTAATATTCACCTCCTAGAAAACAGAGTAATAAGAGCAGCGGGCCACCCTACCTCCAACCAATCGGACATTAATTTAATGCATGTTTTGTTTAATAAATAGTCATCCTTCCTGCAACCAGCCCTAAAATTAAATTAATAGCATTTACAGTTTATAAATAGTCCTATTTTCCTCCAACCACCCTTGACATTACTTAATGTGATTATTATTAATTTAAATATCATCATCATTTATTTATATACCCCTTGTCCCCCAACTTGAACTCGCATGCATTAATTATCCTCCAAATCAGCCCAGTAGTAAATTAATAGTCCTATCTCCCCACCATTAAATAGCCCCCGCCACCACAGTCACCCCACCAATTAATGAGTAGCCCCCAACAGAAAAAGAATAACCCATACCTGGCATTAAATTAATAGCGCCCTAACCCAGTAAATAAATAGTCCATTCCAACCACCCACCGGCCAACACCATCCATATTACACTAAGATCCCCACAACACTTTTCTTCTTCCATCCGGACTCTGCGTTTTATGCTGTAGGAGACAGACTGTGCTGTCTACCTCTCTTTCTGTCTGCACATGTGGGACGACACACTCATGTCAGGAATTGCATGGTCTCATGTATTACTTGCTAAAATGGTTGGAGACTCTCACACTCAGGGGGGGAGAATTGGACCAGGCTGTGAAACGCTGAGGGGAGGTGGAGTCTCACACTGAAGGTTCTCACAGGCTGTGCAGAGTGGGAGGGCTTACACAAGCTCTGGGGAGGTGGCTGTCATAGGTTGCTGGTTAGGGAAGAGGGCTGTCACAGACTGTGGAGAGACAGGGTGGAATGTCACAGGCTATTGAAAAAGATTAAGGGCTGCTATATGCTGTAGGGAATGGCTGGTTACAGAATGTGTCTGTCACAGGTTGTTGATAAGCAGGGAAAGCTGCCACAAGCTGTGGGATGTGTGGGACAGCTGTCACAGGCTATGTCTGTCAAGGCTGTTTGGAGGCATGGAGCACTGACACAGACTGATGGGACAGAGGGAGGACTGTCACAGGCTGTGAGGATGGAAGGATAGCTGTCACTCACTGGCTTTGGGGACATGGGGAGGGCTGTCACATGCTGATTGGAGAAACAGGGAGTCTGTCACATGCTGATTAGAAGATGGGAGTGTCATTCAAATTCTGATTGGAGAAAGATGGAGAGACTGGTTGTCATACGTGGGGAAAAGACAAAAGAAAAATGTCACGGAATTTACAGGGACTTTTTGCAGTCCATCTGGTTTGACTCCATCCTCCAAGGAGGTGTGGAGTCTAAAGAGATAAAGGTTTTGGTCAGGGACCCCCACAACGATGTTTGCTGTTTCACCCTGCAGTTCTCAGTCCTCTGGATGGGTACCAGCCGAGACTGACAGGAGAAGATGTTCTTAGCCGACAAGGAGTGACCAGAATGGGAATGGATACAGGATAGCAAACTACCAGGTATGCTGAGAAGCATATAGCAGTGGATACCAGGATCTGCTGAATAGGAACAGATACACAATCTGAGGATACTAGGTTTAGCAGAAAAGCAAGTAGCGCTGGATACCAGGATCTGCTGAATACAGATGCTGATACAGGATACAGTAACTGAAGACGAAGGCTCCACACTCATCTCATCCTTTCACCCTACAACTTGTCCCCTCGACCCTATCCCCCCCAACTTCTCCTCTCCCTCTTCTCCACTGCATGCCCACATCTAACTCACCTCTTTAGCCTGTCTCTCTCCACTAGCACATTTCCATCCTCCTTTAAACATGTGCTCATCTCACCAATTCTAAAGAAACCATCTCTCGATCTAACCTCTCTCTCCAACTACCGTCCCTTTTTCTTAGTGTACAAACGCCTGACTCACTTTCTCTCCTCTCACTCCACTCTCTGCAATCAGGCTTCTGTCCACAAGATTCCACTGAAACTGCTCTCACAAAGTGATCAATGATCTGCTTACTGCAAAGTCTAAGGGTCATTTCTCCATATTCATTCTCCTGGACCTCTCTGCTGCTTTTGACACTGTTGATCACCATCTTCTCCTACACATCTTTCACTCCATTAACCTTCATGACACAGTTCTTTCCTGGTTCACTTCCTGTCTATCAAACCGCTTCTTTAGTGTTTCTACCTCTGGCACATTCTCTGCTCCACTCCCCCTATCTTTTGGGCTCCCACAAGGCTCTGTACTTGGCCCTTTACTTTTTTCATTGTACACCTCTTCTCTTGGGGCACTAATTCGTCCATTTGGACTCCATTACCACTTCTATGTTGATGACACCCAAATCTATATCTCTTCACCTGACCGTTCCACTTCTGTATTATCTCGTGTAACCGAATGTCTTTCAGCTATTTCCACATGAATTTCTCCAGAGAGAGCAGGGAGCTGGGGCATCTTCCTCATTGTGCTTTCTCCCCCCCCATGTTATCTGCAGCCCCCACTCCCCTCCGCTGTTCTTTACAGTCCCTTGTCCTTCCCCTACTCTCTCCAGTCCCCCTCTTTCCTTCTGTTCTCTCTAGTCCTTACAGTAATTTAATTATCTTAGGGCTCCTCAGCTTGTCTTCTTATCTCTGCATCTTCTTCCTGCTTCTTCTTCCTCTGTCTTCTTCTTGCTCATTCTTCTTCTTGACTTGTCTTCTTTTTCCTCTGTCTTCTTCTTGCTCTGTCTTTCTTCTTCCATCCTCTTGTTTCCGTGCCGGATCCTCTATACCACATCCTCATTGTGCCAGCTCCCTGTCGCTGAGCAATTACAGCCCTACATAGTGTGTAATGGGGCTTAATGTCTATTTGGGGGGCTCGGCCTTGGGAACTGGTATAGAGATAGTGATCAGTGTGTTATCAGTGTAATTGACCTATGTGATCAGAATGTAACTGGTGTATGATATTACTTTGAGCTGTGTATAATAATCAGTGAGAATCATATTTTATGTTCAGCTTTAATGTGTAATGTTGAAATAAATGTATTAACAACTATTCATGTGTCATAATGCTGACTACAAGGAGGATAAGAAATAAATAATGTTGGGGGCATGTAAAGGGTAAGTAAATAGTGGCATGGATTGCTCAAACGAGGTGAGCCTCTGTGAAGGGGGAGCCGGTGTTTGCACGTGACAAGCGTGCACGTACAGAGTATGTGCGCACACACAGGCATAGCAGAACCCTCACTGTGTGTGCCGACTCAAGTCGGCACATACACAGTGGAGAAAACCACCAGGGGTGATGACATCATCACCCCTACACACACAAAAGCTCCAAGTGTGTGTGTGGAACCACACACACATTGCTGCTGGGGAGGCTGGGAGTTTCTGGGTCTGGACTATAAAAGCCAGACCCGGGACTCCCCCTCTCTCTCTTGCTGCCTGCCCCCTGGACAATGAGCGTTAGACTATACTACACTACACTACACTAGGGACACACAACAGAAAAAATATAGGATACACTACACTACAGAAAATATACATATTATACTACATTATGGGAAGCACGGTGGCTAAGTGGTTAGCACTTCTGCCTCACAGTGCTGGGGTCATGAGTTTAATTCCCGACCATGGCCTTATCTGTGTTGAGTTTGTATGTTCTCCCCATGTTTGCGTGGGTTTCCTCCGGGTGCTCTGGTTTCCTCCCACACTCCAAAAACATGCTGGTAGGTTAATTTGCTGCTAGCAAAATTGACCCTAGTCTCACTCTGTGTGTGTGTATATTAGGGAATTTAGACTGTAAGCTTCAATGGGGCAGGGACTAATGTGAATGAGTTCTCTGTACAGTGCTGCGGAATCAGTGGCGCTATATAAATAAATGGTGATGATGATGATGATTACAGAAAAGATATTATATAGGAACACACTGCACTACAGAAAATACATTATACTACAGAAAACCTACACTAAGCTACAGGAAATAATTCTATACTACAGGAACGTTCCCTACACTGCAGATAAAGAATTGGATCCAGGATACAAGGACATGTATCATAGGTTAAGTATCATTAATATATATATCTATATATATATATATATATAGATATATATATATATATATATATAAAGCTATATGTGTGTTTGCAATGTGTATTTAACTATTTTCATACATATAACTGGGTAGCTATTGTCCGATATCTGTGATAATTAAATCAATATTATAAATACTGATTCTTATCAAGGATACTTATGTAAAGCAAGGATAGCATAAAGAAAAAGGTTGTGAACCTAGGGTTAATTTTATATTGATGTACTATGTTGTGTTTAACAACATTATGATATATCTGTGAACTGTGAATGCAGGTTTTTCTGTGTTAAAAGTAACGTACTTTGATTTAAATACATACATATGTAGTGAGTATTGGTTATCTATAACGAATATATACTGTGAAGTACTAGTGAGATACAGCAGTTACTGGATAAATAATTCTTTAAAGCAAGTGTTATTTAGTGTGGTCAAAAGACTGAGTAAGGCAACATTGTGTAAGGAAAAGTGCATAAAAGTGCAAGTTTTATAATGAGTGTATCTGAGAACAGAATAAGAGGATAGCTTGAGCGTGTGAGGCGCAACCACAGGTCCTTTTACAAACTCAAACCCGTATCTTACTTACATCCCAATGGGATTTTATTCTGCCTCTGGACATAAATAAGGCTAACAGCAGAAATGAGAGTATGATATTTGACTATAAATCATCATGCCCCAAACTGAATACATTAAGGAATAACCCTCAGAGTTCTGAGGTATACTTACTTCTAACTCATTGGGAGAATATTTAGACAATGAACAGTGGGAAATGTATCACCTCATTGTTAGAGTTATTTAAACATGGCAATGTCAACTGCAATAAAACTGTTTAGACCTTTCATTGAACAAAAGTCGTATTTCCATTAAAGAGTCTCTTTAAGTACTCTAAAGAGAACAATAACAATAGAGCAATTCTCCCTTAATTTGAATAGTTCCCCTGGCTATTGGTAAGATCCATGACTAACATCCAGTATTACTCAAAGGAAAACTAAATAGAAAAATGATGTATTTATATTTAACCCCCATTATTAAATTATTGACATCACCTGCTGGATTTCACTGACAATTCTTCTATGGAAAACATGGCTTAGAATTGGTTGTGAAGCCAAATAAATGCTATCATTATATGCTGTTTCTGATTATGTCCTGCATTGGTTAACACAGCTCAGGGCCGGATTAAAACACTGTAGGCCCCTGGGCTAGTGCTATTGTGAGGCCCCCATTTGTCAAGCAACGTATGCCCAATACGATATTACTGGGGGCCCCAGTAATATCGGATTGGGCATACGTTGCTTGACAAATGTTATTTTAATATACCTACTCTGTATTTTCAAAAAGCAAAAAAGATATCTATGGATTAATGTAGCTTATGTATGTTCAACAATTTGTAGGAGTGTAAACAAATGGGGATTTATTAAGGTTAAAACAATGCTAACTGGTTTTAGCATAGGTAAATAAAAAATAGTTGTTACAATTATAACCAGTTAGCATCGTTTTAACCTTAATAAACCACCATTTGATTTCAAGCTATTGCACTCCTACAAATTGTTGAACATACATAAGGTACATTAATCCATAGATATTGGGGTATAATAGGGAGCGCTGGTATATATTTTATTTACCTACTTGCAGTCTTCTTCCTCTCCGCCTCGTCGCTGCAGGCTCCAGCGGCACCTCTGTCTTCTGTCAGTGCGGACATGGCACCCCCTGCAATGCTTAGTGTGGTCAGGTCACGTGAGATCACAGTCTCACGTGCCTTTCTCCTATATATAACGCTGTCGGCAGATCTTTCTTAGGGGCCCCCAGCTGCTCGAGGCCCCTGGGCTATAGCTCATAAAGCCCTGCAGTTAATCCAGCCCTGACACAGCTACACACTTTGAAAATACTGCTGCTGGTCTCCATCTTGTTTTACTTGACCTTTAAATACGTTGTTCTATCGCAAGCAGTCAGTAGTCTCAGTGACCAAATAGGGTGCTGAAGCGCACACCCCACAGTCACATTATAAATGACCATCTGTTAATTTAACCCATTCCTTCCTTGTTAAGCAACTCGTCTGCTGGAGTTGTGTGGGTTTTATTTATGCACTTGAGGAAATATATTCATGTTTTCTTACAATTCCAGTCCTGGATAGGGGATAATTGTCTATGTATGAATAAATGTGTGCAAAAACACAGCCTGAGTATATGATCATGTGTCAAAGCTTTAGAATATCAGGCGTGGCCCTAAGACACTCTAGCGCTATGAGACGTTTGGTAAAGAAAATAATAGAATGCTCATGACCTTAGCCAGGGAAGCTATCTGTCCCTATTTTCCTAATACACAATAAAAGACACTCATAATAATTGACACCACATGAAGCAGTGGAGAGATTTTGGCAGTAGCCTTTTATTTCCTTCATAACTTTAAGCGGAATAGTGTATCAGAAAAACTAAGTACCACCAAAAAGGTCAAACTAGCCAAAACCAGGGATCACGTATGCTGTGCCCAACCAAACCAGCCCCCAAACATTCTGTCTCCTACAAACCGGGTGTTATATTCCATTCTGTGGAACGGAAACACTCTTTAGAATCACTTCCTGGCCCCAGAGTTCTCACTAAACAGTAATAATATAGATAGTCCTGCCTTTCCAAGGGACAACCAGTAAGCCCTGTCCCCTTAATCGCAATACAGACTGTGGCAAAATTGGGTTCAATAACATGAAAAGACATCTCTATTCTTTCTACATATATTTTCACTATTTTGTTTGCATCCACTTACTGTCTTCTTTTTCTTTTCTTTTTTTTTTTACTTAGAAAATATATTTCTGTTCCGTTTTTGGTTTTTTTTAAAGAAAAATAACATAGTTCTCATGACATCATTTGATACATACAATTAACAGATTGTAAATGTAGTTCCCACATGCTGACCATTCTGAATCCTTAGGAGGGGTTACCTCCATGTGGTCTGTTCTACTGGAAAGCGGGGGTGGAATAGTCGCACCCATTAACTTTATAAGCACATATAAACACAGACGTAAGGCTGCTCACATCCCCTTCTTCCTTCCTTCCTTATCCCACCTGATTTGGGCTTCTACAGCTCAACTAACATTTGTCCCCCTTACAGGGGAAATCTCATCGTCCTCCGAAACCAAACAGATCTCCCCTGCCAGTAGAGCAACAGTGTGGACCCATGCAAGGCTCCCTGCTACGGTCATAACCAGCCAACTGACTCCTAGTGGTGGTGTGTGAAAGAATATTCAGCATTAGGGCAGCACAGTGGCCTAGTGGTTAGCACTACTGACTCACAGCACTGGGGTCATGAGTTCGATTCCCGACCATGGCCTTATCTGTGTGGAGTTTGTATGTTCTCCCTGTGTTTGCGTGGGTTTCCTCCGGGTGCTCCGGTTTCCTCCCACACTCCAAAAACATACTGGTAGGTTAATTGACTGCTATCAAAAATTGACCCTAGTCTCTGTCTCCCTCTCTGTCTGTGTGTGAGTGTGTGTCTATATTAGGGAATTTAGACTGTAAGCTCCAATGGGGCAGGGACTGATGTGAATGAGTTCTCTGTTAAGCGCTGCGAAATTAGTGGCGCTATATAAATAAATGATGATGATGATGATGATGATGATGATGGGTAGCAAAATAGATATAATTGCTAACACCCTAACTCAATCCCGCTAAATCCAATGGTAGACCTTATTTTACTCCACTATGGAATAGGAAGTATATTTGGTTACTTACAAAATTGTAGGTTTAACTAAGGCTGTTCTTAGTCTGTAGATCTAGAGTGGCAATAAGACCAAGGGAGTCCTAAAAATACCTTGTAGGAGAAGGGAAACAGACCTCTGGAGCTCTATATCTCCTGCACTGTAAGGTGCTTTACAACAATAAAACTTATCTCCCAGATATTCATGGGACAGTTCCACACTAATCAAAAGTGACAAATTAGGTTTTCTGCTCCCCCAGACAATGGAATTACCTATTTAAACTAAATACCTTAAATGATTCTACAAGATTTGGATCTGCTGGAAATTCTTGGTTCTTCTTTTGTTGGTCTAACTGGGGATACAGGATCCTAGAGGCACCTTTGAGGAAGTGTACTGATTGGGCTGACAGTTAACATTGAGGGCTAACTGTGAATCCTTTATGAGGAATAAATATTTCTTACAAGGTCCACAGGCTCATTGAACTTCCATATAACCCGTATCCTATGTATTCTGTTCATAGCTAAAGTTCTCCTCTGCCCTGTGGAAATAACTTTCACCTGCAATTGTCACCCTATGTATGCGAAAATCAAGTAAAACTTTAAATTATCTCATGTTCTCATGAATTGATCTTCCATCACCATGCTTTCAACACAGCTACTGGGATTACTGACCCAATTTAACAGAGCTGTGGAGCTAACTATCTAAATGATCCTGTCCTGTATGAATAGGTGGTGGGGGAAATTTCAATTATCTTATTGGAACACTGGTATACCAGACTATTAATCCTTGAATCAGAGGAATCCAGTCAAGCCTGAGATTGCATCCCCACCCAATATTGTAAGATCTTCTGATTATTGCCATTCATATACCAACATCAATCTGCCCTTCTGAGGGCTTAATCAATGTGACAGTTTCTATTCCTGTGGCCTATAGCCAGTCCCCTAGCCTTGATCTGTGTTTACTGCTTTTTTTCTTATCTGGATTCTACCCAGTAGTGAGGTAATAAGGAAATCTCCAGGGGTTATGAGCACTATGCATATACCCAGTCATGGCTATAAGTAGTTTAAAGAAACATGACATATTGAACTCTGAACTCTTTTGCAGAGTTTCTCTTTTTACTTTTGTTCTCATTTTTGTGTTTGCTTTAGCTTTGTGAAGATCTACAGAAAATCCCCAAGTTCCAATTATACTTTGCCATGGTCTGATTCTATTACATGCTATGTGGGTATGTTATTTAACTGAACTGCATGCGAAATTGCTCTGGATTGATTTACTGAATTTCATCTCAGTTGGGCAGCGATGGCAAATACTGTCTCTAATGTGTACATTTGATTTCATAAAGTGTCAGGTTTTGTACTATTTTCTAATCCACAGTGGTGATCTGAGATTTCCTTTTCTGTATGCCGGTAAATATTATTCAATTGCTTATGTTTAAATTGTGACAGAGTACAGTTCAGTTTCACAGCCAGGGTGCATATTTACTCATTAATTCTTAAAAGCTAGCATCTGTTCATTGTTTTCTTATTGGTTTATACACTCTAAGCATATAGCTTTACACAGCAAGCTCCATAATCCTAATATTGTTCAATAATTACTTACTAGGTATATACTATACAACAAACCACTCACACTGTGCTTACTATGGTGTCCTTGTGCTAACAAGCTGTAACAACCACTATTGCTATTGTCGACCAGTGTTGTAGTTTACTAAACAGCAGTGTACAAACATTCAGACATGATGTACAATGAGTTTAACTCTAGCAGTGAGTAACGTTTACTAAAGAATCTACCTGTAATGCCCTTTTACTAAACTGTAATATATGCTGTCAAACTGAAGAAGATAAACAACATGGCAAACAATAGTTTAGAAAAAATAGTAAATAAAAAAAACTAAAATAATCCCCTGGTTTCAGTGCTGATCCTGGTTTAACAACAAAAGATAAGTATATAAATCATTTTTTTAAAACAGGCAGTATGGCTCACTTTAGGAGTGTCCCCCCTCCTAAAGGTTCCTGTCCCTGCACTGAAAAGCATTGGGGGGAGGGGAGTTCCATTCCTCCTCAAATAGAGGCATCAACTCCTGTAGTGACCAAGCTGAGCACTGGTTATCAGTATAACGCATGGACCCAATGTTGCTTGTTTTCCCATTATAGTGATAAGGAGCCTAGGCTCGCTAACACACTGGTACTGGTACTTTATACACAATTGTTTTTTAACAGTACCGGTCCTATTAAAGTGGGACAAGCACTGGGGTTCCCGTGGTCAGGGGAAAATTAGGAAACAGAGTTCAACCCAGTATCGCTTATAAGTTATAACAGGACCAGCTCCCGTAGGAAATAAAACTTCTAAAATATGTTGAGGGTTGTTTTGCCACAAACTTGAGCTTTGATCTTCCTATGATAGACTATCGCTTGTCATCGCTACTTATTCTTTTTTTGTAATGTATTTTTATTATATAATTTTTTCCACATAATTTCGCAGACTGTGGGAAAGCCTGTGAGAATGTTTGTTTTACTATAAGCCCAGGAGAAGGTTAAAGATCACAACTGCAGGCTGACTGTTGTCCTGGAAAGACAGACTTGGGCCTATTGTGCTATTTGTTCTCTCTCTCCCTCTGGCTGCTGGTGAGTGTTTCATGGCAATGTGACATCACATTAAGTACTGTTGTCCCCACACTTCACTTGAGTCTCCACTCAAGTGAGATAGCAGAATCCAACTGTAGGTTCTGTGCAAGAGAGGTAATCCAGGAGCAGTTTCAGATGGGTACAACTCTGCAGCCAGAGGCATGACCAGCATGTTTGTAGCAGTGTGAGCCCTAAACAACATGTCAGCTTTGGCTGACAATGTGGGAAATCTGTACTATATATAAATGGCAATGGGAGTATCACTGTGCAATTTATGGTTGTTGATGAAGGATATCACTGTGAAATTTACATTTGGTAATGGGGTTATCACTGTGCAATTTATGAGTGGCAATGGGGGGTACCGTATGGCTGGCAGTGGCTTTATCTCTGCAATGTATGACAGGCAAATGGGGATTCTATGTGAAATTGACTGCCAATGGGGGGGTTGAGTATCAATTTATGACTCTAATGACACTGACAACGACTATACCGACAAAAAAATCCAATTTGAAGAATGCCTATAAAAACAAAATGCAGATTTACCAGGAAAATCACTGACATACTTCCGCTATATACCGAAGGCTGGCAGTGCCAGCACTTTGTATTTACATCAATTAGCATAGCGACTTGCAGTTTTCTGTTTTTAAAGCGGCAATGCCAGCAGCCGTGTGTAATGTAAAAGTGTTTAGCGTGTTAGTAATAACCCTATCCCCAACACTAATCCTAACCCTAACCCCAACACTAATCCTAACACTAACCCTAACCCCAACACTAATTCTAACCCTAATCCTAATCCAAACCCTAAACGTAACCTTAAAGGGAGATAAGAAAGTATTTGGCTGTTGACATTTAAATCCAGAAAACTCCAAGTCGCTATGCTAAATGACATAATTACAAACTGCCATCATTACCAGCCTTCAGTATTTAGCGGAAGCATGTCAGTGATGTACACTGTCATTATTATTATTGCATTTTGTTTTTATAGACATTCTTCAAATCTGATTTTTTTTTGTTGTTGTTATAGTCATTGCCGGTGTCATCAGTGTTATTATGATCAGGGCCGGATTAAGGGAATGGAGGCCCCTGGGCCTCTATTCCCCTGTGAGGGCCTCCCCCCGTGATCCGAGCTGCCCGCGCCCCCCACCTCCTCCTTCTCCGGCGCTCTGTACGCTCTTTACTGAGGAGATCTCGTGAGAGTGAGACTCACCAGATCTCCTCAGTAAGGAGACTACAGCTCGCCGGGGAAGGACCGCAGTGAAAGTGCTCACTTTCAAGGGCCCCCTGGATGCCATAGGCCCCTGGGCTGTAGCCCAGTTAGCCCTATGGTTAATCCGGCCCTGATTATGATGACTACCACCACAATGCAGATATCTGCGACACATGACTGGCAATTAGGATATATGTGTGCAACATATGACTGGCAAAGGGGGGGTCATTGTGCAATATATGTCTGTCAATTAGGTGTCTTTATATGACTAGCAATGAGGGTGTAGGTAATATGTGACTGTTAATGGGATAATTTCTATGCAACATATGAGTATAACTGTGTGTGCAATATATGACTGAAAATGGAATATATCTATATATGATTGGCAATGGGGGTATCTCTGCATTATAAATGACTAGCATTGAGGGGATCTTTGTGCTATATATGAGTAGCAGTAGAGGTATCTCTGTGTAATGTGACTAGCAATTGGGGTAAACTCTGTAAAGTATGGCTGGCAATGGGCTATTTTTGTGCAATATCAGTTGGGGTATCGCTATGTAATGTTTGGTGACAATTTTGTGAAATAATATGGCTGGCAATGGGATATGCCCTCTGCACACTTTTAATTAACTAGCCTCAGAGCTCCCCCGGTCATAAATATAACCTCACAGCTGCTAAGATCTCATTTAGGATGGGATCTCTTGACGGAGCTAGTCTAGAAGCGTCTTTTAAGGCTTTTTTATTTTGCCAAGAACTAATTGTTTACAGATGAGGTTGCCAATGGTCCTGGTGTCAACCTTCTGATTAGATGAGAAAATAAAAGGGTCAACCAGGGCTGTGTGTGGTGTTTTTATTTATATTTTATGTTTTTAAATCGGTGTGTGTTTGTTTTTTATTTACATTTTTCTCTGGAACACTACAAGTTCCAGCAAATGCTGAAATTAGTAATTCCTCAAGTGCCAGCATATCCTGTCAGCCACGGGTATGCTGTTGCTTGTAGTACTACAAGCACCAGCATGCCCAATCACTTAATGGGGGCATAGGTATGCTGGGGCTTGTAGTGCACCACAGAATGCTCACTTATATCAGACTTACGTTCAACTCTGCATGAGGTCCTTATTCGGTATCATGTGAACTTACCCATCGATAGATATGTAAACTGACATTTATTTCAACACTTTAGCCTTAATGTATTCACTGCTGAACTATCTATATTTTTATCGGTAGAAGTAGGTCACAGCATCTCATTGTGGAGCATTGTGTCTAAATTCTTTCTGCTGAAATATCCCAGCTACTGTTTCCACAATATTTTTCTTGACCTTGTGATATGATAAAAGATTATAAATACTTATAGTAAGAGCCTTACACTAACAACCCTGTATATAATACAATGCGTTATTTCAATTAATCAGCAGATGGCACTGTATCACCTATTTTGCATGCTAAATGCACATAAAGGCTTATTACAGGGTTGAGTGTACAGAATTTTTGGTCACGGCACTTGTTTTGCAATTAGTAAATAGGATTTTAACATTTAATTTATGTTTACATGGTCATTTAAAATAAGGAACCATTTTATTTTACCCATACTTCACTTCTTTTTTTCATGTCCTAAAGCAATCCTTGCTTTCTTGTTTCTTTTTCCAAGACATTGAATTGGCATCGAAAATGTAATGGTTGCCCAGAGCTACAGTGCTGTGCAGCATTGGACAGTGGGGATAATAGTATACAATAATACATTTGTGGTGCTGATGGTGAGCAAAATAAGTGCAGACATGAAAGCATAGAGTTAGAGAGGGCCAGTGGCACAACACTACTTTGCCGAGCCCCATAGCTAACTTAAAGGGGGGGAGGGGGGGGCGATTCATCCGTCCTATTGCGGCCCTTACGCTGCTCTTCTGCTTGTTCTGTTTGGACTTCCTTGCGCATGCTCCTAGATAATACTGGGTGCAAGCAATGGCGGAACTGCCTACACCCACTATTAATGCCTGCACCCATTAGTAATAGTTACCTCTAACGCAGGGCCCCAAAGCAGCTGTACTCCCTGCAACGGCAGCAGTTCCTACGCTGGAGAGGGCCCTGCTTATGTGAACTTACATTATGAAGGAAAAGAGGCAGAACTGTGACAAAAGGAGCAAGTGTGACTCAGAGTGCAAATTAGCTCATGGCTAGTAAGTACCAGTATGAGTAGTATAGGTGGGAGAAGGAAAGACTCTAATAAAGAGATGAGCTTTCAAAGACCATTTAAAGATTTGAATGCCAGAGGAGAGTCTGATCATGTGTGGTAGGGAATTTCATAGATGGCTAGCAGCACGAGAGAAGTCTTGTGTATGGGAGCCAATCTAGGCTGGCATGAGAAAGAGTGTTATGAGATGAGACTTGAAATGTTTGAAGCTGTGGTGTTGTTGAGGGTGAATAATTTCAATTGGATATTGGAGGATATGGGGAGCCAGGGTAACAAGTTGCAGAGTGTGCGGCAGATGTGGAGTGGTAAGAGAAGATCATTATTACCACAGCATTTAGGAAGGGATGAAAGGTAGAACAGAAGGGTAATGGGAATGCCAGATCGGACAAGGTTGTAATAGTAGGGGGGGAGATGATGAGATGATGGATAAGAGTTTTTTGTTGCATCTTGGGTAAGAAAAAGGCATTTTCCAGCAATATTTCAGAGGTGGAGGTGACAGGATTGCAAGAGAGATTGGATGTGAGGAGCATAGTAGAGGGTGGAATAAAGGGTTACACTGTAACTTAGAAGACAATAAAAATCTTGGTGTTCACAGTGAGGGAGATTTGATGACCTTATTTACATATTTTAGTTACTGACACTTGTTTCACATTTTATTTGTTGTTCCTTTTCTTTTCTAATCTAATCATAGCAACCATTTGCTTTCAATGTCTAATTTGCTACAGACCAATTACAGTTAACTGATGACGTGCTAGATGTTTATTGCAAATTTGCACCTTTGGGCAATGTTAGTAAATAACCATCAATGTATAGTAAATGGGAGAATCTAACCATACCCTACCACTTTGTTGGGTCCATTATTGACATTGAGATCACAACAGTTGCAGTCCTGGCCAGTTTATAAACATCCATCTGGCCAATCAGAGGTTTGAAAATATCAGATTGGAGAATTTGAACTAGAGCCATAAGGCTATAAACCATTTAAATCAAAAAACAAAAGAAGAAATCAATAATTAAAAGGAAATGTTAACACAAAGACCAAGGGGGTGGGGGGTGGGGGGGGGTTAAATAATGACTTCTTCTGTAATAGGGCAAGAGAGCGCAAACACCATACTAACAAGTAGTGTGACACATGGCACTGCAAATTCAGCTTTCTAAAGGTCCATATGCACATATCCATGTAGCATACAAGCTGATGCCACTACTAATGCCAATGGAACCTGCACAACCGACACAACCCAAACAGCCATGGGCAAGTAACGCTAACTTCCAAATGACCCTTTAGGAAACCTTAACACTCTTGAGAGCAACAGTCACATAGGCATAGTTGACATATATAATAAACTTTCCCCTCCAAACTAAGGTCTAAAAGTACCGGGGTCATGGGCAATTCTGGCATCCAGCCCAGTAGTAATTTTGGCCCACTGTGTAATAGTGAACAATTCCTTTATTATGTTTCTGCAAGTCGAAAGGATAAAACGCCTGTGAGTAGACAATCAATTATGAACTATTTGCTAAGCACTAACTAGTCTTCTACTATACATATTATTCAAACATCTTATATATGTACATAAAACTGTCTATTGTGCTCTATTTCTGAGGTGAAATAAGATCTAGTCATGTTACTTGATCATTCTGAGTAATATTGATACAGGAAAAACAAACAGTGAGATGGTTTCCATCTTACATAAATGTACTTTAAACACTTATAATCTAATAGATATGATTCAGCTGCCTTCCATTCAGAATCACGAACCCGTTTCAGTGCAGTCATTTATCTGTTTTAACACCTTTTAGCCATAAATGACCTGTAACAGAGGAAAACAACATGTTAAACGTTCAAACCTCTATCTACATACATCTGTCAACAAACAAATCACCTAACACATAGTTTCCATGAGCGGAAAATTGCTATCTCTACTAACATATACATTTTCTTTTTGTAAAAACACAACTCCACAATTGGAGATTTATAAAAGTACAGAAAAGAAAAACAAGTAAAAAGTGGAGCTGTTTGAAATTCTTTAATCATGACTGGAATACAGAAATATTTCCACTCATTACCTCAATATTTTTTCTAATTCCTCTTTCATAAATGCCCTTCATTGAGTTAGTGGTACAAAAATCCAAGTCAGGGAGGAAGTCTTCAGCATCCCAGATGTTGTTAAACCACAAGCCTATAGATCAGTGATGGCCAACCTGATACGTTTCTGGGGGCCGCATGGTGCAGCCCTCTAACTTTCAAACTTTCAAAAATTACCCTTAGTCTCAGTAATAAGTTAAAACAAAACATTTAATCAAAGACAGAGACATATCAGCAGGCAGTTTAAACTAGTGTTATAAGTTATAGCAAACAAATCTGACAGTAAAGCAGGAAGAAGCAGAAGGCCGTAGTGAAGGCTCAGAGGGCTACATGCAGCCCTAGGGCCATCTATTGGCCACCACTGATCTATATTCTCAGCTATCTAGAACCCTATTCCATGTGCATGTTCACGTATTTTTATTGCATAATACATTATACTGACCCCTATTCTCTCTTTGCCTTCCTGCTCCACGGGAGGTTTCTGTCTTCCCTGAGCTCACCTTAGGACACCTGCTTTACAGTTTGACAGGTGTACCATCCCAGTCAAACTCCCCACCTGCCATTGTCCACGGAGCAGACAAAGTACTGGACCGCTCTGTATTCTATAGTCTCTACAATGAAAATAAATAGAAATGAAATGCAAAGGGCAAACTTGATACTGGTGACACAAGGGCTGATCCTGTTGTTCAGCTATCTGTATTTGGATTGGACACACCCAGGTGTCTAAATTGCACTAATCCAGCAATTAGGAGCACAATCCACAAGATCACATCATAGTCCATTAGTGAGGTCATCAGATGACCACAAACACATAGCTGTCATCTGACAACTAGACTTATGGGTATGCCAGGAGATTTTGATCGTAATGTGCTGATATTACTCTCGTTTTTTGGGGCTACACACTCTAATATTGCAATATGCAACAATTATGCTTTGTCCACCAATATCACTGCGTAAGGGTGCAGCTGGTTGATTTTAGGATTTTAATAATGCAAGATGTTTCTCATATTGTCCTAAGGATAAGATCTTGGGTAGAAATGTCTCTTTGGTTACCACTGTTTTCCAGGATATGTTATTTTAAGTAAAACAACAAAGTAATTGCCTTTTACCTGACTAGCACAAGTTAGACAAGGATAGCAAATGTCTGGTTTATAAGTTTTTAATGCAGATTTGCACCTTTGAGTAATGTTAGTAAATACCCCATTGGGCACCAGAATCTTATACAAATCAAAAAAGATATGTTATAAACAAAGTAGTGTTACAACAGCACGCATTGTCCGTAGACTAATATATTTGCTAGTGGTAAAGTGTAGTCTATTTTAGTGCAGCTGTCAACAAGGACAGACAATAACAGCAAGTAGTCAAACAAGCATTGGCCATAACTGGTGTGCTGACATCAAAATAAAGATGACAGTATAAAGCTGTGTAACAAGAAGTTAGCTATTTGAGGTGTGAGGTGTGTTCTGCCGTGCACTAATTTGAGCTGTTATAATCCTGTTATGCATTCCATTCACGGAACACATGTTGAAATAATATGGTGTCATGCCAAGTGGTTGACCAGAGTTGCCAACTATCACTAACTTTAAGCAACAGTCCCAGCTTTTAAGAATTTGCCCTCAGAATTCTCTTGCCCCAGGAAATGTCCTTAATTTCCAACAATGACCATCTGCTGTGATTGACTACAGATAATCTGTACAGCACCGCTTAATATAATCAGTGGTATATCATGTTTGCTTACTCAATTATCATATTTGCTTACTTCTGTGATTCTTTTGCTTACTCAAAAGAATCACAAAATATTGGGAGACGTCCCTGACCCCTGTGATAGTAGTCAAAACACCCATACTTGTACGGAGGACCTCGAGTGCTGCCCGTGCATGAGCATGCTCGCTGGGCGACGCAAGAAAATGACAGAGTGCAGGTCCTTAGATGGCAGGCGTTGTTGAAATCATAATAATACAAATAAGAAGAGACACGCCCTTCGTTAGAGCAGGACACACCACTTGGCCAGGGCAGGACAAGCCCACTTTGGCGGCGCTTTGTGTGGTGTAACTGTGTCCTTTGTATAATCTCCCAGAAATCATTTTACAAAAGTTGGCAACTATGCACTACATAAATAAACAATAATAAATAAATAAATGTGCACAGGATGGCTTTTCTAACTGTATTTATTGCATGCAAACCTCACTACTTTATAGGTGCCATAGTTATAAGTTAATACTTCATTAAATAGTATTTAAAATGTAAAACTTTCAAATATAACCAAATTCAGCAAACATATCTGAAAGGGATTTTAGTGTATGAAGGTCGTGACATGATGATTAGTTCCTGGAAATTGGTTTAAAATATTGGCAAGTACATGTTAAACAAGTATGAGCCTGGATAAGTTGAGAGCAATACCTGATTCTGGCTTATACAAAAATTTGTAAAATGTATTAATCTTAGTAAAATTGCACACACTATAGTGAATATAATAACAAGTTGAGTGGTGCAACGTGTTCTTATAATCACTCTGTGACTGATTCATTAAGGAAGTTAAACAAGAACTTGAGTAAGTTTTCTATTACGTAAGTTTTCTGGACAAAACCATGTTGCAATGCAAGGGGTGCAAATTAGTTTTTTATGTTGCACATAAGTTAAATACTGGCTGTTTTTTTATGTAGCCCACAAATACTGGATAGCTTAGTTCACTGAAATTTAAAGTTCATCTAGGGAAAAAAAGCCAGTATTTAACTTATGTGCAAAATAATAAAAACTAATTTGCACCCCTTGCATTGTAACATGGTTTTGTCCAGGAGAAAACTTAAGTAAAAAAAAAAAATAGTACTTTCCTTAATGAATCAGGCTCTCTGATACCAAGTTGAGTGGCTCAAACCAAAGCAAGAATATGAACAATTCATATAAATAAAAACTTTTAAGTCCTGCCCATGTTACTGTACTTTGCTTCAGTGCACACAATGTAGAACACACATCAGGACAAGGGCAGGATTAATAATGGGATTGTTGAAACTAAATCCCCAAACTCCTTTCACAATATAAGCCTACTAGATCCTGCCAAAAACACATCCGTGACTTTATTTGAAGACTTTTGAGGCAGGAAAGAAAACATTCAGCCTATTTAGAAAAAACCTTATAGTCCGTAGAGATGGATGGTGCACTTTTAGAAATACATTTATCACTTCATTTTACAAGAGTAAATAAGAAACTAATTTATTAACTGTCAGTAAGAATAAATAATGAACTAATTATTGGGAAGGGGAAATATTTCATTATTTTTGAAGGACTAAATTAATGTATTAATAACAGGGCAGAGATGGAAGAGGGTGCACGCAGTATACTAGTTATTTGCCCTATTGTATTAAGGAAAATTTCATATGAAACAACTGGCAGATCATCACAATTACACTACTCTTACTTACATTACACCCAGCCTAGAAAGTAGTAAAGCTGCTTTTCTGTGACACTAATACACACAAATCCATGCATTCTAACCAGCTTCTGTATTTTAATCCTTAAATTGACTGTTCATTTTAATACTAATGCAGTCATTGGAAGACCTACCAGCTCAATAAGTGTGGCATGATTGATAAACAACTGATAAAAATAAAGGAGGTAATTATTTATCTTATCTCCTCTATTTGTCTATCTCAATTGCTATATACAATTTGTTTATAGCAACGTTACTGGAAATGTTCTGTGTCACTATTTCAGTAAGTCTCCATTTTTTACATGTTGGAATTACAAAATTCTGCATTTTAATGTCGCCGTAATTCTTGTCGGAATATTCGTAGTCACAATAATGACTACCACTGATTTGCTCAGTACTAGACTTGTATAAAACCCTAGAAATTCGATGTGTGTCGATCCACCTGAATTTGAATGCAAACTTGTGAATCATGCTGAATTTTGGGATTCACAGTTTCTATCATGGTGTCAGCCATTCCCCTTATGCGCCATTCCCGAATCCCAATTATCCAAAGCTAGTATTTAAAATTGTTTTTATGGAATGGAAATGGTTATGTTACCTTCCGCAATGCAAGGAGCACAATCTAACTTTTGCACAAGCCAACACTTTGCTGACAAACTCATGGATTGTTTTGCACGGTTTGTCTGTAGTTTTGTAGGTCTTATATTGACTACAACACTGTTGGGTTATAAAGAGGTTCTTCTAAAAAAAAACTATGACCAAAAAATTGAATTTACAGTTTAGCATCTTATGGAATCTAGAATCTCCTTGTTGCAGAATATTTTTTACATAACATATTTGTTGTTCCTATGAATCTTGTGTGACGGGAGATGTGGTAAATTTAGGGGCTTTCCATTGTTGATTGATTTCCATCATCTTGGGGGGGGGGTGGAAACTGGCAGCGCCTTTCAAATACAATATACTGATCACACATTAATACAACATACTAGGTCAGGGACAGGAAATTGTTTCAAAGACAAGCTTCCTTCTTCAATGGTAAACTGCTAATAATCCAGTGGATTAAAAGTGGTATTCCACCATTTTCTGTGCATACGCTGCAGAATTTAGCCATTATTTTACAAACCTTCATCATTCTTATCATAATAATTTTTTTGGAATGAATTTGTTAAATTTCATCATGTTCATTATCACTGACTTGACTGTGTTCGCTTTATATAGAGTATCATATCCGCTGCTCAGTGTACACCCAGCTTTGGAAGTCCTGAATTGCCCAAGTGCACCTAGACTTCCACCAAAGTGCACATGTTTGTGATGTGAACTGGAGGATACTCTTTATTATCAGGTGAGGATCTCTTTATTTTTCTATTGTCAGTGGGTCAAGTGGGTGGAATCCTGAAGGCGGGTGGAAGGTTGACATTCTTTGGTGTGGATGGAGGAGAGGTGTATATTCTGTTTTGGGAATTTGATGATGTGGAGGTTATAAACATTTTTACAATTATATGGTTTTAATTTTTTGGTATAAACTATAATCTCCTTATATTGTAAAATGTTTGCAATTAGTAAAATAATTAGTTAGGACACTGGAAAGAATCCAGATATACACAGAAGTATTTTTGTTATAAGGTTCATGAAATTGGCAAACACCCCCTCCCCTAAACAAAAGGCCTACCTTCACCCTTGTTCTATGACTACATGGAGAGCGTAGCGGAGGACTGCTTGACCTTCCATATGTGGAATGCTGGGGATCCTAATCTATGGTTTCCCCACTGCTCCCAGCCCCAAATCATGCAATGTCCCTATGTCTGCAAACTGTAGAAACAAACCCTCCAAAATACCTGATTCTTTTTACTGTGCGTTAACGTTTCAACATAACAACACTCAAAACGGGAAATACACAGCAACAAAAGCTCTACAAACATTTACAATTTTAAAATAAGTATATTGTTCATGTAAAACGTCTCATAAAATGTGTGAATCATTAAGATTCCAATGATCTACACGTTTCAATCACCTTATTTGTTTATAAAGTCATATTTACATTTCTCAGTTACTTCTGTGTTTAGAATTTCTCTGGGTCCTGGCAAATTCACTATTATTTTCTCCTATAGTGCCTCATTGTGCTGTGCACCACCCACTGTAAAACACACAGCAGGATTCTTAAATAAACAGCAGCACATGCTCCTGCAGGAGATCCTGTGTGATGCAAAACAGAAAGATAAGAGCACAAAGCAGGATATGACATTCTCATAATGCTGCATTGTGTGACCAGCAGTGTCTATATCTATATCAGAGCTGGGTTCATTGCCATTAACCCATTCTTGGTCAGAGCAGTATTTGTGTGTTTCTTTGATTAAACTATGACAATTATATGCACACAAATGAGAGTTGGATGAAGAAAGACTAATAGACCTATTTGTTAATCTGTGGCGACCAGTCTGTTTTTCCATCACTGCATAAGAAACTCATTTATTATCAATTTATTAATAAAATATCACCTAGGCAGCTGACCAGCGATACTTCGGCAGTTCAGTGCAGCTCATGTGCAGTGAATCTGACAGCCCAGCCTAAGTGAAAACATTTTTTTTAAATAGTAAATAAAAAAAATAGCTAAAAATATTACAAAATGCAATAAATATATTAATGTTATTGTCAAATGAAAAAAATGCTTTTTTTCAAATAATAAAGCATTTTTACATTCATTAGCTTCTGCTATTACCATCCTGAGATGGTGATTACAGAGGGATTGAGTGGCACTAGTTCCGCCACGATCCTTGTTAAATAAGATTCCCCGTGCTTTGCAAGGAGACGCTATCACATGCAAAACTTATCGCTAACGGGGGGAGGGGGAGGGGTTACCTCTAGCAATAGCAGTGTTAATACCTGTGATAACCCTTTTGATTGATAGGGATAAGCCCTATCTCCAGTGAACACACCTATTTACCCGGAGATACAGCTTTTTTCCATTTAGTCAGGTCTAGCTAGTCACAACACCTTAGAAAGTGAAAACTATACTTTTTTGAATCATAACACGGAGGAGACCTCTGCCATGAAATGAGGTTAGTATCTTACCCCAAGAATATGTAAGGGGCACCAGGGGCAGACAATATATTTATAATTTTCTTATTTAAAAATAATTTTAAAAATGTATAATGCTTTGGCTAGGTTGTATATTGTACACTTATGTAACCTGCCTACACTGCATCTCACCAGTGCATCAATTAGAGGAGGAAGCCCAGGAGGGATTGGTCAGAGAAATGCACAGTCACTCCCCCTGCATAAGTGTATAAAGAATAAGTCGGTAAGGGCAGAAACAGAAGTACTGGGAAGAGTGAAGAGATCCTTGTTCTCCAGTAGTATTTCCACTCACTTTGGTGTGTCCTTCATATATTAATGCAGAAGGACGAACGTGGGGGTCTCATCATTTACTAACCAATAACTATGCACTACTTCCTGCTTGGCTATGATGAGCACCAATGGAAGATGGGGTAGCAGCTGGCATATTGTTGTTTTTTTTAAACCATAAAAACAAATTTGTCTCCTGCAAAACTACATGTCTTGGACTGAGCCTGGATAAGGGACAGCCCCAGTACCCAAGTACCTTTCACCAAAAGGGGTTTAAATGACTCTAATGGCATAACCGTTTTGCAGTGATTGATATAGTTCACTATATCTTAATCAGAAGATTATTGGTCAAAGTTGTTTTATTATTATAGCACCTACACATTATGCAGTGTTTATACCAGTGGTTCCCAAACTGTGCGCTGCAGCTCCCTGGGGTGCAGCGGTGATCTCACAGAAGTGCTGCGGCCAGAGCCGGTAGTAAGCAAGGCGGGGGGCTACTTGGTAATTAATTTGGCTTAGGGGTACCTTGAAAAAATTATGGAGAACCTAAGTGTGCTTTGAACTGAGACAGTTTGGAATCCACTGGTTTACACAGAATATGTAATTATTCACACCAATCCTTGCCCCATTACACTCTAAATTCTATACTCCATAAACATAAACACACACTGGTTCATTTTCTCAACAGCCAATAAACCTTTTAATATGTTTGAGAGTGTGGGAGGAAACTGGAGCACTCAATGGAAACCCACGCATCAAAACTCCTGGTCAGAATTAAACCCATGGCCCCAGCACTATGAGACAGCAATTCTAAATATTGGGCCACTGTGCCAGGTGTCACTAGTGAAGCTCGCAGTGAGCACCAAGGCTAGTAAATTAGGTCACATTTTCCCCTTATCAGTTAGCTCACTGTGTGCTCAATAAGCGTCTGGAACTAATCCAACTGCTTTCTAATCAGGAGTACCTTTATTTTCCCTCTTACAGGTTATTATTTCATATTGAATTGGATCTGAAAATGGCAAGGCTCAATACATAAATCTGAACTTAACAAGTCTATAGTGCTGAGAAGGAAATTTTGGGAACAACTGTTCCTATTGGTTTGCTTTCTAAAATCAAGAATATGTTTAATGGCAGGGCCGTAACTTGGGCTTTGCGACAGGGGTGACCGCCCAAGGCACAACGCTGAAGGGGGGGGGGGGGCAATTTAGGTATATTTTAGGTTCATTTGGTTAGAATTGAGGCATTTGTCTTTCTCGCCCCAGGCACTAGAATTATAAGTTACGGCTCTGTTTAATTGTTTAATGGTGTCCATTTTGCTGTAATCTTCTAATGAATGTGTCTTTAATTCTACAGGATGGGGTCTGTACTTTTCAAATTTGAGTTTATGTTCATATGACTTTATGACTAGAAGTCCTAAAGTGAAGTTATAAAGAAAGTTATCTTCCCAATTTAATAAAAAAAAATTTTAGGCAGTAGTGAAATTCAGCTGCCCTGGTGACACTGGCCAAGTAAGTGCTAACTTACTGGTCTACAGGGCCAGTCTTTGCAGATGTGTACATGGATAAAAACAAGGTCTCAAATTTTATTTTATTTTATTTTATTTTATCTTAAAAGTTAAATATTATTGAAGTTGCATAAATATTTTATTCTCAGAACAAAGCATATTTTTTAATGATTTTTAACTATTATTACCATCCTGAGATAGCGATTATATTACAGGTATTGCGGTGGTACAAGTACGGGTCTGATATTTGTTTGTAATACACTGTGTATGGTCCTGAGGTGCATAGGTGGGTACTGAACCTCCTCACCTGCCCTATTCTCTGCCCTGGCTTGCTCTTTGTTGTGGGCATAAGTGACCAGAGGGTCCCTGCACATGTGGGTTTTACGGCAATGTCTGTTAAATGTGTACACAGGTGTCGTTACTGTGGGGTTCAGTGCAATAGTTTTCACAGTAAGCTGGGCGCCAGACCATCTCTATATTGCAAAATATAAACTTTTTCTTCACACTCCTTCTCCTTCAGCATCATACTTGGGTTGCAGATAATAAAGTGACTTATACATCTCCCTATTTCCTCCTGCACTCCTCTTAGTTGTCACATAGATATGTTAATAGGACAGACACTATTAAGGTGAGTGGACATCCATTTTCTCTACAGAAGTGTTTCACTCACCCCTGCGGAGGCAACATCACTCACATGTTTGGGCTCTGACACTTACTTGCTAGTGTTCTCTCAGCCCTGCTCACAACTCCTATATAGGGATGACACTTCACATGTTTGTTGCCTCTCTGCTCCCAGCAGGATGTCTCTGGGTCACTCACTTAGAAGCTGTGTCTCTCAGTTATACCGTTATATTCTAAGGTAATATGGTATATCACACTGACAAAGCTCTCCTTTCTGTCATACAGCCACATTCAGAGGTAATTACCTCAAATCTGCCCCATGTCGCTCATCTTCTTACTATCATAGACCTGCAGCCCAGCTTGTCTGAGGGATCTTGGTGTGTCTCCTTTGGGTCCTAGTGCGAGGACCACACATTCACACATAAGTTAAATAGACTTCCTCATGCAGACACATGGATAACAAAGCTATAGCCAGCAGTAACGCTTTTCATATATTGGGCAATGATATAATGAGCACTATCGCTGGTGAAAACACCCACATTTATCCTTCTCCCAGGATCTTGGCAGTGGTACCTCTGGATAGTTGACTAGCCCTACAGCAACTTTACACCATGTACAAATACCTTAGAACACAAGAAGAACCAGATCTTCTCTTATTGTACTTAGAGTGATAGCTGTATCGGGCTACATTGGTTACTATTTGGACTTGAATTAATATGACTTAATTATGCTCATGTTCCTCTAACCAACACGCCCTCCTTTTTACTGGGAAAAAATAGGATGTATGGGCAATTCTGCCGGAGCTTAAGTTCATTACAGACACAAAGGGGGAAATTCAAATTCACCGCGATGTCCGGCTGCACCCATTGCCGGCCATTACGGTAGGGTATCCACTCATTTTTTCTGTGCACCTCTATAGGGATACGAGAAAAAAATAGCAGAGATTCCTGCTATAACAACGGTGCAATGTGTCTCAGTGGACGTTCCGGAGACGCATTTCGCTGAATTGAATCTCCCTTCAAGCTTTTTCCCTCAGTTGTGAGTGTAGGTTGCTAATGTGAAGGAAAATATTCTCAATAGACCCTCCAAAACCTAAGCTATCAATAAAAGGGATATGTCTCTAGAATCATCTAGGTGCTAAGAAGTGTACTCTGGGTGTTTGAGAAACCCTTGATGTAACCAATATGAAGGGCAGCAATGTGCCACACATCATTTTTGTAGTATAACTGGGACTGCCAGCCTGCCTGAAGATACACCCCATCGGCATTTGGTGCTAAAGAAGGTAACCTGAATGTTTTCCACATCCCATTACTAAAGCTAACTTAAAGCATTTGAAAAGCGCAAAGGTTGATGACACCGTGGACTACATTATACCACATACAGTATATACTGTTGTAGCCTCATCTCCACCGTGTGATGTATCCTGTGACTCTGTGAGGCAGCGAGGGTGAAAATAAGCAGGTTTCATTTGCTCTCCTCATTCTTAGAAATACCCAGCAGAGAATCATATTTCATATTTATGTCCCACATTAAAACATCTTAAATACTTTGCGGAAAAATGAGTTAGTTCAACTGTGATTAATTATCATATGATTTAATCTAGGGCATAACCTCAAGACACATAAAAATGAAAATAACATTCATCTACTAGTTAAAGAAACAAATAAAAAAGACCACGACTGAATAAGAATGTTTTCTCACTGCAAACAGGTTGTAGAGTAAAATAGATATTAAAGGATTCAACAAACAGTCTTTATCAGAATAATAAATTAAATGGAGTACTGCAGATCATCATTTCTAATGCCGCTGACTCATAAATATGTGATGTTATAATGAATAGGTAACATAAAACAGACCAAGTATACAGCCGTCAGGAATATTTAGACAAAAGTGTTTTCGACTTTTGACATGCAACAGGATAGCTATAAAAATAAAATAGAAACATTCCAATACCAGTAGACTGTCACTCAAAAGATTCGGTATCCAGATTTTTATGATATAAATGAGAAAACGCAGGGTGAGGGTCAAAATAAATTAAATACATTGTACAAATAAGTCAGTGTATGATAGGAAGTGTACCAAAGGCAATTGTGCTGGCAAATTTAAGAATGTTACTCTTTTTCTTTATTTGTAGAGATTAAGCGTTTACATCAGATATTTCTCTCTTTCTCCTATATAAGGACATATACTACAATTTGAAATTCCTACAAAGTACATTTACTATGCCAAAAGCATTGCATATACCATGATGATATTATTCTAAAGCAAATCACAACATATACCTTTTTTATCCATTTTGTCTTTATTTTCTTTGCATATATTTTGTGATTAGCCCAGGCACATAGTTGTAAGGTGACAAAGCCTTTACCCATTCATACTCTTTGTTACAATTATGTCCTTTGCAAAACAGTGAGCATGGCATGAGGGGCTTGTTGTGTACCCCCTTGGGGAAATGATGCTGTTGTTTATTGGCAAATACATGGAGTAAGAGAATTGCTGCATACATAAAAAACTTAGGGCATATTTAATTAGGTTTCCGGGCCGCAAAGTCAATCCACGGTACCGCAATAACGTGGATTTTCGTGCGCACCCCATAGGGTTGCATAGGAAAACCCTGCGTTATTGCGGTACCATATTACCGTCAATACTGCGGACTTTCCATGGTAAGACGCGTTACTGCAAACCTGAAACCTAATTGAACGTGCCCCTTTGTGTCAGGGGCATGACTATGTTTCTGTTAATCAAAAAAGCTCATTGTACAATAAAGCCCATTTTGAACTACTTAAAGTGCCTGCAGTAAGCTTGATCCTATAACTTATTACCACATTTGTTTTAACACTTAAATAAAATGCTAAGGAAAATACTCTGGGACTCTGTGATGTTTAAGAAAACTATGGTACTATTTTCACTTATTACAATATTACTTGTGCTAGGCAATAACTATTCATAGAGGTTGTTCTGGTGGCTACTGAAATACTATAAGTTGAACAATGAACAACCCTGGTGAAATGGAAGCCACTTTAACTTGACTGTCTGCAAAACACATTGACTATGACACACTGTTGGCTGAGAACATGGAATCAGTTCTCCCTCTATAAGCATGCTGAGCCCAGCAGCAGGTCTACTGTAGGTTCTCTCTATGAGAGAACACAGATTGCAGCAGATAAGCTGTTTTATGCTCACCATGACACATTGACATTTTGTCTGATTCTCTTTACCACTCAAGGACTTTGATACCCGTTATTGGATATCTCAAGCTGCATATTGATTGGCTATTATCTGCAGAATGAGTTTTAAAACAGCTTCTTTAAACAACATATTGTATGCACAGTATATACTTTTTCAGCTCTGTCACTATTCACTCTAAGTACTACATTATTGCCCTCTTCTGTTTTCTTAGTTTATTCACATACTGACAGAATGACATGACATGGATAGAGTGGAATCCCTGAGCTTGTTACAGCACAATACATTGGGGGGAGTGGAGATGAAGCAAATTCCTACCTAATCCTCCTGGTCACAGGTAACATGTCAGTAAGAGGGGTAACTAGCAAGTCGATGAAGCATTTTCTATCATCCTCAGAAACAGCGCTGTAAGTAAAGCGGTTTGCCATCTTCTGTCCATAAATGTATAATAAATACACTATTTTTCTCTCTAGCTTCTTGCTGTGCCCTTTTGTCTTGATATCTACAGTCAGAGCTGTTACTTTTCATTGCCCTGTAATACGATTTATATACATGTCTGAAAAGCACAGAAGGGAGCCAGTAAGATCAAGCAAAGCATTTAGTAAAAGTTGCAGAAGGACATATAGAAGTCATTAATTTACAGTCAACTGAAAATCATTTAATCAAGATCATAAAGATAACAACCTATTTTGTTTAGCAACCGGCATCTATTGTCGAGCTAGGTAAGCAGAGTCTAGAGGCCCACGGAGATACCAGAGCTAGTAACATATAGGGGACTCTAGCATGGTAGCCCTCAATATGTACCACACTATTCATCTAACACTGCTGGCGAATGGAAAAAGTACTATGCACATCTGCATAGGGCTTTCCTCGTGAGGGATTCAGCTGGAACCCATTGAAAATGACCTGTAATGCCATCCTGAGATGGCATTACTTCATACTTGCCTACTTTTAGGCACTGAAGTCCGGGAGATCCCGGACAGGGGGTGTGACTAGATGGCGGGGTGCGGTCAATCTTGTCATTTTGGCCCCGCCCCCACATCGGAAATGCTGTTTTGATGCAGGGGTGGAGCCAAAATGACGTGATTCACCACGAATCGCATTACTTTGGACAGGTATTTGCCGGATGCGGGAGACTTGCCTGCTCTCCCGGGTGTCCGGGAGACCGACCCAGATTTCGGGAGTCTCCCAGACATTCCGGGATAGTTGGCAAGTATGCATTACTTTTCTGCAAAAAGCTTTGCTAAATAAATTAACAAATGCTGACAACCCCACTTTATGGGGATAGCTGTAAGCCCTGATAAACAGGTTAATGCCAGAGATATCTATGATTTATCTGACATTAACCCTTTGATAAATGACTAAAAACTGTGAAAGAACCATTTTGGTTTTTCACCGCTTCTTAAATAGACCCCATAGTCTGAATGTAATGGGGTTATATTCATAAGGACACATATAGAATTATACTGATTTTCTTCCATATAACTGAAACTTGTATTTCAGCATTATCTGTTTTGTAGAGAAAGAAGTGTTTGAACAAGGAGGACATGACCTGGGGTTGGATGGGAGGGGGAGGTAGCATATGAAAATATTACATTATACAAAGTCTTCTGGATGAATGGAATAGCCTCCCAGCAACGTTAGACTACTTATATGTTTTCTTTATGTCGACAAGCCTTGTGTTTGCCATTGCTCAGTAATACTCTGTGTTGAGCTGTGCTGTCAGAACCATCAGAGCAATGAAAACAGGACTCTGAGGAGTAAGAGGAGATTAGCCGACAGCCTAGAAAATGTGGGTGGAACTGGAGAAGGAAAATGAGAAGGCAATGGGAAGGAGGAGGAAAGTAGTTATAACTTGAAAGTCATGTTTATCTCTTTGATATTTTCCCCCTGGAGCAAAAGGTATTTAGAAATCGGCTAGAATTGTATTTAACAACAAATATATCTAGTTGACAGAAAGCTGACAATGTGTAATGCACTTAAAGCTTTGTAGTTAATCTGAACAGGTAACCGCGACAAAATAATCATAAACGTTTCTAGAAAGGACTTGAGACAGAGTTTCCATATGTGAATACAAGGTATTGAAAAATGACAAATATACCCTGAATTACATACAATTATTGTTGGGATAGAAACTGAAATGTGTACTTGAAATATTTTATTTAAAAAATTCTTCAGTGACATAGAATTTTCTGTTTGTGTTAATTTCAAATGCTGGCTGTCAATTTTCGCTGGATAAATCAGATGACTTAATAAACATTCATGAGGAAAGATTATACATTTCATAATAATATATAGACTATATACGTCTTTGTATATTGAGCACCTGCTGCCCCTACACTTATTGTTAGAATTCACCTACTCACTCACTGTGCTATGTATGGCAATGAACCTCAGAAATCGTGCCTAGCATAGAGAAGTTGAATTTCCTCTAGGTGTGAATTAATCAGACTTCATAGCATATATTTCCCTCAAGAAAGATGATTGAAGGAACTGGGTAGGATATTGCAGTGGTTTGTCACACATCAAGTTGATACTGAAAATACATGAATACACTGCATTTGGGGGTGGGTGACTTACACAAAAGCATCATAAGTACCCTGTAAAAGTCAATATTGAAAGGTTCCCAAGTACAATTTAATTCTGACTGGATAAATGTCGTAATGCACCAAAAGCCAATTCAAACTGTCAAAACAATGCACGTTAAAAAGAGTAATTAGGTATAGTCAAGCCCCTGGCTGATACACTGCATTTAAGAGCTCATTCACATGAATGCTTTGCAACTGTGTGAAATCTATTCTATTTATTGCTTTTTATGTAATACACATAAAACGGAGATGGAAATCTTTCAACCCTAAGTAGCTGTAGGCACCTAGGGCCTGATTAATTAAGGAAAATAAGGCAAAAAAAAAAAAGGAGTTTTCTTCTGAACAAACCATGTTACAAATCAAGGGGTGCAAATTAGTTTATTCTTTTACACACAACTTAAATACTGACTGCTTTTTTATGTGGTACACAAATATTTGATAGCTTTATTTTTACACTGAAATGTAAAGTTCATCTAGGACATGTCCTACCCCAACTATAAATCTGTCACCACATTTTAAATTTACTTCCCGCTCCAATGCAACATGGTTTTGCCACTGCAACGTTACTCCTTTTTTTGCTTTACTTTCCTTAATGAATCAATTAATGAACAAAAAATTGTTACTTGTTAAGTATATGGGTGACATTTGATAAATTGGCTCTGCCAAGGAGACTGGCAATGTTTGGCCTGGGGGGCAAACACAAGCAAGAGGCCTAGACTGTCCTGGCAGCAGGGCAATGGATAAATGGCAGTGTTCTCTCCAGAAAATGTTGCCAGCTGGGTGGCATTAAGAAGTAGCCGGGTGGGGACAGTTGTAATACGTTGCGATAATATTGAAAAATTTTAGAGGTTATTGGTCAGACTGGTGGTGAGTGGTCTAACACACACTGCTGGCTGTAGTGCTGACCTAGTGCCTGTTCTAATAGGAGAAACAGTGGTTTATGCTCTAATAATAGGACTCTGTTGGGCTCCAAGAGCCAGATGGCAAGTAAATACAGCCGGATGGAGCACCTGGGAAATAGGTGCTGGGGAGAACACAGATTGGTGTGATGAAAATTTGCAAGTGGGGTTTGTCTAAAGTGGGTGTGATTTTATATGTCAAATTGGGTGTGCAGACTAGGCACATGAATGCACCAACATATGCACCCTTATGCAAAGATGCAACAGTTTGATTTGTAGGGTGATATTATTTAAATGAGATGAAGCAGTGGAGAAGGCACATTAAAGGGGAATTTTACTGGAGGGCACACAGCATTCTTCTCACTGTAACAGGACTTGATTTTTCCATGTACCTTGGGATAGCCTAATCCTATTATTTCAATGGAATGCATTTTGCACCTTCTTTTACATAAAGAAACCTTTCCAACCAATGTAATAAAAACATTCAAACACACAAAGTGACACATGTATTAAAGAGGGTCCCAAAGTTCTATCACTCTCAAGAATAATAGACATACATAAAGTTAAACTGAGCAGTATGTTTGGGGAAAAAAGCAGTTTTAAATTAATGAAGTTGTGTTCCTACAGTAGAAGTAGATGTTGAAAAGTATTTTTTTGCAATTGGCCCCTTAGTGTATAAATATCCTAAATTAAAAGTTTTCATGTACAAAAACGAATCCTGTTTAGCAACACTGGGAAACCTACCAAGATAATCATGTGCTTTATAATGGTTACAGACAAAGTTTGAGAACTGTGAGAATATTCATTCATTCTTCATGAAATTGTTCGGTTTTCTATTATTATTTTTTCACAACTTATTTAGAGAGTCTGCTGTTTGAAAAATGAGACTGAACAGAATAATAGACTGTAAGTGGAAAAGAAGATTGAGCAATATTATTGGAAATAATAAAGTAGGACAAGTGCACAGTACTTGAAGCCAGAGGTTTACCAGTGTTATGTACATTTTTAAATTTGTGTTGGTTGGCAATTCATAGCACAGATTCCAAAGAAAGTATGTTTTATTTTAGTAAAATGCCCTGACTTTAGGGACATAGTAAGTGCCAATACCAAGATATCCAATGCTTACACTAATAATACTAAATAGACAAGGATATGCTTGTTACAGTAGTACCTAATAGACAAAGATATACTTGTTATAGTAGTACTTAATAGACAGGGTATGCTTGTTCTTGTAGACTCTGGGTAGGCTCTGCATTGTAAATAGAATAAGTCATCCCTAACTCAACTGGTAGCATCTCTTTCCATAAACTTACCAATAATATAAGTCTGATTACACTGGTAAATAAATATTGTGTTGTAGGACCCCTCAGGGGGTAGTGTATATGTATTTTCTACGTCAATTTTAAAAATGGTCTTAAAATCTTTCTGTCACTCATATCTTTAAAGTTACGCCCTCTTTAAGAATATAAAATATATAACCCATTTATACAGCATTCAGGGATAATGTTTTAAAAGTAAAATTCCATTGTTTTCTTCAATTGTACTGTTCTTGGAAGGTTAGTGTAAGTTAAGAAGGGTACAGAATAATAAACAGTTCAGTCACATTCTGCTGGGTGAAGCACTTTGGACATGATGAGTCATAGCAGTGATGACTAAGCTAGTAAACCTTTCATACTAATGGGTTCATGAATCGTTCATGAAAAGAGTGGAAAAGTGGACTAGTTAAGAAGATGTCCATAGCAACCAATCAGGCTTGAGGAAGCATCTATCAAGTACATTCTATAAAATGGTTTGTAGATGCTGATTGGTTGCTATGGGCAACATAAACCCCTATGTCACCATTCCTAGCCAGTTGGTGGTCAGCGTTCGTTCTGTAAATATTTAATTATGTGTGTTTTTCTGTAATAAGTTGATATTTATATTGCTCAGTATATATTTTATAGTGTTCAGAATACCAAGTGGCACGATGCCTAGAAATTGTGTTAAGCATCCAAACTCTTTTTGCTACATTTGTGGTGCGGTAACTTTTACATTTCAGAAATGTATTTTACTCCACTTATTAAAACGTGTTATGAGCTTTACTTTGGATGCAAAGTTGGGGACCAAGATAAATATTGGGCCCCTCATTTTTGTTGTATCACTTGTGTCAGACTCCTCACAGGTTAGTCAAAGGGTTCTTGGTACATGAATTTTGCTGTTCCAAAGATTTGGCTGGAACCAAAAAATCACTGTAGATCACCGTACAGACTGTTACTTTTGTCTCACGAACATTTCAGGCATCAGTTCTAAGGCTAAGCACTCTGTGACATACCCTACTTTACCATCTGCCGTAAGGCCTGTGCCTCATAGTGAAGAACTGCCAGTACCAAAGCCTACAGAAAGTGTCATACTTAGTGATGATGAACAAGAAATAGAGGCTGTAGAGCATGATGATGATCATGTAAGGCTTGATCCAACCTGTGAAGCTTCCTGTACATTTGTCTTACCCAAAGAGATCTCAATGACCTTGTCCGAGATTTGAACTTATCTAATAGGCAAAGAGAACTTTTAGGCCCCAGATTGAAAGGCTGGAATCACCTCCGCAAAGAATCAAAAGTATGTGTTTTAGATATAGACATAGTGACTTTAAGGAGAACTGATTCAAGATGAGAGCTTCGATGGTCAGTTGAATCAGGCTGAAAAGGCTGCATAAGAATCTTCCAAGAGTATTTGCCGTAACTTCTTCGGAAAACATAAGGCAGACAACTACGAAGAAATAGTGGACCATTTTTAATATCTCACCATAGTATGTAACATGTCTTTATAAATCTCTTTCTTGTACTCGCACATGGATTTCTTCCCAGCAAATCTTGGAGCAGTCAGCGATGAACATGGCAAACAGTTCCACCAGGATATTTCTGTAACAGAAAAGTGGTATTAAGTGGAGTCAAAGTATGCTTGCTGACTATTGTTGGACCCTTAAAAGGAATTCTCCTGAGGCAAAATATAGCAGAAAATCCTAGACTTCTACATTTTAATTGAGTTTATTGTTTACTATGTATGTATTGTTAATAAACGTAATATAGTAATCTTTAATTGGATGTTACTCAAAATCCTTACGTGATATAGACATTCTACACATGTAGTTTAGCAAGAAGCAGGGGAGGATCAACCATGGTTGCAACAATTGCAACAAGTACATTGTACTAAGGGGGTGCCTGCTGCACAGATCCTGTCTGTCATGGACACTAGATTGTTAAGGGAAGAAGAGGAAATAGAGGTGTCCACCAGAAGATGAATCTTCTATCAGCCAACTATTATTAATTTCCTCTAATGCAGATAACTCTGTAATCCAATCAAAACCCATTGCAAGAAAAACAATGAAATTCCATCAGCCAATAATATTGTTAGCTGATAAAAACTCTCCGCTGCACTTCTGTGCAGTTTCAAATTCAGTCAAGCAATTTCTTACTATTCTATCTAAACCAATATCCATCAGATGCACAAACAATTGACAGGTAGATTTATCTGAGCTGTTAGATTTTATATGCATAGCTGGTAAAATGACTAGAGAGAGGCTGGATCGAGAGATGGCTTCTTTAGAATAGGTGAGATGAGCGCATGTTTAAAGGAGGATGTAAATGTGCCAGTGGAGAGAGACAGGTTGAAGAGGTGAGATAGAGGTAGGCATGCAGTGGAGGAGAGGGAGCAGAGAAGTTCTGAGGGAGTAGGATCAAGGGGACAGGTTGTAGGGTGAGATGATGAGATAAGTGTAGAAACTTAGTTTTCAGTTACTTAGATAATTAAGGGTGGATTGGGGAGTGTAGGTGAAGGTAAGTAGAGTCGGTGGAGTGGGTGGAATTTGGCAAGGGGAAATATCTTGTTGAATCGTGTCGATTTTGTCTTTGAATTAGATGGCAAAATCATGGGCAGTGAGGGAGGAAGGGGGGAGGTGTAGGTGGGCATAGAAGTGAGTTGAAGGTGGCAAAGAGGTGTCATGGGTTAAAAGACTGGGCGGATATTAGTGATTTGAAGAATGCGTGTTTGGCAATTGAAAGGGCAGTGCTGTAAAATAAAAGGATGAATTTATAGTGGAGGAAATTGGGATAGAAAGGAGATTTCCTCCAGGGAAGCTTGGCAGTGAAGGAGCACTTTTGCAGCTAGCGGGTCTGTTTGGTGTGCCATGGTTGGAATTTGGACTTTTGGAGATTGTGGGGTAAATGTATGAAGCTCCGGGTTCTTCAACACCCGCGAGTTCGGCGTCTTCAGTGCTTAAATTTAAAGCGGCGCTGCCTTGTAAAGGGAAACTTCCCTTTACAAGGCAGCGCCGCTTTAAATTTAAGCGCTGAAGATGCCGAACTCGCGGGTGTTGAAGAACCCGGAGCTTCATACATTTACCCCTGTATGTAGTAGCTGTAGCTGTGTTGTCTAGGACTGAAGTGAGTGTTTTGTTGTAGAAAGAGGTGACTTGCTTAGGGCAGTACAATGCAGACATAGGAGAAAATAGTTGTTTTAGTGAGAATGAGAACTGTTTTCTCTAGTGTCGGTAGGTTTCCAATGCGTTTCACCAAGTGTAGTGGCTTCCTCAGTGGTTTTTGCGTGCAGAGTATAGGGACTCACTTACATTACGGAAAACAGCTTGCTATTATCTTTATACCTCATTTCGTTATTTTTTTATATTGGTTTTTTCTCCCATATTTATACTGGTTTATTTTATTTTATCTTATTATTATATCTGTTATTTTATTTAAGTGGATTTATGTACTCTACTCTGTTCATCCTAAATCTATCCTGACTGGTCCACACCAACAATTTCTTGAACACTTCTCTGCATAGCTTCCTCACTTCTTATCTACTGATATCCCCACCATCATCATGGGTGATTTCAACATCCCTATTTTTTAATCCACGTTCCAATGCTGCTTCCAAACTACTCTCTCTAACCTCCTCACTTGACCTCTCCCAGTGGATTGAATCTGCTACTCATCAGGATGGCCACTGTCTTGATCTTGTTTTCTCTAGACTATGCTCAGTTTCTAATTTCCTTAACACTCCTTTCCCCCTCTCGGATCATCACCTTATTAGCTACGCGCTCACCCCCAGTTCTTTACCCTCCCTGGTGTCAAACTCTTCCAAGCCTCCTCGTACCCGCAGGAATATCAACGCTATTGATTTTCAACAGTTTTCCACCTCTCTCCAACACCTTCTCTCCCCAATTTCTACATTCTCCTCCCCTGATCGGGCAGTACCCCATTTTCATGAAACCCTAGCAACTGCTCTGGATCAAGTGGCTCCAGCGACACTACATACTTCGCGTAGAATTCGTTGCCAACCAATGCACACTACAGTAACACGAACTCTACAAAAACTTTCTCGTAAAGCAGAACGTCAGTGGCGTAAATCTTGTGCCTCTAATGATTTCATCACATATGCTGATATCTACCACTCCTACAGAAATGCTCTGGACACTGCTAAACAAATATACTACCGATCTCTCATCTATGCTCAGGCTTCTAACCCCAAACGCCTCTTTAACACATTTAACTCTCTTCTGAATCCTCCCGCCCCAAATCCTCCAACTAACACAGGATCTTGCTTCCTATTTCAAGGACAAAATAGATAAGATCAGGTTTGAAATGGTATCTCCCTTGACAAGCAATCTGCTCAATTCCTTTGTAGCACCCTCTGACACTCTCTCTTCATTTGATCCCACAAATGAAGAGGAAGTTTCTACTCTCTTCTCATCTTCCTACTCTACCTCCTGTCCTCTTGATCCAATTCCCTCACAAATGGGTATGTCCCTGTCTCCTGTGCTCATTCCCCCTCTAACTAAAATCTGTAATCTATTTCTTTCTACTGGTATTTTTCCATCTATATTCAAGCATGCAGTGATTACTCCCATTTTAAAAAAACAGAATTCTGACCCTAACTCTCTCATAAATTACCGCCCCATCTCCCAGCTCCCATGCCCCTCCAAGCTTCTCGAGAGAATTGCCTACACACGCCTCACACACTTTCTTACAGCAAACAACCTATTGGATCCTCTTCAGTCAGGCTTTCGCTCTCAACACTCCACAGAGACGGCGCTGACCAAAGTTGTCAATGATTTGATCATAGAAAAAAATAATAACAAATACTCTCTTCTAATTCTCCTGGATCTCTCTGCTGCATTTGACACTGTTGACCACTCTCTCCTCATACAAACGCTGCAATCCCTAGGTCTTGAAGGCACTGTCCTATCCTGGTTCTCATCCTACCTATCTAATCGCTCTTTCAGTGTTAATTTCTCTGGATCCACCTCTGCTCCGCTTCCTTTATCAGTTGGAGTTCCACAAGGCTCAGTCCTAGGTCCTCTGCTATTCTCTATCTACACCACTTCTCTTGGAAAACTAATAAGCTCCTTTGGATTTCAGTATCATCTCGATGCGGATGATACACAAATTTATCTATCCTCTCCTGATCTTCCACCATCTGTGTTGTCTCGCGTTACTGACTGTCTTTCTGCCATTTCATCTTGGATGTCTTCTCGCCAACTCAAACTCAATCTTTCAAAAACTGAATTAATAATATTCCCACCCAAGAACAGAAGCTTCCTGCCTGACATTTCTATTTCTGTCGATAACATGACCATAAATCCCACCCCGCAAGCTCGTTGCCTAGGTGTAATCCTTGATTCACAACTGTCGTTTATTCCCCACATCAACTCTATATCTAAATCATGTTACATACACCTAAAGAACATTTCCAGAATATGCACATATCTGACACAAGACACTGCAAAAACATTAATTCATGCACTCATCATCTCCCGCATCGACTATTGCAATTCCCTCCTTACTGGTCTTCCTAAAGGCAGACTTGAACCCCTACAATCTATTTTGCACGCAGCGGCTAGACTGATTTTCCTTACAAACCGTTATTCCTCTGCTGAGCCACTCTGTCAGTCTCTACATTGGCTGCCTGTATTTCAACGAATCCAATATAAAATTCTTCTACTAACATACAAGGCCATCAACAAAATTGCACCGACATACATTTCCTCACTTGTCTCAAAATATCTCCCTACTCGACACCTCCGTTCTGCACAAGATCTACGTCTCTCCTCCACTCTCATCACATCCTCCCATTCTCGGTTACAGGATTTTTTCCGGGCTGCACCTACTTTGTGGAATTCCCTCCCTCGCACAGTAAGACTTTTCTCTAGTCTTCAAACCTTCAAGCGTTCACTGAAAACCCACCTCTTCAGACAAGGTTATGATATTCCTCAACCATCATCTTAATTTCCCTGGATTACCCTATTGCCATCCTCTACACTGCTAACGCAAGACAACAACCTTCTGACCAACATTGCAACACACACAGCCCACTCAGTACTTTTACCTTTTCAGTCTGGCTGGTCCATTGTGCAATATGATGTAGCACGTGCCCTTGTGTTTCTAACTCCCCTTGTCCTACAGATTGTAAGCTTTCGAGCAGGGTTCTCTTACCTCTCTGTCTGTATGTATTACCCAGTATTGTCTTATTAATGTTTGTTCCCAATTGTAAAGCGCTACGGAATTTGCTGGCACTATATAAATAAATGTTGATGATGATGACTTTCATCACTTTTCTCTCCATATCCACTACCCTCCATATCTTCACCCTACCTATATTTTACGAACTGTATTAAATTCATACAACCTTATATAGACCCATAGCCAATTTCTCTATCCCCACTCCCTACTCTCTCTTCCGTTCACCCTGTCCTTTATCACCTTCCCAATTACCCCGTTCCATTTTCCCATTTCCCTCTTCTTTGCCCAGTAACCAGAACACCCAGTACCACTGTCTGTATCCTTCTTATACCCTCCTGCACACTTTCCTTCTGAATTTATAATTGTGTACACAATCTACTATCCACTATATATATTTGAGATTGCTTTCCCACCACTTATTCACCTGTCCCTGTTCACAGAAAAAACTCCCACTCCATTCTCAGGCACTCTCACATTAAGCCTTCTATCAACCCCACTGCACCCCAATACAATTAGTTGGGATTATCCATCTAATCCATAAACACTAGAACCTCTTACACCTATTCCTACCTGTCACCTCCCCATAGACACATAATACTCAAACCTACATACACCACCGCTCATCTTTGTCATCACTAACTTCTTTACCTAACTTACCCTCCAACTCGACGCCTGAAAAAAAACTTAGATCTCACGAACCACGACCACACCACAACAATCAAACTACAAGGACAACAGCTGCAAAAACACACCACAGCAGCCACCTACAGCCTGCACTCCACCACTACGCAAAGATAAGTACTAGGGATGTGCACTGGCGACTTTTGGTGTCTCGTGTTTTGTGTTTTGGATTCGGATTTTCTTGATGTTTTGGGTTCGGATTTGTTTCGCAAAACACCTGCCGAAAGGTTTTGATTTGGATTTAAGGCTTTGGATTCGGATTTTTTTTTAAAAAAGCATAAAAAGTTCAAAAATCAAGTTTTTGGGCTTATTTTCATACCTACGCTATTATTAACCTCAATACCATTCAATAACAATCATTTCCACTAATTTACAGTGTATTCTGAACACCTCACAATATTGTTATTACTCCAAAACGTTGCAACGAGGTATCTTTCTGGACTGCGTAGTGGAGTGGTCCCCACAATATAATAAGAAAACCATCAACTGGTCTGAATCGCACCAAAAAATGTACCTGGACTGCGTAGAGGAGTGGTCACCACAATATAATTTAAAAACCCTCAACTTGTATGATTCGCACCAATAAATGTACCTGGACTGTGTAGAGGAGTGGTCACCACAATATAATTTAAAAACCCTGAACTTGTATGATTCGCACTAATAAATGTATCTGGACTGCGTAGAGGAGTGGTCACCACAATATAATAAGAAAACCATCAACTTGTATGAATCGCACCAAAAAATGTACCTGGACTGCGTAGAGGAGTGGTCACCACAATATAATTTAAAAACCCTGAACTTGTATGAATCGCACCAATAAATGTATCTGGACTGCGTAGAGGAGTGGTCACCACAATATAATAAGAAAACCATCAACTGGTCTGAATCGCACCAAAAAATGTACCTGGACTGCGTAGAGGAGTGGTCACCACAATATAATTTAAAAACCCTGAACTTGTATGATTCGCACCAATAAATGTATCTGGACTGCGTAGAGGAGTGGTCACCACAATATAATAAGAAAACCATCAACTGGTCTGAATCGCACCAAAAAATGTACCTGGACTGCGTAGAGGAGTGGTCACCACAATATAATTTAAAAACCCTGAACTTGTATGAATCGCACCAAAAAATGTATCTGGACTGCGTAGAGGAGTGGTCACCACAATATAATTAATAAAAAACCCTCCACGGGTCTGAATTCCCCCCAAAAAAATTCTGGACTGCGTAGAGGGGTAGCCCCGGTACCCAATTTGATACCGGGGCCACAATATAATTAATACACCCTCAACAGGTCAGAATTCCACCAAACAAGTATCTGGACTGCGTAGTGGGGTGGCCCCGGTACCCAATTTGATACCGGGGCCACAATATAATAAATATACCCTCAACTGGTCAGAATTCCAGGGAACAGATGGTGGACACCGGATGGACGTCTAAAACCAACATAGCAGTTAAGGGCGCAGTTCCTCTTTTTTGTGACTGCACAAACAATTAACGTAGTAATAGAAATGACAGTTTTTGTTTTTATTTTAAATATAGAAAGAAAGAAGGTAGTACTAGAAATGGCAGTTATTTAGTTTCTTTTAAATAGAGAAAGAAAGAAGGTAGTACTAGAAATGGCAGTTTTTTGTTTTTTTTAAATATAGAAAGAAAGAAGGTAGTAATAGAAATGGCAGTTCCTCTTTTTTGGAACTGCCCAAACAGTGTTGAAAATGAGGGTGGAGCTGGTGGCATGTCACGGTCCTCTTCAGAGGACAATCTCCTGACCAGCAGGTCTTTGCACCGCTGTAGACTTGTGTCCGCCGGAAACAGAGACACAACATACGCTTTAAACCGAGGATCGAGAACGGTGTATTCCCCTGACTTTAAAAGACTGACCACACTCGGATCCTGGCAAAACGTACGAAGGGCTTCATCCACAAGAGCTACATGCTTGGTGGAATCGCAATGGTTTACCAGCTCCTCCCTCACTTTCTCCAGCTGCTTCTGCAAAAGCCTGATCAGGGGAATCACCTGACTCAAGCTGTTAGTGTCGGAACTGACTTCTCGTGTGGCAAGTTCAAATGGCTGCAGAACCTTGTACAACACGGAAATCATTCTCCAGTGCGCTTGACTCAGGCGCATCCACACTCCTTTTCCTATGTCATAGGTGGCTGTGTAGGCTTGAATGGCCTTTTGATGCTCCTCCATCCTCTGCAGCATATAGAGGGTGGAGTTCTAGCACGTCACTACCTCTAGTTAATTTAGATTGCAAGGCTTGTAAATACTTTGAATATAAAAAAAAGCAGGCTGCACAGACTGTGGAGCTAGAAAGTGAAATTAAATGGACCATGTTACTTTGGTGGCTATCTATGCCCCCCCTCCCCGCCCTACACTTGTAGTTGAATATAAAAAAGCAGCCTGCATAGACTGTAGAACTAGAAATTCAAATATACAAAGAAATGGACAAAGGCAGTTTGGTATCTGTCTGCATCAGATCCCCTCTCCACTAGGAGTAAAATAGAAAACTATTCAGCCGTTATATAATCTAGAATATAAATAGAAATTGAGAAAGGCAATTTGGGATCTGTCTGCATCATAATCATCAACATCCTCCTCAGCGCCAGCTACATCCATATCCTCCTCCCGGTGTACAACATTCACACCTTCATTAGCCAAATCTGTAACTGGACTGTGGGTGATCCTTCCAGCATATGCATAGGGCGTGCTGCAAATGCTGGATGGAGTCACCTCTTTCTGTACAGTGATGGGAAGGTCAGGCTTCACAACCACCAACACCCTTGGACTCGCCTTGGGGATTTGTGATGTCATCTGTTTAGAAAGCAGAGTTCTTTGCTGTTTTGTTGTTGTTGCTGACAGCATAACTCTCTTAAATTTTTTGTGGGGGGGGAGGAGGAGGGCTTAGATCCTTGGGTGAAGCTGGACCACTAGTCATGAACACGGGCCAGGGCCTAAGCCGTTCCTTGCCACTACGTGTCGTAAATGGCATATTGCCAACTTTACGTTTCTCCTCAGATGATTTTAAGTTTCTCTTTTTGCTACTTTTTGAGAACTTGGGATTTTTGGATTTTACATGCCCTGTACTAGGAGATTGGGCATCGGGCTTGCCAGACGACGTTGATGGCATTTCATCGTCTATGTCATGACTAGTGGCTTTAGCATTAGGAGGAAGTGGGTCTTGATCTTTCCCTACTTTATCCTCCAAATTTTTGTTTTCCATTATATGTAGCACAAGAGAGCGTACCCCTAAGCCACACACACTCGGCAAAGCCTTTAAAAATTATATGCGGCACAGGAGAGTACCACTGGACTTATACTGCTGAATCAGTGAACTTTGTAATATATCAGTACCACTGGACTTATACTGCTGAATCAGTGAACTTTGTAATATCAGTACCACTGGACTTATACTGCTGAATCAGTGAACTTGGTAATATTGCAGTACCAATGGGCTTATACTGCAGGATTGGTTTTGCAAATTTTGTTGTAATTAATTTTTTTTTTTATTTTTTTTTTGTATTTTTTTTCTGTAACTTTTTTTTTATTTTTTAAACACTTGGGAATAATGGGGAAATAACTATGCCCTTAGAAGCACAGAGCACAGGACACAGCACCACTGGACTGAACAGGACACAGCACAGGACCCAGCAGCACCACTGAACTCAAAATTGACAGAGCACAGCACACAGCACCACTGGACTGATACTGCTGAATGTGTGAACTTTGTAATATTGCAGTACCAATGGGCTTATACTGCAGGATTGGTTTTGCAAATTTTGTTGTAATTAAAAAAAAATGTAATTAGTTTTTCATATTTTTTTTATAACTTTTTTTAAATTTTTTAAACACTTGGGAATATTGGGGAAATAAGAACTATGCCCTTAGAAGCACAGAGCACAGGACACAGGACCACTGGACTAAACAGGACACAGCACAGGACCCAGCAGCACCACTGAACTCAAAATTGACAGAGCACAGCACACAGCACCACTGGACTGATACTGCAGAGCACAGCACAGCACAGCACAGAACTAAACAGCACAGCACAGAACTAAACAGCACAGCACGAGATCTACCAGGACAGAGGACCACCTAACACACCCTCCCTCTACCCTGATCAATGCCCGAGTAAAGATGGCGGCGACTAGCGGGGAATTTATAGGTTCCGAGTATCGCGAGATTCGACAGCGGGATTATGACTCCGAGCCTCGGTTTCAAGTTTTCATTTGGCGCCAATAGCCGGATCTGTCTCGGATCCGACTCGGATCGGCAACGTTCGGGTGGGCTCGGATTCAGGAAATCCGAGTGCGCTCATCTCTAATATGTACCACTTTCTTCTAAAGTAACCAGTGTTTTGAAGCGCACACACACCTACACAACTCCATTTGCCTTTAAACTCCCTAAAGACCAACGTTACTCCATACAATAACTAAAAAAATAAAAAAAGATTTGCACACTACATAGGTCTACAATTAGAAATGAACCAGTGATTTAATTGACACACTTATGGATGAGAAGCAGTCGTAAACAACTAGATGTATTTAGATTATGTCCCTAAGAATATGTCATTAGAAACAAAGACAAGTAGATAATCATCATCATCATCATCAACATTTATTTATATAGCGCCAGCAAATTCCGTAGCGCTTTACAATTGGGAACAAACATTGATAAGACAATACTGGGTAATACATACAGACAGAGAGGTAAGAGAACCCTGCTCGCAAGCTTACAATCTATAGGAATTCATCATCGATAGCTTTCATGTACATCTAACAACACAGATCCACTGTTAATGTATTATAGATTCTTTAACACAAACATCTGATTTCAGCAGTACATTACAGTGCTTCAAATGTACCAATAATGGTTTTGCAAAACCATAAGCAAACAAGTCAGTTTGCATAAATCTGATTTATAAGTATGGCAACCAGTACCATCCACCAGCAGGATAAGAAAAACTTTGTGCATTAATATTTGTATGAATCTTGTACTTTTAGCTCAGGTGTAGAAACCACAATGGCAGAACAGATGCAAACCACTGTTACCGGTCAGTATGAAGGGGATGCCGTATGATATAGTGGAAACAGGAGTACATTTGCATGTTGAAAGTACGTAAATGCTGGATGGCAACAAGCTGCAGTTTTAAAACCTTTTTACAGCATTGAATATTTGTGCTTGGAGTCATCAATTTAATTGTATAGGGAGCATATACACATATAGAGAGGTCTCGTTAAACTGATACGCTTCCTGAACTTCACTTGAACTCCACTACAATAAAAACATTCAGTGAAATATTAGAGATCCAGCTGCAGTAAAGGACAGCAGGTGTGACCACTCAGGTTTTTAAATTACAGTAACGTCTCCTGCCCACTTTATAATTATTGTAAAATCTCTTCTAGAAATCAGACAAGATTTGAGCAGTGGGTCAGGAGGGGGGATGCTCCCTGTGCCAGGTGTATAAACATGACCAAAGAGACAGAGGCAAATCAAATACGGCTGAAGTTCCAGTCACAATGGGCTCTTGAAAGTGCAGGAAATAATAAGAGAATAGGTGTACGGTAACATAATAAAACACAGAGGGTAAATACAAAGTGTCAGCGTACACAAGACTGATGTGTACGAAGGTCCTGAGATACACAGCACCTGTCCTTAAGGGCTGGCAATTTAGAAAGTGTTAGGGCTTGTTCACAAACTGTACTTTATCATTCAGATTCCAGTATGAAAAGTTTATAAAACTAAAATGAATGAAAGGTAATGACTCCATATCTACTAGGGCAGCCATCTGCGTTGGCCACGCTGTGCAGTGCGCTTTTCTAAATTCAACAAGATGCATTTTTTTCTGTAGTAACTGATATTTTCCCACTGGATCTGTGAAAACAACTCATTTGCATGCTATTTTAATGCACTTTCTTCCTGCGGTTTACTTTTTGTGTTTGTTTTACACTTCATGTTCAGAAAGAGCCCCCCTCAGCAAAACACAGACAGGGTCTCATTTATGAAGTGTGAAAAGCCAGAGGCAGAGCTGAAAATACTCTGTAGTCTAGTTCCACCAAAGCTGAGCAAGATGAGAGGAGCATAACATTGTATGATATCTTGCACCTATGTTTGCGTGAATGCTCCTGTAAAGGGCATAGAGATTGTACATCTAAATGGAGGCATTTTTGGGGGTGCAACATATTTCTTATTTTTATGTAATGTACTTGGCTGATAGGGGTGTCGATAACTGAATGGCGGCTTGGTGCACTCATGCTCTTCATTGTATGCTCTCATGCTCATTGCTATGTGATCCGCCACATTTGCACAATATGAAATCCTTTGCACACCACACGATTTTGGCATTTGTTAATTACCTACATTGGTATGTTGGAAACTGTTATGCATTTTGCGGTGATTTGCTGTGATACCATCATTTTGCATTATTTTTAATTATTATTGGGGGGTTTTAACTATGTTATTGACTTTCCTGCTGTACCATCTTCCTCTCTCTTCAAAACTCCAGTTTAAGGTCCAAATACATCTTAATTTAATAAAATGGTTCTTAGATTATGCTGCTGATAGTTATTGATACATGATGTTCTGCTCTTTCTGATATACAGTATTGCACATTATTCATCATAGAGATGTCTTGGGATTGTGTACAAGGACACGCTTGACATCACTGATCATCGTCTTTCAGCATTGTTATGAGCTGTTGTATTGTGGTGATAGTCGCAGCCACTATATATATGTCAATTTTCTTACTGAGCTAGAAATTACCCCCCCTGTCCACACACGTGGAAATGCTTAAAGAACGAACAACATATTATTCCAGAGGAGAGAGGTGAGAATTATTATTAAAACCACACTTAGTTCTACTTCTACAAAGTACATTTTTATGCATACAAATGATCTGCTAGACTAATCATATGCCATATAAAGTAAAAAGTAATAGTGTCAGTGGTTATGGAAATAGGCACAAAGCTGCTTTACTAGCTAACTTTAGTGTGATATAGTATATATCTCTATTTTATGGTAACTTTTTCTTTTATTATCTTACCAGTTTTATAAATGGGGACCAAAAGCACCAATATATTTCAATACATATATAAAAATAAAGCACATTAAATTAATATGGGAGACAGGATGGGGATGTGGGGTTGGAACGCCAGACAGGCAACAAACCATAATCCACAACTTACTGTGGTTAATCAGTCAGATCCTTAGTTAGATAGGTGATGTAAATGCAGGAAAGAGGTGATACTAGAAAAGAGAATACGTGCTCACATTCCCCCACACATTAAGGCTAAGATCTACCACATTTGACAGGCAAGCCACAGGAGTAGAGGGGAGGTTGGGTTCCCATAGTAGCATATTTAGATTAATTGTTACCATACTCAGAAATTTGATCAATGCCCATAAAGATTGTTTCAGGTCTGAAACTGCTGGTCCTCCATGTGATCAAGGCGTCAACAAGATAGAACGTTTCTCTTAGGGATGTAATACTACAATATTAAACCCATATATTTTAGAGTTAAACATTATAACTCTTATTGGATGCCGGTAGTGGTGAAGTCTCAGAATAATAGAATATGCTTGGGAGAATGTTAATTCAATACTTTCCTTGTAACTGTGATACACTACCACTGAACACTGTGCTCTGCCTCCAGTTCTGGCTGTAAGCTGTTTTACTTACAAGCTTTGATGGAGTTCCTGGGTTCTGGCTTCCTCCTCTCTTTGACACCTATGACTGATTACAAGTGGCTGTACAGCCAGAGCTCTGGAGAAGTGCAGAGAGTTCAGCTGTAGCGGTCAGTAAACTTACAATGAAATAAGCTCATGTTGAAATGGGACGTGAACAAGGAAAATAAATAAAGTGGGAAACTCACTTAAACACACATCAGTTGGTATGGATTTATTCAACTCTTTTTTTTTTTATCCGTGAACATGTACACTGAGAAGGAAAAAACTGATCTCTCTGGCGTTACAACCCCTAAGCCTCCAGGACCCTGTGCAAAACCAGCCCTGCACCAAACATCAGTAAATGCAATCAGTCCAGGTTGCTGCAATTGGAAAATAAGTGGCAAGAACAGCCACATATCATAGTGTACCAGATTAAATGGATCATATTCGTAGGCCAGTGTTAGCTAGAAGACGCAGGCAGGGACAAGTAGCACTTTGCCAGGGGACACACAAAGATTAATGTTATTAAAAACGAAATTAATTATGCAGACGTTACTTACTTATATTAGTTAATGTATTTATTTTTTTATTCTGTTTATTCTTAAACATGCCCAACTGTTGTTTCGTATATAGTATTCTTCTAAGCATGTTCTTCCAGCACAGTACTAGTTGGCCTATAAAACACTGAACCTTTTAGGCTAGTGACAGACTGATTGATACAAGAGGGGATAGAAAAAGGTACTATAAACCATTATAAACAATCTAGCTACTATTTTTCTGCTACAGTTTAAAAAATTAAAACAAATGATTGGTTCCTAGGCGCTATAACAACTTTCACCTATGCACCAGTTGTGTTTTTATATAAATGTTCACGATATATCCTACATTGACAGATGTGAAGTTGCAGAACTGTATCTGTCTAGAATGTGGTGCAGACTTGCCTTGTCTGACATTAGCCTTATTTACTATGTCATTGATGTGAAAATTTGCCATGTACAGCTGTAACAAACTTGAAATTGACATTTACAGTGTCACATGCCAATAATTACAATAGTATACAATGTTTTAAATGTCAATTTAGAGTTTGCGTCATCTGTATTATTGCATCTCCATGAATAAACAATTATCAAGAAATCAATGGAGATGTGCAAAAGAATTTGATTTACAGCTTTAATCATTTATAGACAAGATTATAGAACAATGCAACATTTGTTTCATCATTTGCATTTCTGTCAGACATTTAATGAAAATGACCCCAGGCATGCAATTAATCCAAAACAAAAATAAAAGAAGGGCCAGGTATCAAACAGTCCATTTATACAAAATTAGTCACATTAGGTCCGGAGATTGGAAAGACGGTAAGGCTACTAAACAGTTTCGTTAAAATAAATAAATACAGTCATGATGAAACAACCCAATATTTAAAATAACACATGGTTTGACTCTTCATTAAGTCCAGTAGGTGTTAATGTTACCAATGTTAGGCACTCAATAGCTGATTTCTGTTCAGCACGTGTCAATGTGTCTAACCACTGAAATGTGGGTAATAATTACTGACATGAACATTCTGAAGGGAGCTTTCTATTAAATCAGTGTCAGGTCTCATACCAAGTCCCATAGTCACCCCCACAGGGATATACAGACTTATCATTCATGCCTTTGCTACACTGCAAAGCGCCAAGTGTATTTGCTGCTTTAAATACCACTCTTATATGGCAGAAAAGCATTGCAATACTGCAATATTGTATGTATATATATATATATATATATATATATATATATACACATATACTGTACATATACAATTATAAATCTATAGAATACAGCTGTGATATATCATAGCACAGTAAATTGTGAAACCAAATTACTCCCTGTTAATTTTAGTTATATAATATTACATATAATATCGACCTTTTAGACTTCATTTAGAGTTGGACCTACAAATATGCATTTCTGTACTGCACATGCATACAAATATATATATATATATATATATATATATATATATATATGTATATATATATAGCTACGGAATCTGCTAACCTGCTGCCGCTGTATAAGTAAGTGTTATTGATATATATATATATATATATATATTATAATTGTATTTTTATTTGCGGACCGACAGGGATGGGCAACCATGTGCCAAGTGCAGTACGTGTGTGTTCACACTTACAACACAATTAGACGTGGATGCATTAGCAGCACTATCTAGCTACTTCTGGTTGGCCGATTTTAAATTAACCCTCCACATCATATAGCACTTAAGTCATTAGCCTTCTAGTTTTACTTTTTTTTAATAAACTTGTGACCGTCTATTCAAATGACTAAATTGACATTACCATTTGGAGAAAGAAGATATCCATTTAAATGTTTAAAGCAGAATTCAACAGATAATTGTATATAATTTTATTTACATGGTATTTCTAGTATTTGTGTTTACATTTTTTATTGAAAATACAACTTTCGCATTTATTAATAGCTGTCAAGACAATAGTCTCTCATGTATATATGAGACTTTGTTACATTTTTATATTGCGAACAAATTATGTACAATTCAGTTATTGCGACATTAGAATTTACTATTGATCACATGTGTACTCTGTTGTGGTGTGTAAATACACACAAGTCTATGCCTGACTTACATGTGGCAGTAAATGCTACTGTTTTACAGCAGGCGCATCTTGAGAGGCATCTACTGAACATATGGTCTTTTCTGGTGTGCGTTTTTTGTACAATCGGTACAAATGCATTCACCTCTAAATGGTCCCCTTTATATTCAAAATACACACTATGAAAATGTTTGGGTATTAGCACATGATTGCTAAATGAAGTACATTTCTCAATGTCTTCATGAACCAATTATGTGTTGACTGAAATAGGTCCCTCCATTCCCAGCACCTTCATTCATACAGTGCTATGTCTACCCACCCACTACCAAATTTACCAACTGGATATATGCATCATGCATATACACAGATGAATGCCCCCATGGTTTTTGAACTGTGTGTGAGCAGACACTTGACTTACATTGTGTGGACCTACTGTACATTACAGGAAGGCACATTTGGCAAAAGGTAAAAAAATCACTTCAAAGTACTACTTACTATGACTTTTTGACCATCCCTTTAATAAATTTCCTTTCTTTCCTTAAAATGCAACTCGTTGGAGTTTTATATATAATATAACTAGGTTATATTATGTTCGTCTAGATGCTATCAATAAATATTGTCCTCTGCGATCAATGTGGTTCCAAGCACAAAAGAGATTTAATAGCAAGATGTAACAAATAACAATTAAATAAAATAAAGTACAGCCAAAACATACGCAGCACATTGGATCCAGCATACAGTCATTCAGTCCTGAAGCCTGTGGTCAAAATAGACTGAATGATGGTCTTGGTGCCTGGTTTATATACAGTTTGTAATACATAAAAAACAGTGGTGATTCCATGGCATTTTTCCATTGGTTCAGGATTTAGTACAGTCCAGTATAATGCAGGTCATAGGTCGGTTCAAACGATGCCCTCCAAGGTTGGGGGTAAACTCTCCAACTGCTGCCTACGTGTCTTTCCTCAGGAGCCCGCCAAAATACTGGTTTAAACCAGCCTATTAGCATTCCAAACACAATATCATTTTGAGCATTAATCATTTATCATCCATAACTAGCATATGCAAAGTGCGATCGCTTAGCCGATTGTAGTGGATGTCTGATGGTAGAAAGTGGATTAGTAAGACACCAAACATGATACATTTTCTTTATCCTGAACCTTGGTGTCAATAAAGTGGTTTTAACATTATTATATTAAACTATTAAATCTATTACATTTGATTATAAAATACCATGTGCTGGAACTTTATTAAGGTGAACTATTTACTAATGAATGTGTAAATGTATGTAGAAGTGTTCGCTAGTGTTATTGCATAATACGCCCTTCCACGCCATAGCATGCTATTTGCATATTTTCAGATAAAGCCAATTAAATTGATGTTTATTAATTTGAAACAACTTCATCCAATTATTTGACGTTCACAGGCCACCCTTTGATAGTGCACAAAACTATCACCTAATTATACTTTCTAAATCAGGATTATAATGCAGTTCTTTGTTAGCCGTGATACCTGTACTTCTCATCATCATCACAGTCTCATTTTTGGTATTTACCTCAGCAGACCACTTTCCACATTTCAACACAGTACAAACACAACTGACACATGAGCCAATTACTATAATGTCACCAAATATAAGAATAAGGAGCTTACCTATACTAGTGATCATTTCTTGTACCCATTCCCCTAGACCTGAAAACCATTTTACAGGGTTCAACTATGAAAACCATCCTGCTACCTTTCTCTTATTTCATACAATGAAGAATTATTGTTCTTCCGAAATTCCCATTTTAATTGTAAGATTTCGTCCAACTTTCGGTCAATTACTTCTTTGGGGTCATCTGTATTATTAGGGATGTATGTGCAACATTTGGCACCAAATTGGGTGGCTAACGTCACACAGAATCCACCAGTAATAGATGTGAGATAGTTCAAAATAGGTTATTGTTAAATTAACTCTTTTTTATAAGCCTGTAGCTCCTTACCCGTATACCTGAAAGTGTCTTCATACATCTCAGTGATATTGTCTATTAATTTAGCCAGGTCTTGTATATACCTAAAATTTAGGGTTCCCCTAGCAATCCTGGTGAGGTCTAATGCGACCATAATTTGAAATCCTGTAGTTTCACTAATTAACTTTGTAGCTACAGGTTCTTCACCAGGAATCATATTTATTTTTCCACAATGTTCATAGTGTGTGTGTGCATATGGGGGTGATGAAGTTCTATGGATATCAATAATTTCATCATGTGTAATGGTGATAAACTTAGGAACCAAATTTCCTAGAAAGCATAAACCCCTGGAGCTTGGAGTTAACCAGGAGAAAGCCTTTCTTTCACAAACATAATACACATAATCTTAGAGGACACAAGGTACAGTACGATCATTGATAATATTGCATACAGTTTTGACAAAACTCCCCATACCTAGTGTCTCCATCTTTTCAAGACAAGTTTCGGCATGTATAACATTCTGACAATAACCTAAAGTCACTTTCTCAATGAATACTCTCTTATGTTTGTTGATATGCCGCCGCCTATGATATCCATCAGTATTCCTGGTTATTGGTATTCTTAAGAGTCTCCCATCAATACCCGAGTGCAAACTATTTTCTGATCAGGTAGGTCAGCTTCCCAATTCTCCACTCTCTTTTCATGTGAGAAATTCAGACACAACAATGACCAATCTATGGAGTATTGGCGTTTAGACTAAGGGACCTAGTGATATTATATCTCCCTTGTAATGGGCCTCCCTCCCCATAAATCGAGGACCTCAGAGATGCTTAATGGGAAGGGTACTAATTCTACATTATGTTGTCCCTGAGGCACATGAGAGCACACCCAGCACTCAGTTTGGTATAAGACCTTACCCACTAGGGATTGATAGTCGTCTAAGGGATGCCCGCCCAAATCCAAATTACTATTGGACTGGCATCGCTGGATGCACATCTCTTCAACTAGGGATTCACAGTACTTACAGATACAATATTCCTCAGACAATAGCCCCTCAGACTGTCTCCAAGTTCCAGAGTTAGCAGACCTTTTCATTACCCCTGAAATGAGTTTGGCAACAGGTTGTAATGAATGTTCTAACAACTTCTCCTCCAACTCCACTTCATCAGTATCACTACCGGACCCCTTCTCCATCATCTGTCCACCATCACAAAGGTAGAATAAAAATGAGAAAAATACTGGAAAAAGAAGAGTAGAACCGCCACTCCATGCTGGGATGATAGTCTGTACAACGTCCTTGGCTCAGGTGTCAGTAGCTGCAGTCTTTAGGTTTCCCGGAACAGGTTTACGAGTGACAGATCTGTGGTGGCAGTCTCGGCTTTGTCTTGTACCTTCTCCGGATTATTGAATTTCCTGCAGTGAGTAGAATGGACCCAAGTGTTTCTTTCTGCTACTTTCAGAGCTGTGGTGCTGGTCATCAGCACTTGGTACGGGCCTTCCCACCGGTCTGCTAAACAACCTGAGCGTAAGAAATTGCGGATCATGACATATTCCCTAGGTTCAGCATCGTGACAGTTTATTTCTGGCATACCAGGTGACAACATTTTGAGTTTCTGTTGCTGTTGTCTTAGCTGTTTGCTCATTTTTATGAGATATTGAACAGTCACTTCATTATTGCATTTTAAGTCATCCTGTGGACCTTTGATCAAAATATGTTGTCTGCGAATAGGTATCTTAAAGCGGGACAGATTAAGAGGAGGTCTGGGAGTGATTCTGATGCTATGGAGGACTAGTGGAAAAGTTTCTGGCCACGCCAATCCAGTTTCAGCCATTATCTTACTCAGTTTGTTCTAAATGATACCGTTTACCCTTTCCACCTTGCCACAGGCTTATGGTCGGTAAGGAATATAAAGCCTGCTATAAATCCCATAAATTTACACATGTTCTGAAAGATATCACCAGTAACATGAGTACCCCTATCGCTTTCTATAATTCTAGGGATACCATATCTGCATACAAATTCCTGAACAATTTTTTGGGCAATAAAAACAGCAGGTTTAGTGGCAGCTGGAAATGCCTCTACCCAGTTAGAAAGTACATCAGTACACACTAATACATATTTGAGATTCCTGCAGGGTGGTAATTGGATGAAGTCAATTTGTATTACCTAAAAATGTCCATCTGTAGGAAGGATATAGGATGGCTCAGTTGGTATTGTCTTCCCGACATTTTTCCTCAAACACGTAAGACAAGACATTGCCTTCTTACTGGCTTGAGAAGAAAAGCCTGGTGCACACCAATATGCTCTAACCAGCTTACACATACCTTCTTTACCCAGATGAGTCAGACCATGTGCTGCCACAGCTAGGCCTGGGAAATATGCTCTGGGAGTCACAGGCCTACCTTGTCTATCTCTCCAGATTCCAGAATACTCTTGACCACATCTCTTCAACTTCCAGACCGCCTTTTCTTGCAGGGAACACAAATCTTGCATTTCAATTCATTTGTGTGTGTTTGTCGTCTGGAAAACCATCATCTTGTCAGTTGACATGTTTATTGGTAACCCAGCTGCCCACTTAGCAGCTTCATCTACCCTGCTATTGCCCACTGATACCGGGTCTTCTTCATATGTGTGGGCTTTGCACTTTATGACAGCTACCGCCTTAGGTAACTGTATCACTGTCAAGAGTCATTTTATGTGCTGTGAGTGTGCTTCTGGTGTGCCTGCCGCTGTCATAAAGTTTATAAGACGTCAAAGGGCCCCGAAATCATGCACTACCCCGAAGGCGTACCTACAGTCAGTGTATATATTAGCTGATTTACCCTCTGCCAACTTACACACTCTCCTTAGTGCCACAAGTTCGGCCACTTGGGCTGAGTGAGGTGGGCCAAGGTTTTCAGCTTCTAGAACATTCTCATCATCTATGAGAGCCTAACCGGTACATAGTTCTCCTGTCACATATGTCAGTTTTCACAGTAAAAGTCTGGTTCAGATATTCTATACAGTCATGTGTATCATACCTGCAAAATTCCCCTTCAGCTAGAGTCTCCTCTCCTTCTACCCTTTTTGCATCTCAAGGCACATATGGTAGATATGTAGCTGGATTTAAAGCATTTCACTGTTTGATGGTGATATTTGTAAGTGGCATCAGAGCTAGTTCCCACTTTGTGAACCTTGCTAAGGAGACATGTCTAGTTTGAGCTGAATTTTAGCAGAGTATATACTGCATGTGGTGTATAGACAGTTGAATCATGTCCTAGTACTACGTCCTCGCTCTTACTTATCAGAAGAGCGGTTGCTGCTACACTTCTTAAACACGTAGGGTGAGATCTTGCCACAGTGTCCAATTGTGCACCGTAGTAGGCTACCGGTCTGCTAGCATCATCATGTTTCTGTGACAAGACACCTGCTGCACAACCATCAGCTTCTGTACAATATAACTCAAACGGCTTTCGTAATCAAGTATTCCCAAAGCGCGTGCTTTAGTCAGACTCTCTTTAAGGTTAAAGAATGCCTGCTCTGACTCCTCTGTGTGTGTAACATGCTCAGGCTTTGAGGCTGAGACTAACTTCTGCAATGGTAATGCCAAAATAGAAAAACCTGGAACCCATGATCTTCAATACCCACACATCCCTAAGTAGGTACAGATCTGCTGTTGATTCAGGAGCACGATCATGTTTTGTATTGCTTGAATTCTGTCCACTGTCAAGTGTCATAGCCCCTGGGTGAGACAGCGTCCCAAGTATTTAACCTTGGTCTGACATGGCTGTAATTTATCCTTTGCAACCTTGTGTCCTGTCTGTGAGAGACGGAGCAACAACAATTTAGTATCATGCACAGATGACATAAACGAATCAGAGCACAGAAACAAATTGTCTACATATTGAATTAGAACAGACCCATTGCTTGTTGGAAGGATTGTAAACCTTCATGTAAGGCCTGGGAGAAGATACTGGAGCTGTCAATGAACCCCTGGGGCAATCTTGTCCATGTATATTGCACCCCCCTATATGAGAATGCAAAGAGATATTGACAGTCAGGATGAATAGGGACAGAGAAGAAGGCAGATCAAAGATCAATGACAGTAAAATGACTGGCAGATGGTGGAATCTGCATAAGGATGACAGCTGGATTAGGCAGTACGGGGAATTGGCTCTCAACTACTTTTTTAATTCCCCTCAGGTCTTGAGCTAATTTGTAGCCCCTACCCCCATTCTTCTTCACTGGGAAAATTGGACTATTGGCTGTGCTGGATGTACGAATTAAGATCCCTTGTTGCAGCATCCTTTCAATTACAGGATACACCCCTAATTCGACCTCTGGTTTTAATGAGTACAGTGGTATTTTTGGCCACTTTTCAGATAATCATTACAGAAGCTACATTTGCCATCAATCCAGTGTCCTGTCCATCTTTGGTCCATAGGGAACCCGATGTTTGTGATAACATTTCCTCTACTTGAGATGGACTTTGCTCTAGAATGGTAGAGTGCAGCATTAGGGGTGTCTAATATGTCCTATACCTCATGTGCAACCTTCCCTGGTATGTCTAGAAATACACCATCAGGGGTGGAGTAAATGACACATTTCAATTTACACAATAAATCCCTGCCCAGTAAGTTAGTAGGAGCCGTTGCAGCCAAGAGAAATTAATGCTGTGCAGGGGCCCAATAGTAACATCTGCGGGTATAGTCAAAGGGTAATGTAGCACTCTCCCTGTTACTCCCATAGCTGGAACAGTTTTGTTAGTAACCTGTAGACTTAAAGGAGAAGTTATCACTGACCTGGCAGCCCCTTTATCTACAAGAAAGGTTTGTGTTACACCAGTTACATCAGCTGTCACTGTAGGGTCTTCCCTAAGATTCTCAGTTAACCTAACTGGTTGTAGGATACAGGTATGGCCTAACCCTAAGTGTTGGCTATTGTCTTCCTGCAAAGCATTTGCTGCTATGATGTGTGCGGGCAGCTGTTGGGAACCCTCTGAAACTTGTGTATGCCTTCTTTGTGGGTATCTATGTGATTCCCTCCTAGGTGGCCCCGATCTTCCCTCTCTACAGTACTTCCTTATGTGTCCCTCTTTAAGGCAATTACAACACTTCACTGACGTATGTCGCTTTTGTTCCTTATAATATGTTTTGTGGATCTGGGTTTGTGTATGTAGTCCTTCCAAGGCCTGGATACTCACCATCATCAACCTCTCTCTCTGTGACTCCTTCCTTTTATTTATATTTCTATCATGTTCCACAGCAGATTCTTTAAGGGCGTCTACCGTGATTCCCCTCCAATTAGGTAAAGAGGTCTTTACCTTGATTTTCAAATTTTCTTTGAGGCCATCCATTAAAACTGAAATAGCTACCTCCTTGTAGTGCACATCATCCTTTATGTCTGATAACCCAGTGTATTTAGCCATTGCTGTCAGGGTTCTATTAAAATAGTGTGCTGCAGTTTCACTATCTTTTTGTTTGATAGTGAAAATCTTGTTCCAGTCCACTACTGCTGGAAAATATATACCCAATTGAAGAGTTTTGCGTTTAATATTTTCCTGATTATCATCATCTGCTAACATACAATCCTTAATAAACTTTTGTATGTCAGTATTGGGAGGAAGATAGGCACGCAACACCACTCGCCAATCTTTATTAGTTGGCTCATGTGCATTACTTAAATCTTTAGCAAATTTCTGACATTTTGCCAAATCTTTCCTTGGGTCTGGGAAATCAGACATAATTGAATGCAGCTCAGTACTAGTCCATGGACAATATATTGCTGCATGTTTTATGGGACCAACACAATCTTTGCCCTATTTTCCATTGTGAACTTCTATTGTACGGACAGGATGTAAGCCTACTAAATCACTACATTCTGGATTAATTGCTGGAATCACTGTTTCAGTACAATGAATGTTCCTTCTCCTATTGATTTCCACACTACTTTCACCAATTTCAGCCGCTGCCGCTTCTGGTGGGACCGCTCCCTTTCCTTATCTGTGTGGCACCTCTTGCATGTTAATTGCATGGGCAATGGCTGAATTAACAGTGGGTTCATCATCTTCATCAGAAACATTATCTTTCAAATTACTCAATATAGGATATAAATTGTGTTATTTTTATCATTTTCGGTATTGGCTGTACTTTCCCCCCCCCGTCCGAATATGGCGGCAGCGGCGCACTTGCGCTCCCTTCTCTTCTCTTTGCAGGTGCTACCCTGCCACGTGTTCCCTTCCTGTTGCCACAGTTTTAAACAGTCACTGTTTTTGATTCTCAGTTTTAAAGACTTTATCAAACAGATTTTATCTCTATCAGTACTTAATACCTCTGGACCGAAACTACCAACCGTAGGAAAGGGTTTCAGACACTCGTTGATCATCTTGACCCACTTATCATAGTACGCCATTGCGTACGCACCATATTTCCTACACATAATATATCTAGCTGAACCTATCGGCCCTTCCTAAACCAGTACCTCATCAACCATCTCAGACGATTGTTTAGTACCAATATGGATACGGAATCCTCAATGCTTCGCAGCACAAAAACTCCCGCTAAAGACTTTTATTGGCCATGGAAGAAGTCCGTAAGCTGCGTCCGCTCACTTCTTCTCAATTGGGTACAACTTAACACCTCATGCGGTGCCAAGCGTACACAGCGAGGACCCCTAGCACAAAAACTGGGAGAACAAAAATATCAACCTTGCAATATCTTGCCTTTCCAGCACACCTGTTTGAGTACTTTAGAAATGGGAGAACTGAATATTAAAGAATATCAGCCTTTCCAGCAAATTTCCTCCGACAACTCCACAAGTCACAATTACAGTTGCATATGCAATACGTGTGTTCCAATCGCACCGTTTACAGATATTAGCTATCAATACATTTTACGATCACTATTGGGATTGCCACGAAAAACCCTTGTTTTTTTCGTCACACTGTATACCACGTGTGCTTACCTCAGCTATCTTTATACCCTGTTTCTTTTAACAGTAACCGGAATTCCCTCAGGTTATCTTTATACCCTGTCTCTTTCAACAGTAACCTGGAACCTCAAGTTTACTTTATCTGCACAATCACACAATTCCTAATCCACATAGAACTTTGTTTTCTGCGCAGAAAAATACTTTTCCAAATGGTTGTAATAACTTCTCAGAGGTTTTAACAATTCACTTCACTTATAAAATACAACAGGACTATCAAAACAACTGTTTAAACTTGTGGCAAATAACCAGGGAAATGTATATGCGTACGTTATGCAAACAAATCACATTTATATCGCAAAAGGACAATAAATTAAATGTTTTCTTTTTCCTTTCATGTCCCTAGGTTTTAACCAGCGCCCCTTGGATTACACAAAGCGGATGTTCGGTTTTGCAACACAGAATGATTAAAAGGCACAGAACTATTTGCATTCTTACCCGATTATAACGCGTCTTCCGTCCTTTGTTGAGAAACCGAAATCCGTAGGTTTTCCAAATCTTCCGGTAGCGTGATTACCGCTTAGAGCTCGCAAATTGTTATGTTCTTCTAGTCGCTATCAATAAATATTGTCCACTGCAATCAATGTGGTTCCAACGCACAAAAGAGATTTAATAGCAAGATGTAACAAATAACAAATAAAATAAAGTACAGCCGATACATACACAGATCACTGAATCCAGCATACAGTCATTAAGTCCTAAAGCCTGTGGTCAAAATAGACCGAATGATGTTCTCGGTATCTGGTTTATATACAATTTATGATACATAAAAAAACAGTGGTGATGTTATGGCATTTTTCCATTGGTTCAGGATTTAGGACAGTCCACTAAAATGCAGGTCATAGATAGGTTCAAACGATGCCCTCCAAGGGTGGGGGTCATCTCGCCAACTGCTGCCTCAGGAGCCCGCCAAAATACTTGTTTAAACCAGCGTATTAGCATTCCAAACAATATAATTTTGAGCATTAATCCTTTATCATCCATAGCTTGTTCAGCTTAACATATATTACAATATGTGAAACTAACATTCCCTGTTTTTAATATAGAACAGTACTTAGTACAGCATTAATTATGTGTTTGGAGAGTGCAGATTGTCCCTGTTTTCTTGTCTATACAAAGTGGGCAACCCCCTCTTGCACCCCAATCTGTACATGGTGAGGGCAGAGGATCTATGTCTGTTTTTGTTTTTATATATATATATATATATATATATATATATATATATATATATGTCTTATTTCATTATGCTAATATTATAATATTGATAGTAACGGGACCAACAAATAAACATTTGTAAACTTTTGAACAGTATATATATATATATATATATATATATATATATATATATACATACATACATACACAGCTGGCACACCTGGGCTTGACTAGATTTTAGCCGACACACTGATAGAAAAATACATTTGATTATAAAAGACCATGCGCTGGAACTTTATTAAGGTGAACTATCTACAAATGAATGTGTGAGTGTAAATGTATGTAGAAGTGATTGCTAGTGTTATTGCGTAATACGCCCTTCCACGCCATAGTGTGCTAATCATATATTTTCAGATAAAGCCAATTAAATTGATGTTTATTAATTTGAAACAACTTCATCCAATTGTTTGACTTTCACAGTTATTGCGCCACAGCAATTTTCCACATTTATAAATTACCTGTCGCAACAGATGCCAACTTTCTAACAGCATCTGACAGAGGAACTCAGACACATGGCATCAGCAGATTTTTTTTTCTCTTTCAGGGAAAATATTCCTGTATACACATACCTGCAATGCCTGGAGGAAAGGAGCAGCTGTCAGCCACTGACACCCCTGGGCTACTGTCCTAAATGTCATAATGTTCTTCTTATAATCTGCCACTAACATCATAGCAGAGAACACCAAGGAATGGAGCCCAGTTGTGAATAGCCTGGTACTTGTATCTTTCATTGTTTACTGACTTACTAAGTGATAATGCTATAAGGTGGTATGTGATTTGAAGAAAGCATAAAGGGGCATACAGGTTTATGGTGAAATATGGGCTGTTGGTGGCATAGTAAATTATAAGATGTTTTTTAAACCATAGTGTGAAGCCACACTTAGGCATTATGGATATATGGTGGGATGTGAGGCTATATGGTGGCATATGAGAAGGAAGTTGGGTGTGATGTATGCAGCATTACCTTTGTCCACTGGGACACACTGTGCAGGCGCTGGGAATATTTACCACCAGAGTGTGGCACATGCACCTATGGGTCCCATATCACCGGTAATTGAAGGTGACATAAGAGTTAGTTCCTGTGCCCCAACTAACGCCCCTCTCGTTGGGTGCATCACGCTACATATTATTTGCACTTTGCATAGTGCAGTAGTCTTTTTAAGTGGTATTAAGTACCAGACAGGATCTGAATGGTGAAGAACAGTCTCATCTATTATTGTTAACTGAGTAAAGGTCGCTCTACTTCCAAGATCGATCTCCGCAAAAGTCACAATAGCAAGTCCCCGAGAAAAGCAAAGGCAGTCCTTTAATAAATTCTTATTGTTATAACCTGATGTGTTTTTCTAGCATTAAAAGCTAATTTCATCACAGGTCTATCCTAGAGAGAAGAATCCTGGATATTTATTCCAGTGCACTTAGAATTACAGGGACAGTTCTACACATATGTATCAGATAATTACATCCATGGATTTATAAACAACCTTGAGAACTGCATATTAAAACAAATAACTATTTTTAACTTAAGATAATAATTAACAGTATATATAAGTTTATACAAATATAGATATAAATTCACCAGGAGACATGATTGCTAACCACTGCTTAGGTGGAAAAGACAATAAAACCATACAACTCGCCATGCTTGATCAGGATGCCTGATAGTTCTCATATATAGACATCATATGAATTATTATTATAAACAAATAAATATCAAAAAAATAATAAACAATAATACATTAAATAACTAATTTATACCATAGAAGAAAATCATTATGATTTATACACTAAGGGCCTGATTCATGTTCAGACATAGCACATTGTGTGTGAAATAGCTCTGAGCATACTCAAAAACAGACCTTACGCCATTGAATGCAATTGCATGCAGTTCATGTCCAGATGTTAATGACACACCTGCCTACGACTGAGAAGCAGAACGGGGGAGGACAGGGGCATCTGCAATAAGGGCATTCCAACGCAGATGCGGCCGATTCAAGTCCTGGGTTTCTCATAAGTACACTTGGTTTCAGTCATATCATTTGCACCAGTTACAGAGCAGGTATAAATGCTGACTGATAGTGATGACTGACACAGCTTAGTCTTTTTTTTTCAAAATGCAATTTGCGTGCACTTCAATCAGGCCCAAAGTACGAAGTACACTGTATTAATTAACAGTAATGTAATCACTTCAGTGAGTGTTCCTTTCATTTAGTTGTAGTTTGGATGTTTAATATTTTTTAGATATTTTATACTATATTGATATTTTATAATGTTTATATTTTACATTCTATTAGATGTAACATTGTATGGATTCCACTGCTTAATACATTGCTGCATCTGTTGATTCTGTCCTCTAGGGCAGAATGGGCTCTTTTTAAAGTTTATTGTGCTCTAGGCACAGGTGAATGGTGACCACACCATTATGCCAATGCTCCCCCTTTATTTGACCCCACCCAAGGTTCACATGACTGTAGCCAATTAAATAAAAAAAACTTTAGGATGAGAACAGAGCATGCCGGAGGGGAACTTATAAATTGTCCATATAGAAATGCAAGGGTAATGCACATAGACCTTTAGGACAATGCCATGAGAGAACAAGACAGAGCATAGATGGAAACAATAATACAAGATGCAGATAATCCTGCATTGCCCTGAATGTCCATGTGCACGGCCCTTGCTGCCCTCATAGGGACCCTTGATACTTTATCAAGTCGAATAGCCCTGATGCTTTTTTTGAACAGTAGTTTAACATAAGGCATTGTGGGAGAACCACACAAATATCTTGTACAAATAGGCATTGAAAACAATGCCTGTTAAAAGAGCAGATAAAACTTTGTATGATGTACTCACTTTTAACAGAAGTTTAAAGCTAATTCTGCAATCCTTCCCTCAGCAAGGTGTACTGTGTATTTAGTGAGTGTTCCCATGGAACTACATTACTATACCTAGTGTTAACACTAGTGAACGATGCAGGCAAAAGTGAATTAGCTAGAAAGCAAATTAATCTGGTCACTTGACAGAAGGTGTTGTGCAGATCCATTCTCTTACATTATTTTTGGACCATCAGTGTTAAAGTGCATTTAGTTTTCAAATTTAGTTATAAAGCTCTTGTGTACAACCCTAATTATGTTTCCAATGAATCTGATGCTTAATTGTCTTATCTGACCAGAGCTCAGGATTCATGCAGTACTTTATTGGGACATATTTTGCACCTTCCAGCTGCATTTCTGTAAAAAAGCACATTTCTAGATTCATTTTAGGCAATGTAATAAAAACTTTTACCCCTCCTTTTTTTCATCTACTTCTCTCTGTATTTTGTATTATTTTATATTTTTTTATTATTATCCCCCTTTTTCCCTCTTAATTTAAATTTTTTGGTTGGACCCAGCCCTCCCTGTTCACCACCATTATCCTCCGGCCTAAGAGACCCCGGTTGCCCCCTGACCACATCACAGATGCTTCCCAGGGTCCCATTGCAGCTGGCCTGGGGAGGGTCCACTCATTGGAAGTGCTGGCTATCAGTCACTCGCTCGCCGCACTTCTGACAAGCAAGAGGGGAGTGTTGAGGGCCTCCGGCTTGTACCATGCATGTACCATGTGCTAGTGCGCAAGCGCCGATGCGTGCTAGTGCGCATGCGTCACCTCCATACTCTGTATTTGTATTAGATGCAGCAGTAGGTGCACGGAGAATGCTCCCACTGCCACCACTGACCCCCCTTATCCCAGGTCCCCCCCAACGTTTGTTACACTGCAGCCCCTCTTCTCCTCTGGTCAAGGCTCTGGTTCTTTCCCATATGTTTCCCCTTTCATTCCATTTGGTTTATCCCAATTTAGTCACCCCTTCACATCTCATGGCCCCTACTTTCCCGGTTCTGGTTATACTACCCTTCCATGTGTAGGGTCTGGGAATTTGCAGGTAGTTCCAGGTACCTTTTCTGGATATGGCTAACCCCACTGTCCCCTTTTGGCCTCTGCCGGGCCGGATGCCCATGGCCTGCTGTAGCCCACCACTTTTTCACCCACCAGCTTTGGTGAGATCAGCTACTCCCCGATTACAGACTTCTGGGCTTCCTACCCCTGGCTCCCTGGCCCTTATAAATTGCGCCTTTGGTTGCTGGCAGAGGACAGATTGGAATGGGTTATGCGTCCACCAATTTGACTTCTCTGGGTTACTTCAGTATGGACCGATCCAAATTGCTGAGTAGTGACCTGCAGTTAGGACAGGGTGCGTTGCCACTGTCTGCTTTGTCTTCTGCGGCTGCAGAATTTCTTATCTCTATGTCAGATGTACTGCTTCTGTGACCCGGCCTATGGTATTTTGGAGTTATCATGGTTCATCTCAGCTCTTGGGTCATCAGTCTGATCTGGTGGGTGGACCAGTAATGTTGCATCAAGCCGCTCACGTGAAATGGAGGGAGCTTTCCGCATTGGGTGAGCCTTCTGTTGATGTGTGACTTAAATAGGATAGCCTGAGGTTTTGCTCTTCCTCAGAAAGTGAGGTTTTTGCTATGTCAAGGGGCAGAATTAAAAGGCTAATACGTCTCTTTGAGATGGTCCCTGACGTAGTGCCAGAGATATGTGTGAGGCCCTGCAGTGTAGTGTGGGTGATGAAGTGGTGCACTGTGTGAATACAGCGGCTTTTCAGGACATTAAGAGTAAGGTGCGTGACAGAATTTGTGCTGGCCGGTATGTTAATGTCAGGCGCCGTCTCCGCACTGACAATTGGTGCAGGAGACGGACGTTTGTTCCTGTGTTGCTGTTATTTGGATTCTGACCCCGGCCTGTTCCTGACTTCTCCTTTGGTTCCTGATTCTGGCTTAGAGTGATATCTGGTATTGACCCGGCTTCCTGACCATTCTCCTGCTTCTGATTTGGCTATATCCGTTCCTCTGATTTTGACCCGGCTTGCTGACTACTCTTCCATCCTGCATCCTGGTGGGCTGTCACCGCTGCCTCAATTGTTACCTCGCCAGCTGACTGATACTGAGGACCGCGACCTGCGCGTCCCTTGCAGCAAAGTCCATACCTCCTTGCGGGGGTTCCTGGTGAAAACCTGGGGCGTGTTAGACTCCGCGCCTCAGTACTCAGTAGCGCCAACTGCTGGCAGGTATCATCAATTCCACCTAGTGATTCTGACAGTTAATATGTTTACTATTACTGGTAAGGCTAAGGCTGCATTGTCGGCTGCTATGGCGCAAAATGGCATTGAAACTACAATCAGTCCTCATACAGCCCATAGTATGGTCTATAGCAGCATAGCAGATATAATTCACTTTGCCTCATACTCCTCTACACCTTTGTTGAGACTTAACGAAACACTTCATGAACCCAATTACAGCAGCCATAACCAATCTTTCCTGACTGATTATTTCCAAATGAATGACCTTCAAGATACTTCCCTATTGGTGCTGTGGGAGGCACATAAAGCGATGATTAGAGGCCACCTGATTAGTTTGGCCTCTTCCCACAAGAAAGATAAACTTAACAAACATTAATCTTTATCCCTGCAACTACATGACCTGGAAGTTCGCCATAAGCAGACCTTAGATCCTAAGATCCTTGAACAACTTGACAGAGTGCAGACAGAATTGAAGCTACTTGTCTCTGAACAGACTGCTAAGAATTTAAAATGCCTAAGGTTGGGTACACACTATAGGTTAATTCTAAAGTTACAATATTTTTAGCAATTTAAATTTTTAAACAATGGCTGAAAAGATCCTGACTCTGCACACCCTATAGAGATCTATGGACACTAAGGTTGTGAGTGCATGCACACTTCACAATTAGAAGGACATCCAATGATATTTTTAGTTCAGTTTAAAATTCTTGTTCAATAATACAGTGGGCTTTGGAACGATAATCGTTCATTGTTGCAGGGTACACACTACTGTGATATTGGACCAACAGGTCGTTTATCGTTTGATTGGTCCGATATTCAGCTGAAAACCCTGTAGTGTGTACCCAGCCTAAATCAGTCCTTCTATGAAACAGGAGATAAGATGGGCGAAATTCTGGCTTCTAGACTTAGATCTATAGCTAGACTAATTAACATTTTAGCAATTGAAACAGCAAACAGTAGACTGTAATACAATCCTACAACCATTAGACAGAAATTTCAGTCATATTACTCTAAACTGTACAATTTACAGCAGGAATGTTCATCTGGATCTCTCCCTTCAGAGAATGCTATCACTGGACTCCTTTCCAAGGCCGGTCTCCCCATTTCTCCTCAGCAGTTGATCAATTAAACACAGATAGATCTGTTGATCAACTGATAAAAGAACAGAAAACTGCTAAAGCCCATGGTCCAGATGGATTTTCTGTGGCATTTTATAAAAAAATTCAGGACTTCTAGCACCTCACCACTGCTCTATGTTTAATGTTGCCCTCCAGGGGATCCCTCTCCATAGAGCTATGTTAGAAGCAAGAATATCAGTGATACATAAAGAAAGGAACGTACCCCAGGTATTTGCTAGCTACAGGCAGGCCTCTTCTAAATAATGAAGTAAAGCTATATGCTCAGATTTTGGGCAATCACCTCAATAGAATTCTCCCAGATATGATTCATTATGATTAAATAGGCTTCATCACATGGCGACAGGCCATAGACAATATGAAACGGGCAATAGATCTTATTCAAATTATAAATAGAATAGAAGGAAAATACCCAGCATTAATAATGACCCTGGATGCTGAAAACCGTTTGATAGAATTTCTTAAAAAAAAGACTTTCTGAAGTCGAAACACATCGGTGGTTTGGATGACAGGAGTATCGGCAGCCTAATCCCGAAATCTAACATCTCTGCGGAAGTATCTCTGGGTTACGTTCCGGGATGTTTTCGATCTATCCATGTGAATCTTTGTCTGCTTTTCGGGTTATGAAGGGAAGTGAGTTCGGTAAAATCCCCTCAATAAAGCGCCTGGGACGTGAACCCTGGGTAATCTGATTGACAACACTGTACTTATTCACTCGACTTACACGTGAATTGAAGAGTGATCTCGTCTGAGTCTTCCTTACAAGCACCTATTACATGAACATGTTTATTTCCATATGTCCATATGCAAGAACGGGATGTCTGGGAATTCTTATAGTTTTCCTTTATTCTTGTGAAAGTGGGGTACAGTGATCAGCGTGGTAATCTCTATATATATGAACTTTTTGCTGGAAGTGTATTTTATTCATCACTTTTTTTTGACCCAGTATAATTAGGGTATATATGTTATTCATTCCACTGATCTATATGTTCTTCCTTGGTTAGTGAGATACCAGTAGCGCTGAAAGTATTCCTATTACTTTTGTTTATTTATCTTGTTTGTCAACTTATGTACAGTTGTCTTGGGAATCTTTCAACTGTAATTGTTTATGACGCGCTGAGTTTGGATCAATCATATTTTATTTTATATATATATATATATATATATATATATATATATAAGGATTTCTTCATTTTCTTGATTTTATGTTTCAGACACTTAAGCCCTTTGGGATTTGAGGTGAGTTTCTTACTGTCAACCAAGTCCTTTATACAACCCCTCTGCAAAAGTAATGGTTAATAACAACTCATCTGACCCAATTTCTATCTATAATGGAAACAGACAAGGCTGTCCACTATCACCTTTGGTCTTTGCCCTGGTGATAGAACCCCTAGCGCTGATCAGGTATACACAGAGTAGGAGTGGGAGGATGCAAATTTAAAATCTCTCTCACTGCTGATAACATTTTTCTCTACCTAACCCAACCCAGACTTATATGCCCTGATAAATTATATGGCACACTTTATGGTTATAAAATAAATTTCTCTAAGTTGGAAGTCTTGCTTCTTTATGTCTCCCCACAAATCAAAATAGCTCTTCAATTATCCCATAACCTAAAATGGCAGAAGTATAAGATAAATTATTTAGGAGTGCTGATCACTTCCTCATGCAAATCTCTATATCAGGAAAATTGTCCCATGTCCTAACAAAACTAAAATCAGACTTGCTGTCTTGGAAAAAATGTATAATCTTGTGGCTGGATCATTACACTCACAATGACCTTAGTCCCGAAGCTACTATATCTTTTTCAAACCCCTCCAGTTCAAATCCAAAATGGATTTGAACTGGAGGGGAGCTTCAGTCAGCATTTCTCAAATTAATCTAGAATGAGAAGCTGCTGAAAACTTCTCTCTCCATACTCAAGAAGCAAAGGTGGTAATGGATTTCCTGATTTAAAACTACATTACCTAGTCTCGCCAGACACTGGCTACCTTTGCCCCCATGGCACACTTGCTTGGTTAGATATCAAAACGTATTCTGTCAATCTAAACTCTGTTGCGTCTCAATGGGGCTTATCTAAAACTAGGATACCTCTCTAACCGAACTTTCCTCCCTCCCTCAAATTCTCTATAACTATCTGGGATTCCTTTAAGACTCGTTTTAAGCTTTCCTCTGAAATTTCACCTATGACCCCAATCTGGGACAATCCAGATGTCCCTCTTGGTCTGTTGGGATCCCATTTTAAGCTCTGGAAGCAGGCACACATAACATTTGTAAATGACCTGACTGTCCAAGGACATTGGGCAACTCTCCAAGATATTCACCAAAAGTTCCCCTCCTTCACACCACTGTTTTTTTATTGTTTGAGATGAGACATGTATCTCTCCTCAGTAGATGTCTTACGGGACCTCACTTCATTTGGATGTATTTGACTAAAGTTTCCTTTGATTATAGGAATGATTTCATCCCTGTACAATCTACTAATTGACATAACTCTTGACTCTCAGAGTCATCATGAGAGGGAGTGGGAGAGAGATTTGTGCCTCCCACCTGACGAATCCTGCTGGAAAGGGGCCAGAGAAGGAATTGTCACTAGCTCTATTTCCACCTGCATTAATGAAACTGCGCACAAAATCTATTACCAGTGGTATTATACCCCTGACAGACTCTCTAAAATGTTTTCAACAGTCAGCCCCAACTTCTGGCATGGATGTGGCTATAGTGTAATAATGCACCACATCTGGAGTTCATGCACCTGAATAGTCCCTTTCTGGGACAGGGCACACTTTATCATCAATTCAATGATGGAACAGCAAATACCAAAATATCCTTGTAGCTTCCTATTTTCTTGACCTCCCCAGGATGTTAGCCTACAAAGCCAAATAAATGATCTCTCATTTACTGGCAGCAACAAAAGCTCTGGTAGCCAAACATTGGAAACAATCAGAACCCCCCGCCCCACCTCCATTTGGGCCTCTAAGAGGTATGCCTGGGACATTGCATGCATGAAAAATATAACTTTCTGCTTACAAGACAAACTGCAAAAATTCTACCAGATATGGGTCCCCTTGTTCTCCACACAAGGAAGTTATTGGTCAAGCTCTTCTAGTCTAACTTCCCTCCCTTGATTCTTGAACAGATATTCCCCTGCAGTAACTTCAATATATGCTTCCTCTCTTCAGGATTCCCGGACCAGCACATCGGAAATCATACCATTTCACCCAAGGAGCTTAATCTTTACATCTTTTGAACTAAACAACCCCTTTGTCTATATTGTATCTACCCACATACAGTATATTATCTACCTAACTGAACTAACCATTGCTCCTTACTATTCTGCTTCCTTTGCTTTGTCCCCTATTTATTCTCCCACTTTCCTTTCCCCATCTCTTTTCTTTCCTTTTATTTCTTCCCTTTTTATTATTATAATTAAAAAATAATTGGAGGATCTCATGCTGGTTTCTATTGTAAAATATTGTTTAAGCTATGATGTTTGAACCATTTCCTCAATAAAATCCAATTTTTTAAAGAAATGTGTGGTCTCTGGATTAAGTCAGGGATGTAATTAGAGTTTATGCTCCTTTAGGCATTATGAATACATCTTAAAATAGTATTTCTGCACCTTAATTGTTCATGCACCTTTATGCAACATCCCTCCACAAATATTTTCTCTGGGAAAATAGGTAGCTGGTAAACAAAAAGTAGCTTAAAATAAACAAACAATACATTTAAAATAAAACCCTTTCAGTTCAGTTAGGTAGATAATATGCTGTATGTGGGTATTCAACTCACCCTGGCTACAAGCTCCATGCAGCATGAGGACTATTTTGGACTCAGATCTTTTTTTCTTCTCATCTCATGAAAGTTTGTTTGATCTGTCAGTTTGTTTTCACTGCAAAATCCACTATGTTTACTCAACCTGCTGTACTACTTGCTCAATCACTCCCTACCCATGCTCAGGCCCAGCGCTCCCATTAGGCAACCTTAGGCAGTTACCTAGGGCGCCTGGACCTGCAGGGCGCCGCTGACTAGATTTTCTAATCAGGAAAGGGTTGCACCCCGCCGCCGCTGTTTTTCAGTGTCCGCGGCGCATCAGTGAAGTATCACACTGTCTGTCAATGACTGACAGTGTGAATAAAGTTCTCTCCCGACGCCCCCCTCCCCTTCCAGCATGCATCACTCCGCCTCTGTGTGAAGAAGGCGCGGATCAGCTAGAGAAAAGAAAGAAAAGTTAAGTAAAAAAAAAATTTGTGTGTTTTCTCGGGGGGGGGGGGGTTTGGGCGGTGAAATTTTGCCTAGGGTGCCGTGAACCCTAGCACCGGCGCTGCCCATGCTACAGCTATTTCAGTCCCCTATCTCATGACTGTGCTCTCAGTTCTACTAAATGCTTTGTCTGCCATCACAAGGAGGAAGAATTGATACTGAAATTGAACCACTCTTCTCTCTCATGACTCTGCAAAAACTCAGCTATTCAATCACCTGCTCTTTATTACTCTCCATTCAACACTTCCACCCATTCCCCCACATGGCTCCCACATCATTACTCTATACTATCCAGACATCCATGGATAAACTACATTTGCTGCAGCCTCGCTCTGCACAACTTATCTGATTACACTGGACATTGTAATTAGGTAATTCCTTAATTCCCTCATTTTTGCTATTTGACTCATAAATCCCAATGCTTGCCAAAATATTTTTCTTTCTCTTTTCATGGCATTATCTTTAGGACTATATCATCCCTCACCCATCCTGCAACACACACCTCTGTCCACATTGTCCTTTCATTACTTCACTCACCTCTAGTGAACACTCATGAACTCTTTTCCTATTTAAATTCAATAACTTTAACAGCTGCACCATGCCACCAGAAACTAAAAAAACACACATCTTACAATCATCTTACCTACCTTTCTTCCTCCCTGCTTCTATTAGCTGGTGATATATCACCTAATCCAGGTCCCCCTCAATTCTCCCACACGCACGTATCTGAACACTACAGAAATCCAGCAAACCTTAAACGCATCATCTGTCTCCCCTCTCTTCCAAAGTCCTTTAAATGTGCCCTTTGCAATGCATGTTCTGTGTGTAACAAACTTACCTCCATTCATGATCTCTTCCAGGGCAACGGTCGGACGCCAACAGGGGTAGCGCTGTGTCCCGGCAGCTGGGGACAGCCGGGCGCATGCGCGGGAGCGCTCTCAAGCCTGCGGGTTAATTACTTGTCTATATGTGAACTGGTCATATGATTCAAAGCTGGGCTTAGATTGGTTGATGCTAGTATTTAGGGCAGTGAGGTCTGCAGCCTCACTGCCGGTTATAGCATTCTGTCCTCAGTTCTGCTCTCCCTGCTTGGTTATTGTTACCTTTGATTGATTACCCGTGTATGACCTTTGCTTGTTCCTGGACCATTGAACCTTCGCTTCTGACCCTGACCATTTGCCTGAATTCCGGATTTTGCTCCTTCGCTTGTGCACCTGACCTTTCGCTTGTCCCTGGATTCCGTACCTGTGCTTGTGACCTTTGACCTTGGATCTCCCCCTCACTACTGTCTACCTATCACTCCACTCCTGGATGCTCCTTTAAGTCAGTATACGTTACTCGACCCTCGGTTGGCCCGCAGCCAAGTCTGTCCCCACCACTAGGGGCTCCAGCGAACACCGGGCCTTCAGAGTAGTCCCCGAGTTTCATTGTACTGGCTTGGGAGTTCCTAACATTATAACCGGCCAAGGAAGATTGGTATTATACGGCCATGGACAACGATGAACCGAACCTGTCTCCAGCCCAGATCCTGGCGAATCAGATACAGGCGATTTCCCAAGTTGTGCAGAATTTATCCCAGCGCTTGGCAGTCCAAGAGGGGGCATCCAGAGACCTGCAGCTTCAGCAAGTCCCTGCTGGTGACATACCAGAGCCTAAAATGAACCTGCCTGAGCGATTCTCTGGAAGCAGGTCAGCCTTCCGTAATTTTAAAGAGAGCTGCAAGTTGTACTTCCGCCTGAAACCACGCTCCTCAGGTTCTGAACAACAAAGGGTAGGGATCATTATCTCCTTACTCCAGGGCGACCCTCAGTCTTGGGCCTTCTCCTTGCCTTCAACAAGCCCAGCCTTGCAGTCCGTGGATGCTTTTTTCCAAGCTCTGGGGTTACTGTACGATGACCCAGACAGTGTGGCCTCAGCTGAGTCTCATCTCCGAGCGTTGAGGCAAGGACGTCGCTCCGCGGAAGAATATTGTGCGGAATTCCGGCGATGGTCCACCGATAGTGCCTGGAACGATCCAGCACTGCGAAGCCAATTTCGATTAGGACTTACCGAGCAGATTAAGGATTCCTTAGTCCAGTATCCGGTATCCGACTCACTGGAGTTGATGCAACTCGTCATAAAAATTGATCGTCGGATCAGAGAAAGGAAGACTGAACGGGAGTCCTCTGTTCCTATGGACTTATTCGCCCAGAAGACGCTCACTAGGCCTGTATATGTATTGTGGTCAACCAGGCCACTTAGTACGTTCTTGTCCCAATAAGCCAGGAAACTCCAAAGCCTAAGTGCACATGAAGAGGTGCGCTTAGGTCTTCAGATTATCTCTTCAGAAAATTCTTTATTAGTCCCTGGACGTCTAGCTTTCCGTGGAAAATCCACGGATCTGACAGCTTTTCTTGATAGTGGTGCGGCCGGTAATTTCCTGGATATACATTTGGCCCTGACGCTTGATATTCCGCATATCAAGCTAGGATCAAGCATCACCACATGTGGTTTGGATGGTAACCCCTCGCCTGAGGGAAGGATTCTCGCTAGGACTCCAATGGTTCGGTTGTCTGTAGGAGTCCTCCATACGGAGGTATCCCTGGCTTCGCAGTCATAATCCCCTTATTGACTGGAAAAGTGGAGAGATTATCCGTTGGAGTTCCGAGTGTTCTACGTCTTGCTTGACCTTGCCGCTTAGAATCCTACGGCCTAGTCCAGACTTGTTGCCGGTACCCTACCAGGACTTCAGTGATGTGTTCTGCAAAAAGAAAGCGGATTCACTTCCACCACACCGAGAATATGACTGCGCAATTGATTTAGTACCAGGTTCCAAGTTGCCCAAAGGGCGTTTATACTCCTTGTCCATTCCGGAAACTCAGGCCGTGGAGCTATACGTAGAGGAAAACCTGAAGAAAGGATTCATTCGTCCTTCTAAATCTCCCGTAGGAGCAGGTTGCTTTTTCGTGTCAAAAAAAGATGGCAGTCTTAGACCTTGCATTGATTTCCGTGGACTGAACAACATCACAATTAAGAATATGTATCCGTTACCCTTGATTTCTGTTCTGTTTGATCAGTTAAAATCAGCCACTATATTTTCGAAGATTGACCTCTGAGGGGCTTACAATCTTATTCGAATCAAGAAGGGGGATGAGTGGAAGACCGCCTTCAATACTCAGTCGGGATATTACGAATATCTCGTAATGCCATTCGGGCTATGCAACTCTCCGGCGGTCTTCCAGGACCTGATCAACTATGTTTTACGAGAGTTCCTGGGTAAAACAGTGGTTGTTTATTTGGATGATATTTTAATCAATTCCGAGTCTTTACATCAGCACCGTCAGCATGTTCGCCAGGTTGTACTGAAATTACGGGAACATCATCTATATGCAAAGAGGGAGAAATGCGAATTCGAGGTGTCCACAGTGTTGTTTCTGGGGTACATCATCTCCTCATCAGGATTCGCAATGGATCCTGCCAAAGTTCAGGTAATCCAGGATTGGGTCCTCCCTACTAATCTGAAGGCGATCCAGAGATTCCTTGGGTTCGCCAATTATTACCGTAGGTTTATTGACTCATTCTCCTCGTTAGTGGCTCCTATCACTGCCCTCACCCGAAAAGGAGCTAACCTAGCAAAATGGTCTTCGGAAGCATTGGCAAGTTTCTCAGCACTCAAAGCTGCTTTCATTTCTGCTCCAGTGCTGAGACATCCTGACCCAGAACTTCCGTTCATTGTAGAGGTGGATGCTTCGGATGTCGGTGCTGGCGCCATCCTTTCACAGAAAGACCCACGAAGCAAAAAGTTACACCCTTGTGCCTTTTTCTCTAGAAAATTTCTGTCTGCCGAATGTAATTATGATGTCGGAAATCGTGAATTGTTGGCCATTAAGTTGGCATTGGAGGAATGGCGACATTGGTTGGAGGGAGCTACTTATACCATTACCATCTTCACAGACCATAAAAACCTCCAATACATCCAGCCCGCTAAAACTCTAAATCCCAGGCAGGCCTGCTGGGCTTTATTCTTCACCAGATTCAAGTTCATTATAACATTCCGTCCAGGTTCTAAAAATACTAAGGCCGATTCCTTGTCCCGAAGTTTTTTGGCCCATCATCCTCAGTCTCCTGACCCGTTGCCTATTATTCCTGCAACTGCTGTTCATCTCGGACTCACCCAGGATCTAGGAGCAACTATCCGACACTTCCAGAGAATCGCTCCAGTTCAGACACCGGTCAACAAATTATTTGTCCCGGTGCACTTAAGGAAATCTGTCCTCATGGAAGGTCACAACAAACGCTCTGCTGGTCATCCGGGAATTCGTAGGGCTATCGAAGTTCTTTCTCATTGGCTTTGGTGGCCAACCTTATCGGACGATGTGGAGAATTATGTTCGGGCCTGTTCTGAGTGTGCTAGAAATAAATCTGATAGAAACCGTCCTTCTGGGCTATTGTTAACCTTGCCGGCGCCAAGCAGGAATTGGACCCATCTGACGATGGATTTCATTGTTGACCTACCAGTATCCGCAGGACATAATACCATCTTGGTAGTCGTGGATCGGTTTAGTAAGATGGCACATTTCATATCATTGCCCAAGTTACCTGATGCCAGAACCTTGGCCACCTTGTTTTTGACGCATATTTTTCGTCTCCATGGGATTCCCGAAGATATCGTCTCAGATCGAGGATCCCAGTTTATTGCCCGGTTTTGGAAAGCTTTTTGTAACTCCATCGGGATCTCTATTAGTCTGTCCTCGGCGTATCACCCCCAGTCGAATGGACAGACAGAGAGGACTAACCAGGCTCTAGAACAGTTTCTGCGCATCTACGTGTCTAAATTCCACGACAACTGGTCCTCTCTCTTGCCCTGGGCAGAATTTGCGTACAACAATTCCTGCCATTCCGCTATACATACATCCCCGTTTTTTTGCAACCTTGGGTTTCACCCGAAATCGAACTCGTTCTCTACTACCATTCCCTGTGGGGATTTCGGAAACACCAGCTTTTACTGCCAGGTTAAGGTCTGTCTGAAAAAAGGTGCACTCTGCATTAGGGCAAGTGTCACGGGCACTAGGAGTCTTTACCCAGGGATCACCAGGTGATAAGCTTACCAGAGCAGTATAGGTGGTAATATGGTACTCTGGTAGCGGGGTGATCACGGAACAGGAGACAGCATAAAGATGCTCGGGAAAGTCTATGACTAGCAGCACTGGTAATATATATGTAGTAATACACGAGGAACTGAATGGACAAAGGACACGTGAGGGTAGTCAGTGGTCTGCGGTAGCAAGTTGTACCACTGCTATAGTGAGGAGGAATGTCCAACAGAAACGAGGAGGTGATGAGAGTCAGCGGTCTGCGTTTAGCAAGTTGTACCGCTGTCTGGGTGAAGGAATGGGATCCAGGTGAAGGTATCCGGGAAGTCAGTGGTCTGCGTTAGCAAGTTGTACCACTGCTATGTGAGAGGACACTGGAACAGGTGACACTGGAAACAGGAATCAGTGGTCTGCCTCTAGCAAGTTGTACCACTGAATATATATGTGAGGAGGAGCACGGGGAGAGACTGCAATACAGAGGATACACGGGCACCTTGAACTTGATCCACAATGACATGCACAATATAGTAATGACTGAACAGCACTGCAATAATACAAAGTCATAGAAACTATCCGGGCAAAAGATAACACAGTCAATGATGGCAAAAGTCTCAGCGGATAGTAAGCTCCAGAGGAGAACAACTCAGTCCAGCAAGATATGCAATACACCAGCACAGTCAATGAGAAGTATGCATACCGTGGTTCAGGAGCAGGCTGTCAGACAGGAGTGCAGAGATACCTGAACGGCTGGAGGCCGGCAGGATGCGAAGTCCCTGGAGGGTGAAGCGGTAATCAAGTAGGTGCAGCGCACAGGTAGGTAGACCAGCAGGGGAACAAATACTCAGGAAGCAGTAGTATGTAGAACTGGACTCCTGGAGAACCCTGAAGAGTAGCGATGGTCTAGACGAGATGAAAGCAGTGAGGCGCAGATCTGATGCAGACTGGCGAGTAGAGACCAGCAGGAACACTGAGAAGCACGGAGAGCGGATCAGCTGCTGCAGACACGAGTAGAACTGAGGAGTAGCAGCCAGCAGGACTCTGCAGGTACACGGAGGTAGCGGATAGCAACCAGCAGGTGCAGCCACGATGAAACACGGGAGAGTAGAGCTGAGCTGGAACTGTTGATCACGGAGAGCAGTGGATAGGAATCAGTTGTAGCAGTCTCGAGGAAACACGGGAGAGTTGAGATGAGCTGAAGACTGTAGCGCACGGAGGCAGCAGATAAGAATCAGCCAAACAGTCACGATGAAACACAGGAGAGTTGAAGTGGTCTGAGGACTGTAGTGCACGGAGGCAGCGGATAGGAATCAGCTAACAGTCACGATGAAACACAGGAGGGTTGAAGTGGTCTGAAGACTGTAGTGCACGGAGGCAGCGGATAGGAATCAGATAACAGTCACGATGAAACACAGCAGAGTTGAAGTGGTCTGAAGACTGTAGTGCACGGAGGCAGCGGATAGGAATCAGCTAACAGTCACGATGAAACACAGGAGGGTTGAAGTGGTCTGAAGACTGTAGTGCACGGAGGCAGCGGATAGGAATCAGCTAACAGTCACGATGAAACACAGGAGGGTTGAAGTGGTCTGAGGACTGTAGTGCACGGAGGCAGCGGATAGGAATCAGCTAACAGTCACGATGAAACACAGGAGAGTTGAAGTGGTCTGGAAACCACAGGAGTAGAAGTGGTCTGGAAACCACAGGAATCAGCAGCGCTGAATACACGAGGAAACACAGGAACACCTTCAGAGGCTCATGGGGAATGAGACTCCAAGATCAGGCAACGAGGTATGGACAGCAGGTGCTTTAAATAGGGAGTGTTGCCTGATCAGCCAATTAAGTTAAAGGAACAGGTACTGAAGGTTTTGAAAGGGCTGCGCATGCGCAGACCCTCAGGATGGTGGACGGCCACGGTTCCTAAACACACGGGAAGAAGCACTCACAGTCTGGTGAGTGACAGCAAGCTTCCCAAAAATCTAAGGTCTTCGCTGACCGCCATCGTAGACCATGTTCATTGAAAGTGGGAGATCGGGTGTGGTTATCCACACGGAACTTCAGGTTGCGGCAACCTTGCAGGAAGTTGGGGCCCAGATACATTGGACCGTTCCCAATTGAAAAAAAAATTAATCCTGTGGCGTTTAGGTTAAAACTACCAACTTCCTTAAAAATACCTACTACTTTTCATTGTTCGCTTCTGAAGAGAGTCGCTGCTCCCAGCAAGTTTAATCGGCCTCTCCCTAACAGGCCTAGGCCTCTGATGGTGAACAGGGACTACGAATATATTATCGAAAGAATCCTTGACTCAAGGAAGGTTCAAGGCCAAGTTCAATTCCTCGTACATTGGAAGGGTTATGGTCCTGAGGAGCGTTCTTGGATACCACAGAGGCGCCTTCACGCTGGAAGGCTCATCAAAGAGTTTTTTAAAAAGTTTCCCACGAAACCTGGATGTCACAGTTCTACCAAGTGTCCCATCACTCACATTCATATCTTTTGAAGTACATGCTGTTAAGATTTTTAACCCATTCTCTATGCGTGTTGCTGTCATCTATCGCCCCCCTGGTCCACACCAACAATTTCTTGAACACTTCTCTGCATGGTTCCCTCACTTCTTATCTACTGATATCCCCACCATCATCATGGGTGATTTCAACATCCCTATTTTTTAATCCATGTTCCAATGCTGCTTTCAAACTACTCTCTCTAACCTCCTCACTTGACCTCTCCCAGTGGATTGAATCCGCTACTCATCAGGATGGCCACTGTCTTGATCTTGTTTTCTCTAGACTATGCTCAGTTTCTCATTTCCTTAACACTCCTTTTCCCCTCTCGGATCATCACCTTATTAGCTACGCGCTCACCCCCAGTTCTTTATTCTCCCTAGTGTCAAACTCTTCCAAGCCTCCTCACAACCGCAGGAATTTCAACTCTATTGATTTTCAACAGTTTTCCACCTCTCTCCAGCACCTTCTCTCCCCAATTTCTACATTCTCCTCCCCTGATCGAGCAGTACCCCATTTTCATCAAACCCTAGCAACTGCCCTGGATCAAGTGGCTCCAGCAACACTACATACTTTGCGTAGAATTCGTTGCCAACCGTGGCACACAACAGTAACACGAACTCTACAAAAATGTTCTCGTAAAGCAGAACGTCACTGGCGTAAAACTTGTGCCTCTAATGATTTCATCACATATACTGATATCTACCACTCCTATAGAAATGCTCTGGACACTGCAAAACAAACATACTTCCAATCTCTCATCTATGCTCAGGCTTCTAACCCCAAACGCCTCTTTAACACATTTAACTCTCTTCTGAATCCTCCTGCCCCAAATCCTCCAACTAACATCAGTGCACAGGATCTTGCTTCCTATTTCAAGGACAAAATTGATAAGATCAGGCTTGAAATGGTATCATCTCCCTTGACAAGCAATCGGCTCAATTCCTTTGTAGCACCATCTGACACTTCATTTGATCCCACAAATAAGGAGGAAGTTTCTACTCTCTTCTCATCTACCTACACTACCTCCTGTCCTCTTGATCCCATTCCCTCACAAATGGGTATGTCCCTGTCTCCTGTGCTCATTCCCCCTCTAACTAAAATCTGTAATCTATCTCTTTCTACTGGTATTTTTCCATCACTATTCAAGCATGCAGTGATTACTCCCATTTTAAAAAAAACAGAATTCTGACCCTAACTCTCTCGTAAATTACCGCCCCAACTCCCAACTCCCATGCCCCTCCAAGCTTCTCGAGAGAATTGCCTACACTCGCCTCACATACTTTCTTACAGCAAACAACCTATTGGATCCTCTTCAGTCAGGCTTTCGCTCTCAACACTCCACAGAGACTGCGCTGACCAAGGTTGTCAATGATTTGATCACAGCAAAAAATAACAACCATTACTCTCTTCTAATTCTCCTGGATCTCTCTGCTGCATTTGACACTGTTGACCACTCTCTCCTCATACAAACGCTACAATCCCTAGGTCTTGAAGGCACTGTCCTATCCTGGTTCTTATCCTACCTATCTAATCGCTCTTTCAGTGTTAATTTCTCTGGATCCACCTCTGCTCCGCTTCCTTTATCAGTTGGAGTACCACAAGGCTCAGTCCTAGGTCCTCTGCTATTCTCTATCTATACCACTTCTCTTGGAAAACTAATAAGCTCCTTTGGATTTCAGTATCATCTCTATGCGGATGATACACAAATTTATCTATCCTCTCCTGATCTTTTACCATTTGTGTTGTCTCGCATTACTGATTGTCTTTCTGCCATTTCGTCTTGGATGTCTTCTCGCCAACTCAAACTCAATCTTTCAAAAACTGAATTAATAATATTCCCACCCAAAAACAGAAGCTTCCTGCCTGACATTTCTATTTCTGTTGATAACATGACCATAAATCCCACCCTGCAAGCTCGTTGCCTAGGTGTAGTCCTTGATTCACAACTGTCAATTATTTCCCAAATAACTCTATATCTAAATCATGTTACATAAACCTAAAGAACATTTCCAGAATACGCACATATCTGACACAAGACACCGCCAAAACATTAATTCATGCACTCATCATCTCCCGCATCAACTATTTCAATTCCCTCCTTACTGGTCTTCCCAAAGTCAGACTTGAACCCCTACAATCTATTTTGCACGCAGCGGCTAGATTGATTTTCCTTACTAACCGTTATTCCTATGCTGAGCCACTCTGTCAGTCTCAACATTGGCTGTCTGTATATCAACGAATCCAATATAAAATTCTTCTACTAACATACAAGGCCATCAACAAAATTGCACCGACATACATTTCCTCACTTATCTCAAAATATCTCCCTACTCGACACCTCCGTTCTGCAAAAGATCTACGTCTCTCCTTCACTCTCATCACATCCTCCCATTCTCGGTTACAGGATTTTTTCCGGGCTGCACCCAATTTGTGGAATTCCCTCCCACGCACAATAAGACTTTCCTCTAGTCTTCAAACCTTCAAGCGTTCACTGAAAACCCACCTCTTCAGACAAGGTTATGATATTCCTCAACCACCATCTTAATTTCCCTAGATTACCCTATTACCATCCTCTACACTGCTAACGCAAGACAACAACCCTCTGACCAACATTGCAGCATACACAGCCCACTCAATACTTTTACCTTTGCTTTCTAGCTGGTCCATTGTGCAATATGACGTAGCACATGCCCTTGTGTTTCAAACTCCCATTGTCCTACAGATTGTAAGCTTGCGAGCAGGGTTCTCTTACCTCTGTGTCTTGTTTCCAATTGTAAAGAGCTACGGAATTTGCTGGCGCTATATAAATAAATGTTGATGATGATGTTGATGATGAAACCCTATCTCTGATGCTCCATAAGCAGTACTGTATATGATGCCTATATGATATATAAAAAAACACCACTGGGTTGCATTCTGGAGATAAGAGTTTAGCTGTAACTATTGCAGGCAATTCACCTACTAAGGGACCCTGCAGAATATGAAGCTGAGAACAATGATTAACACAAAACAGTCTGGCCACATATTGACTTACTTAACAGGAGCTGGATCTGCTACTACGGATAAAAGGAAAGTATATGCAGTTCAGATTAGTAACATGTAATTAGTGTGTGCAATGTGGTATATTGGTTTAGCATGAAACACATTATGGTGGGTGAGCATAACTATATAGCTATGAAATAAACAAGGATATTCAGCCTTGGGCCCTGTTAGTGCTTGCATTATTTGGTTGTGACTATAGCAATTGAGTGGAACAAGGAAGTGGCTTAACATTCAAAATAAGTTATGTGATGGATAGTAAATTGTACTTATGCCCAGTACTATAGCTAGGATAAAACATACTTGCCATCTCTCCCAGAATTTCCGGGAGACTCCCACATTTTGCAAAAGTCTCACGGACTCCCGGAAGAGTGTGACAATCTCCTGCATCTAGCAGAATTCTGGCCACTTCCTAGTGAAGTGGGCAGAATTAGGTCTGCGGCGTTTGGCCAAAATTACACGAATTTTGGAGCCCGCCCCCATCACGCCCACCTCCCCCGGCAGGCTCCCGGAGCAAGTCTAAAGAAAGTTGGTAAGTATGGGATAAAAGTTTTAGTATTATTGGTTCATTTTCATTTTATGGGTATTTGTACAATTACTGTCATGGTAACGTGAGAAATGCATACATGCCAACTTTCAAAACTTCTCCCCCGGGAGATCCCATGATAGGGGGTAAGAGGGGGCATGGTGAAGTTGTTGCGTTACCATAGCCCCACCCCCACTATAAAATGCAGAAATTCATGGCATTGAATAGCGGGGCGATTAAGCCTCGCCCCCGCCATTCAATGACGTGAATTTCGGCAAATCCGGGAGGTTTGTCTACTCCCCGGAATTCGGGAGCCTCCGGGGAATTTTGGGAGAGTAGGCAAGTATGCATAAATGTTTAGTGTCTGTATGTTGTTTAAATGGTGTAAATATGGTAAATGTGTAATCTGTGGTGTGTCTGAATGCAGTGTGCATATATATATATATATATATATATATATATATATATATATATATATTGAGGGGGGTGATCAAAAAAGGAATTGGTAGTCAGTGAATAGCAACAGACAGCCAATTGTGAGGCTGCCTGTGCACTCAGGCAGAAAGTATAGGGAAGGGAAGCTGCATATATAAAATGATAGGGAGGGGAGCTGCATATACAAAATTATTGTGAGGAGTAGCTGCTATAATGTGTTAATGAAAGGAGGGGGCTGCTTTAATGTGTGAAGGAAAGAAGGGGGTGCTACTATAATGTGTGAATGAAAGGAGGGGGGCTGCTATAATGTGTGAAGGGAAAGAAGGGGCTGCTGCTATAATGGGTGAAGGAAAGGAGGGGTGTATGCTGCTATAATGTGTGAGGAAAGGGGGGTATGTTGCTATAATGTGTGAATGAAAGGAGAGAAGCTGCTATAATGGGTGAAGGAAAGGAGGGGTGTATGCTGCTATAATGTGTGAGGAAAGGGGGGTATGTTGCTATAATGTGTTAGGGAATGGGGAGGGTTCTTAATATAATGTGTGATGTGAGGGAAGGGAAGGGGGCTGTCTCAATAGTACTTGGGTCTAAGGTAGGCTAATAATTTAATGGTGGAGTTTAGGTGGATGTTATTTATTTAATGGGTGCTATTTTATTTGTGGGGTGATGGTAGGACAATTTAATTTATTTGTGGGCTAATTAATTTAATAGTGGGGCCTATCAAATTAGATGGGGTGATGGGACCTTTAATTTAATGCTGGTGTGGTTTGAGGCTATTAATTGAATGTGGGGCTGAGTTTAAGGAGGAGGGTTATTTAGTAAATATTAATTATTTAATATCAAGGATGGTTGTGGGAAATGGTAATATTAAACGTAAATACTATTTATTTTTTTTTTGCTGGGGTTGGTTGGAGGAAAATAGGTCAATTTATTAAATGTGTGTACTATTAATTTCATGTCAAGGCTGGTTGGAGGGTAATAGATGTATTTATCAATTGTGATAATTATTTGATTATTTTAACGTTTGGGCTGGAGGAAGGTTTAATTATTAAATGTGAGTGCTATTGATTTAACTCTGGGACTGGTTGGAGTTTTCTAAATTTCATGTACCCATTATTTTTTCCAAATAGGGCTTCCAACATTCCAGAACTGAGCTAAAGATACCAGCAGTCACAGGGAGTGAAGTGACAATAACAGATAGGAGAGAGCAGGACAGTCTGCCATTCCCCCGAATCTGGTGGGGCAGTCCCAAAGAATTTGGGTGACTGTCTCGTTTAGTCAGGATTTGGTCCGACTACAAGGACAGTTGGGAGGTATGTCCTACTTCACACTGTACTTATCATGAAGGCAGAAGTGCATGCACCTAACAATAGTGCACATAGTTTTGCCTGTGTATTTGTATAAAAAGTACCTAAAATGATAATCTCCTTGTCTTAAGTGCATTGGTTCCCATAGAGCCTTATTCCAGGTCTGGTGATACTTTAGTGGATCTTACATTGATTCTATTGCCTGCTTTCTACCTTGCACTGGTTCCATTCTCAGATTACTTTGTTGAACATATGGCACTGACAATATCATTAATCCTGCCTCCATTGCACTTACTATATCACCAGCAAGGCCTTGGAATAGCTATGCCCTTCACTTATGCCATTGTATGCCAACCCTCCCTGTACTGTTAATTCAAACCACCACCAACCACTGGGCACATTTAGGGCTCATACACAATTGTTACAAAAGAAGTGTTTTCTTGCAGATGCTATTTCACCTTTGTGGTGATCACACCTGGACAGGTATTTATTATAAGGATTTTTTAATGCATTTTTGAAATACACAGTACACATATTTATATATTATATATAGAGAGAGAGTTGACTGGTAGTTTGCATCTCAGGACATCAGGGAAAGATTCAACAGTGCGTTAGGTGCTCATATGCTGCTCTGGCAGACTGTTAAAATATGATTGTGTCAACATGTTTTCATAAGAGATAAACAAAGCTATGAAGAGAAATTTGGAAGGATGTGTTAATAGGCATCTAAACAAATCGGAGCACAGAGGCATAAACCAGTCGCAGATAATGCAAAAGGGTTCATGTAATTTTATAACACAGGACTGGTAGCTTTTGCCCTGCATTGCTTTAGAGATGACCCACTGTGTCTTAAGTCATCACATCTAGGTTTTCCTAAATGTTACTACAACCAGATTCCAGTAGTTCTAAATTCCGTCTACATGTGTTAGCCCCACCCACAGTTGTTTTGGTCCCACCCACATGTGGCCACTTCAATAAGTTTTACCAGGGCCACTTTAAGTTCCCAATCCGCCCCTGATTACAACTGTAGCCTGTAACATGATCACACACACAGTTGTCATCTTGATCGACTGCTTTTAACACCATGCCTACGATAGGATTGATTTCATTCAGATTATTATCAAGCATCACAGTCATCTTGAGGCCTCAGGCCAGCATACCAAACACCTATCAGGCTACCAGCAGCCACTGCCATCACCCTGCTTCATGTCAGTGCTTTCCACCAGTGAGCAGTGCTGGTGTAGAGCAGGTATCTGCTGGGTGGGACAGAAAGCTGCTTAGTAAGCTATTAGCACAGTGACCACGCTAGCTATCAGTCCATTTCCTGGATAGATTGGAGGATGGAGGGGATGTTTTTGTGGTACAGTCTTTGTACAAAATCAACAAAGATAATGAGGCTCTGGAAAAAAAATAGTGCAAATAATCAGCCCACACATGTCTATAATTTCCGATATGTGACACATACACTAGCCTAGTATATTATTTAGGTAATCAACTGGTGTTTATCAATAGAGTGGAAATGCAACAAAATATCAATTCTTAAAAAGGTTTATTCCATGTGTACAGGTGGATATTATTAAATACAAAGGGCTAGATTTACTAAGCTGCGGGTTTGAAAAAGTGGGGATGTTGCCTATAGCAACCAATCAGATTCTAGCTTTCATTTATTTAGTACTTTCTAAAAAATGACAGCTAGAATCTGATTGGTTGATATAGGCAACATGTCCACTTTTTCAAACCCGCAGCTTAGTAAATCTAGCCCAAAGACTTGTTTGATCACACAAGACTAGAGGCAGTAACTGACATGTTGAAGGACATGACCGAGACATTTAGACCAACGGTTCCCCTTTTAGAATCACCCACCCTTCTAAACTTATAGTGGATATAAAAAGCCTTATTCCAACTGCAGGTGTTTGTGATGTAAAGTCTCAAATCAAGATAAATCAAGTCAGAGCTTTTTCCACCTTTAAAGTGACCTTGCAAACCAACAAAATGCAAGTGATAAACAAAAAAAAAAACTTTAGGCTGGGTACACACTACAATGTTTTCAGCCGATTATCGGGCCAATCTAACGATAAATGACCATTCGGCCCGATAACGCATTAGTGTGTACGTTACAATAGCGAACGATTATTGTTCTAAAAGCACTTTGTATTTGTTTTATTTGATTTTTAAACTGGACTAAAAATCTTGTTCAACGATGGAACGATGTCGTTCCAATTCTGACTGGCAGTCACCATAGATCTCTATGGAGTGTGCAGAGTCACAATCTTTTTAGCCGATGATTATGATAGATGAAGAGCACAGGTCTGAAGGTTACAATTCATTCCCTTTATCAAAAGCAGGAAAATGCATGTGCGTTCCACTGAAAGCAGGAAGTTCGGCATTTGAAACGCAAACTTGCGTCCCAAATGTCGAACTTCCTGCTTTCGGTGGAACGATCCACTGCTTCTGAAGCCAGGAATGAATTGTTGCTTGTGTGGGGGAAGCTGGTGATATAGCTGAGGAGTGATCGAGCCTGGGCACAGAGGCAGGTATCAGGTGGCTGCGCCCCCTTGGGCTTGCATCCTGGGCAACGGCACTGCCCGCACCTGCCTAGTTTCGGCTCTGACAGTCCGGGAGATGTCTGTGTTGGTCAATCAAATTTGAATCCCGAATGTAAAGCGCTACGGAATTTGCTGGCGCTATATAAATAAGTGTTAATGATGATGATGAATTGTAAAGTTTCACAAGAGATTTTGGATTGACCTGGAAGGATTTGCGATAGATAAACCAGTTCCTTTCCCTAATTTATGGCGCAATTCGATTGTAATTCCTGGTGTCAACTGATGATTTAACCAAAATGTTGTGTTAGGATATGTAGATAAATGTAGCTTTTAGTAAAGATTATTGCAAAGCTTTTAGAAATGAGAAGCTACTACTGTCGATGACGTTTGATTATTGGTCTGTGTCTATTTGCTTATGCATATAATCTGGTCTACGAGTGTTGAGCAGAGCATTTCATTTTCAATATCAAGCCATTTTTTTAATTAAGTGGGCAATGCCAACCCGTTATTTTATTCTGTTATGTCACCTTGAAATATTTTTGGAATAGAAGTAGGCCCAAATCTCCTGTGCTTGTATGACTTGCCATCATTTTTTGTTTGATTCCTGTTTAAGGATACTTATACATTGTGGCTTTGTGAGAATTGTGTCAAGAACCTTAATAGGCAGGGTTTGAAATAAATAGAGGATGCATTCATTTATATTGCATTTATCTTTCTAATCCAAGAGATATATAATTACAACAATTTGGACAAGTCAGGAGTAATAAGTACAGAATGGTTTGCTTCATAAGTGTTAATATATAGTCTTAGGTATATCCTTAAGTATTTTTGTCTTTTGGATTATTTCATCTTCAGTGAAAGTCGTTAGTTAAGAGGAATGGTCAAGAAAGGTCAAGAGTGTGACAACTATAGCTCAGTGCTCAAAAGTAGAACATGTAAGAATAAAGTGTTAATGGCAGAAAAATGAGTACAAACAATGGTCAGATGCTAGATTGCAGAGGAAGAGAAAATTAGTAGAAAGAGTGAGTTAGTGATGATACTATATAGGTCATTGGTGAAACTACACATAGCATGCTGTGTTCAGTTCTGACGGCCATATTTCCAGAAGAATATAAAGAAAATATTTATAAATAAAATATAGATACGGCAAACAAGGCCTACTAAAATGAATGAATGAGAAAAAAGCTATGGATCAAGTAGAAGATTACATTTTTAGGAACCAGAAGGGCTGACTGGAGGAGCCATGTCGTTCTTATCTGCTGCATATTCTATGTTTCACAGTTTTTTTTAGTGTACCGGGAAGTTTGAGTGGAGAACTGATTTCTGATTAATAATTTTGTAACCCGATAATGAGCCAGAGATGGATAGTTCATGGAATAAGTTAGATGATTAGTTATGGTTAGTGGATTAGTAAGGGTGAGCAATATGTCTCTGACTCTAGTGATATTATGATTCATACTTAATAACCCTGGATTTTAGCTGAAAGGGGTTCATACAATTGAGGCTATCAAAGGGTAAAGATGTCATACTATAGGGCACATGCAGTTGTTAACTTTTTCCGCCGCGGAAAAATTATTACCGTTATTACGGTAATTCCTAGTCAGATTTCAGTGAGAAAACTACCGTAATAACGGTATTTAGGTGCACTATTACCGTAATGATGGTAATAGTGCACGCACAGCGAGAATTTTGGCTATAACGCCAACAATTTAATATTAGTTGTATGTCTTTAAAAAAAGCCATATGAAATCAGTTTAGTCTGGGTTGATAAGAGTTGGTAGTATCAGGGTTTGGAGGTTTACTAGCATAAATTCATGGCAGTATGCAGTAAAAAGATAAGTCTATAATTAGAGCAACTTCTAATTATAAACCAGGTCTATACCAGGTTTCAGAATAAGTGTTATTTTAGCTTTAGGAAATTCTGCATGAAATAGTCCACCATTCAGACTTTTTTAATACAGTTTAGTTATTTGGGGTAAGATCATTTTATAAAAAGTTTTGTAGTGTATCATAGTAAATTCACCAGGGCCTGGAGTTTGGGGGGAAACGTATGAAAGTACGGTTCTACAAAGCCATGCATTTTTCTACGGTTTTATGTGCAGTTTTGAAAGTGTGAGATTTGCTCAAGACTAAACCGTACATAAAACCACCTTACAATTGTTCAAATGGCAATACAAACTGAGCAACTTATATATTAAAGGGGCAATATAAATGTATATTTATATTAAGAGGGAATAGTAATATAAGACTATATTATGAGGGCAGATTTTATTAATAACAAGGGAAATAATAATTTATTGTTGACAGTACACATGGGCACAAGTGCATGCAGGCACTTATAGTACCACAAGCAATACGTTTGTGATTTGGGAATTTTCAAACCGCTACACATCTCATGCGGTTTGAGTTTTCAGCCTCCAAACCACAGAATAGTAAATCTTGTGGTTTGGGGCTGAAAATGGCAAGCAATGTGTGGTGGTTTTCAAACCGCACACAAAACTGATCTTTGATACATTTCCCCCTAGATATTCTTTGTATTTTAAGGCAATAGCTTTTTCTTCTGTGGTATCTTTGTTCAGTAGGTTAGCAGTATCCAAATCTATCTTGGGAAGTTGACAACTATTAAGATACGTTTGTGTTTGCTGGGACTGGTTAAAGTAAATTGGATTGTAAGAAGTGAGATTGCAAAGTGACTCACAGTAGTTTTTAATAGTGGAATGGATTGACCCGCAACATGATGTATGTTACCTTTTTTTATTACAGATTTTAAGTATTGCATGCTTTCTTTCAGCTTGTTAGCTAACAGAGTGTCTGACTCGTTCGAGTTATCATAAAACATTTGATTGAGCCAGCATAAACTGTTTTCTCTGATAATATGACATTCATCTATCACCTAGCTTTGATGAGTTGATTATAAGTTTCTTGTGAGTGTTTTATTGGTCTTTATCTAACTTATTTATCTGTGTTTGGGCATTGATCTTATAGAGCTGTTCCTTTTTATGATAGGAAGCGTAGCTAATGATCTTGCTTCTTATTGTTGGCTTGTGTACTTCCCATACAGTAGCCATGGAGACATTAGAGGTGGAATTGTTCTGAAAGTAGTCTGCTAGGGTATCTGATATAGTTGCAATGAATTGGGATATTCAAGAGGGTTTATTATTAGACATTTACTCTCCAGGAAGGGAGGCTGTTTGAACAGCTTGCAAGGTAATAATGGCTGTAACTGGTGAGAGGTCTGACTACGCAATATAATCTATATAAGTCTGTACCTAAGTGGGTTGTCTGACAGTCTGTGGAACTCATGTCAGTTCTGGAGTATGAGTGATGAGGATTGGAGTAAAATGAAGTCTATTTTGTTGGATGTTTAAGTGTAATAAAATAAACCTGATTCCTTCATGTATTTCAAACCTTGGTAAGGTGGGGTTTGTAATCGATTTATACAATATATTGTCCATAGTATTGAAGTCTCTACCTAGAATAATACAGCTTGTGTCAAAGCTTCTCAATGAGCTAAGGAGAATGAGGCATGACCTACATTGGGTGTGTAAATGTTTACTAAAATTTGTTCAAATTGTCCGTGTTTTCCTGTGTCTTCCTTTGGTGCCATTGTCAATATGGTATAAATCTAGAGGGGAGGGGTTACTAGTCAAGGATTCTACACCATTGTATTTGCTATGTGTAGATGAATAAGAGGCCATTTTATACTTTTTAGTAACCATGGAGGGATGAGACAGAGCAGAAAAATGTGTTTACTGGAGAAAAATCAGACATTCTTTCATTTTTCAAAACTGTGGTAAACATAAGAATTCTTGTTTATTTAAGGAGTTGAAACCCTTGACAATAAAATAAGTTTTACTTGACATTGATAATACAAGTACAAGAAGAAATATAGTTATATATGTCTTATGTCAATATTAATAAGTCTATTTGGAAGTTGATCGACAAGGGCAGTAAATGTGGTGGGGAGAAGGGTAAGTTGCAATTTGGTTCTCTCAGAAGAAGAAAGTATCACTGTGAAGTCCTGTGGTGAGTTAGAGGGAGTATAAGGTTGTAGTAACAATATAATTGTGGGGTCATGAAAAGACCCTAAGGTATAGTCACTGTAGTTGGGGCTGTATGGCCAACCCTATATAACCATAGATATAAAGGTTCAGAAAGAGGCATATTTTTCGCAGGCAATTATGAGCGAATAATGCAGAGAATAATTAATCAAAAAAGTGTTTAAAAAAGTTGTATGGTCTAGTAAAATTAAACTGTATATTATGATAGAAGAGAGAGATTAATACCTTATATCTAACTGTAAGTATAACCAGTCTAATGAGTTGTATGCAGTATTTCTGAATGTAACACCCCTTTGTCTAGTCACACTCTCATGCTGGGCAAATGGGGTGGTGTTATGAGTATGGCGTGCTGTGTCTCTCTCACCTTTTCTTTGCCTCCACTTGGTCTTGCAGGTTACTTGAAGGCTATAAGTGGTCTCCACCCACTAAGAATCAATCCGGGACATCCCTGTACCCAACACCAAGCTAGACACAATATTAGGTGAGACACAAACTAGTTTGCAACCCACTGTGATATGTTTATTTGAAGGCAGCAACAGTGTTTTAAGGAAGATAATACGATGTGAATATTTGTCAATGGTACAGTTACATAAAAGTACAGAAAGTAATGCAATAAACAATTCACTAATAAGGGAACAGTAGCAATATGGCTCCCACTAGTGAACAATGGTAATATGGCACGAACGGACCCTAAAGGCTTATGGCTGAACATGGTACAGTTCTAATACACAAGTAAATGGTTAGAAGGGGGCACTCACAGAACACTGGCATTTTGGGTGTCTGCTACCCACACACACGATATCGCCCACACTTTTGCATTAAAACAATAATTAGATAAATATATATATTTAAGCTACAGTCTTTGCAGCAATGGTAGAGCTCATGTGGAGGTAACACGGGTTACATAACAAATGTATAGGTGGCAAAAGATATAGGTGTAATAGACAGTCTGAATCAAACAACCAAACAGTTCATTGTGAGCTTACAGATATACTTGATGTAATTCTCTACAGATTATCTGTCATTTGCCACTATAGAGTACTTATCTGCCCCTAAAATGCGGTAAAGCTGTAGAACACAGATACCAGCCGCTTGATTGTAGTTCAATCTCTGCTCACACGCACCCAGTCAGGATGCTTCCACTCACAGCAGAGGCTTAATTAATGATACAAAACAAATGGTACCTAACAACAGTCACAAACTTCATCATGTACAGCTGCTTATAACAATTACTGGAACTAGTAGTCTCATGGCTGATTTACTAATGGATGAGAGTCAGTTTGCATTTTACTTTTTCCCATCTGTGTCTGTAGTGAAAGTCCCCTTTTTCTTCTTTGGTGCAAAGATAACTACTGAAAAAGTGTGAGGAGGATTAATCTTTCTTGCTGTAGTCTGAGATCAGGCAGACAACACAGTTTATATGTCTGACACTATTATCTTATTTAAATGAAATGTTGTGGCTGTGCACATAAGTCTCTCTGATATATTTGGTTTAAATTAAGTGCTACCTCTGTGCGCATAAGTATCTCTCATTTATATTTATGTGTCACTTAACACAGTATTTTTCCAATATGTTTTAAATTTATCACAGCTGTGCACATGTGACAGGAAAAACAATGTATTAAATCACTTTTGGTGCCTCACTGCACATCATGCAGCTTAGGTACAGAGCCTCCTTTTCCTGAGGTATTCTTCTCATCCACACCTCCTCTGAGGTTTTTTTCTCATCCACACCTCCTCTGAGGTATTCTTCTCATCCACACCTCCTCTGAGGTATTCTACTCATCCACACCTCCTCTGAGGTATTCTACTCATCCACACCTCCTCTGAGGTATTCTACTCATCCACACCTCCTCTGAGGTATTCTACTCATCCACACCTCCTCTGAGGTATTCTTCTCATCCACACCTCCTCTGTGGTATTCTACTCATCCCCACCTCCTCTGAGGTATTCTTCTCATCCACACCTCCTCTGTGGTATTCTACTCATCCCCACCTCCTCTGAGGTATTCTACTCATCCACACCTCCTTTGAGGTATTCTTCTCATCCACACCTCCTCTGTGGTATTCTACTCATCCCCACCTCCTCTGAGGTATTCTTCTCATCCACACCTCCTCTGTGGTATTCTACTCATCCCCACCTCCTCTGAGGTATTCTACTCATCAACACCTCCTCTGAGGTATTCTTCTCATCCACACCTCCTCTGAGGTATTCTACTCATCCACACCTCCTCTGAGGTATTCTTCTCATCCACACCTCCTCTGAGGTATTCTACTCATCCACACCTCCTCTGTAGTATTCTACTCATCCCCACCTCCTCTGAGGTATTCTACTCATCCACACCTCCTCTGAGGTATTCTTCTCATCCACACCTCCTCTGAGGTATTCTTCTCATCCCCACTTCCTCTGAGGTATTCTACTCATCCCCACCTCCTCTGAGGTATTCTTCTCATCCACACCTCCTCTGTGGTATTCTACTCATCCCCACCTCCTCTGAGGTATTCTACTCATCCCCACCTCCTCTGAGGTATTCTTCTCATCCACACCTCCTCTGTGGTATTCTACTCATCCCCACCTCCTCTGAGGTATTCTACTCATCCCCACCTCCTCTGTGGTATTCTACTCATCCCCACCTCCTCTGAGGTATTCTTCTCATCCCCACCTCCTCTGAGGTATTCTACTCATCCCCACCTCCTCTGAGGTATTCTTCTCATCCCCACCTCCTCTGAGGTATTCTACTCATCCACACCTCCTCTGAGGTATTCTACTCATCCCCACCTCCTCTGAGGTATTCTTCTCATCCCCACCTCCTCTGAGGTATTCTACTCATCCCCACCTCCTCTGAGGTATTCTACTCATCCCCACCTCCTCTGAGGTATTCTTCTCATCCACACCTCCTCTGTGGTATTCTACTCATCCACACCTCCTCTGAGGTATTCTACTCATCCCCACCTCCTCTGTGGTATTCTACTCATCCCCACCTCCTCTGAGGTATTCTACTCATCCCCACCTCCTCTGAGGTATTCTACTCATCCCCACCTCCTCTGAGGTATTCTACTCATCCCCACCTCCTCTGTGGTATTCTACTCATCCCCACCTCCTCTGAGGTATTCTTCTCATCCCCACCTCCTCTGAGGTATTCTACTCATCCCCACCTCCTCTGAGGTATTCTTCTCATCCCCACCTCCTCTGAGGTATTCTACTCATCCACACCTCCTCTGAGGTATTCTACTCATCCCCACCTCCTCTGTGGTATTCTACTCATCCCCACCTCCTCTGAGGTATTCTACTCATCCACACCTCCTCTGAGGTATTCTTCTCATCCCCACCTCCTCTGTGGTATTCTACTCATCCCCACCTCCTCTGAGGTATTCTTCTCATCCACACCTCCTCTGTGGTATTCTACTCATCCCCACCTCCTCTGAGGTATTCTACTCATCCACACCTCCTCTGAGGTATTCTTCTCATCCACACCTCCTCTGAGGTATTCTACTCATCCACACCTCCTCTGAGGTATTCTTCTCATCCACACCTCCTCTGAGGTATTCTACTCATCCACACCTCCTCTGTAGTATTCTACTCATCCCCACCTCCTCTGAGGTATTCTACTCATCCACACCTCCTCTGAGGTATTCTTCTCATCCACACCTCCTCTGAGGTATTCTTCTCATCCCCACTTCCTCTGTGGTATTCTACTCATCCCCACCTCCTCTGAGGTATTCTACTCATCCCCACCTCCTCTGAGGTATTCTTCTCATCCACACCTCCTCTGTGGTATTCTACTCATCCCCACCTCCTCTGAGGTATTCTACTCATCCCCACCTCCTCTGTGGTATTCTACTCATCCCCACCTCCTCTGAGGTATTCTTCTCATCCCCACCTCCTCTGAGGTATTCTACTCATCCCCACCTCCTCTGAGGTATTCTACTCATCCCCACCTCCTCTGAGGTATTCTTCTCATCCACACCTCCTCTGTGGTATTCTACTCATCCACACCTCCTCTGAGGTATTCTACTCATCCCCACCTCCTCTGTGGTATTCTACTCATCCCCACCTCCTCTGAGGTATTCTACTCATCCCCACCTCCTCTGAGGTATTCTACTCATCCCCACCTCCTCTGAGGTATTCTACTCATCCCCACCTCCTCTGTGGTATTCTACTCATCCCCACCTCCTCTGAGGTATTCTTCTCATCCCCACCTCCTCTGAGGTATTCTACTCATCCCCACCTCCTCTGAGGTATTCTTCTCATCCCCACCTCCTCTGAGGTATTCTACTCATCCACACCTCCTCTGAGGTATTCTACTCATCCCCACCTCCTCTGTGGTATTCTACTCATCCCCACCTCCTCTGAGGTATTCTACTCATCCACACCTCCTCTGAGGTATTCTACTCATCCCCACCTCCTCTGAGGTATTCTACTCATCCCCACCTCCTCTGAGGTATTCTTCTCATCCCCACCTCCTCTGAGGTATTCTACTCATCCCCACCTCCTCTGAGGTATTCTTCTCATCCCCACCTCCTCTGAGGTATTCTACTCATCCCCACCTCCTCTGAGGTATTCTACTCATCCCCACCTCCTCTGTGGTATTCTTCTCATCCCCACCTCCTCTGAGGTATTCTACTCATCCCCACCTCCTCTGAGGAATGTGCCTGTGTTTTAATGAACTTTGCCTTCAAAAAATGGCTGCCAGTATTGTACTTAGTTTTGGTTCTAATGTTTCTGTGAACTTAAGGAAAAAGAAAATGAAGTAAAAGTAAGTTACTTGGGCTCTTTTGCTGCATCATAGCTTTTTAGATTGTTGTGAAACACTAGGTAAGTAACTTTAACACTAATTGTATGTTGTTATATTTAATTGAGGAAATTAGTATTAATTTTGTTGTATTACTTTACAAGGTATTACACTATATAATATTTTTAAGATGGCCAAGATTGATTAATTTAAAGGTAGTTGACCGTTATGTGGGTGTTTTAGTGTACAGCTTACTTTAAGCCTTATTTTTTATTTAAGATACATTATTACATCTATATTATAAAGTTGCTTTTTTCCCCCTGAAACCGAACAATTGGAAACCCCCATCTAGAAATCCTGTGTTTGCCCTTGTCCTCTTTTTCTGAGGTAACCTGTCTCTCTCCGACAATTGGCCACACTCCCTGGTTATTCCATGCTGCTCTCAGTGTTCATGTGCTCAGTTCCTCTTCCCTTCATTCTGAGAATGCCAGCTGTAGCTCAGATGGTAACCAGCAGTGCCTATTCAACAGTAGGGTTACACAGAATACTATAAAACAAGCATCCTAGACCTTAGTTACCCCAATAGTTTAATGGTTGTTAAAAACCTTATTGAGATGTAATAGACAATAAAACATTTATTTTTTTCTTGTAAGTGTAAAGCTGTGTTTCTGTGTATCTTAGAGGAAAACACTAATTTTATCAGTCTATGGTGTATGATATAGTTATTTACATAACCGTTGATCAGATCCTAGTGGACCATTTCAGGTTATCTCCACAAGACAAGCAGCAAATATTATGCTGGGTACACACTACAGGTTTTTCACTCGATTATCGGGATAATCACACAGTAAACGACCGTTTGGTCCGATTTCACATTTGTGTGTACAATGCAACGATGAACGATCATTGTTCCAAAGCCCATTGTATCATTTGATATGATTTTTAAATAGGACTAAAAAAATCGCTTTTAACAATGGAATGATGTTGTTCCAATTCTGCTGTGTGTACACACACAGGACCAGCAGTCATCATAGATCTCTAAGGAGTGTGCAGAGTCAGGATCTTTTCAGCCGATGGTTATGACAGATGAAGAGCACAGATCTGAAGGTAAATCTTGTAAAACATATTTAGTGTGTACACGTGAATCGATAGACTGATCAGCACCTTTTTTTTCAGTCATTGGTAAAGTCGCTTACTATATCACATCGGGGGAAATTTTCTGTAGTGTGTATCCAGCCTTAGGGAAGAGGAGGTAATTAAAACCCCTGAGATCTAGAGCCAAAATATTTCCAAGCAGTATGAATAGACATCTTTATGGAACTTGATATCTTACCATTAAAACTGTTTTTTTATATGTGAGATGATTATGTCAGTGGCGTCTCTAAGTGCTGTCTGCATGCCAGTAGGATGGTTTTGAACATATGGACTTATTATATGCAAATGAGGGACATTACTTATACACCATGCTCAAAAGTTAGTAACACTTTAGTAAACTTTGTCAAGGTTTGGCATGTGAGGAGATCTGGTTCCATTACAAATGACAAGAGATTGCAGTGGTCATGATAACCTGAGATGTGTTTCTAGTAATCCAAGATATTGAGATTCAATGTGAAACTTTGATGTGTTGTTAAACAATGTTTTAAATGGGAGTACAATTTTAACATTGTAACAGATTATTATTATTATTATTATTATTATTATTATTATTATTATAATTATTATTTTTATTATTATAATTATTATAATTATTATTATTATTATTATTATTATTAACAATAATAATAATAATTTTTATTTATAGGATTGGTCAAGCTGTCCACACTTTACCAGGGAATGGTTTGTAGTGTGGATTACAACTGCAAAAGTAGACCGCATATATCCACAGAAGTCACTATTCATTGATCCAATAGAGAATACATCTGGAAGACATGCCTGTACCATTGCAAAGTTTGTCAGGATAAATGTGAAGACTCACCACCCACATTTCTGTAAATTTAAGGGAAAAAAAACATATATACATTTTACGTTCTTTCTTTTTTTTGCCAACACCAGTTCTAAAAGGAAGTTACACTTTTACGAGTTGACAAAAAAAGTCCACAAGCTTGGCCATCTCACTTGTTAATAAATTTAGACCTTTATGGTTTATTAAGAATCTCACAAACCATTATAAACCAACTTGCAGGCTGATTTACTCATTTATATCAAAAGTGACACAAATGACAAATGAACATTAAAAGCATCACTCACCGTGGTATGAACATTTTCAATTATAAGTGATTTATCTCTTTCACTTTACAAACCTAAATCAGATGTCCTCTACACAAGATAAACAATGTTAAATAAATACAGAAAATGTGAGTTCTCTGTAAAATTTTTGTTTGGTTATCAAACACTTGTGACATTTTTACTTCAGTTCTAATAAAATATAATACTTTGCCGCTCGAGCTGTGGGGCCTCACAGCCTCTTACAGTGTGGAATGTTCCTTTCAAGCCCATGTCACGTCAAGAGTCACTTACATTCTTGCACTCTCTCTCTCTGTTTTTCATAGATTTTTTAGTCTTCAAAGGCTATTTATTCTCAATGTGCATAGGAAAAAGTGGTGGTTGGGACCATGGAGAGCTATAAATGCAGACCGTGGGAATGGTTTGGTACAGAAAAAGTGGCCTGGAGAGGGGGAATGTAAATACGGGCCTACCTTGTCTCAAGTAGAAATCCCCTTGTACATAATGCAGTCTCCTCCCTTAGAGAACCCATAACTTGTCTTAAGCGTTTACATTTAGATCTGCAGTTTATTTGTAATAACAGATTCATTTAAGTGCTGTTTGCTCTCGCTTCCACTAATGTCTTGCTATGCCAGAACCGAGCCCTTGTTTAAATCTGTGCCTAAGAACTAGATGCTCTTATAGGAAAGTCAGCTCTTGGACCCTTAAAGTGTTTGCAGGATTGAAAAATGTAACATTAATAACAAAGCCTAATTAAAGCTTATTTTCAAATGTATAATTATTAACTCACTTGGCAAATATGTGCCTCTCTTCATATGCCTTGAAATACCTGATATTTTGCCTTACACAGAATCTAAATTAAATATTGTTGGAGGCTGTCCTGTGGACTGATGTAATTTGCATGAACTCATGATCATTTAGAGCAGTTACAAGCAATCTGATACACCTCAGGGGCATGGGCAGCCCGCTAACCTTCAGAAGGGCAGTGCATTACCCTTAATCTTAGTAATAATTTAAAGTAATACATTCAACTGAAGAAATAGACACCTATCTGTAACAACATATCAGCAATTGTTACAAGCTATAACAAACAAATTCTTATAACATAGCAGAAAGGAGCTGGAGAATGCAGGAGAATGCTGGGGGGAGGTGCTGTTCACTGATTTAGAGCCTTTCAGCAGCCTTTGCCTGGGGGTGTATTCTATAACAGGTCCCACAATGTAATGAGGCCACACATATACTGCTACTAGTATATGGGATGTTCACACTCATTAATACTCATGAATGTTTCATATATGCCCAAGAAATAACACATATAGAAGAGTAAATAAAGCATAAAATACAGTATATAGCTGTAACACACAGTAAATGTAAAAAAAACTGAGGACTGAAGTAAGCATGAAGGAAATTAAAAGCTGAGGCTGTGTCACTCAAGTGTAGCTATTCCTCTAGGGTTAAAAGTTTAACTGGGGAGGTGTGCACCCATCTGATGTTGTCACGGGATGGCTAGATATAAACTATAAGACTGATGGGTGGAGAGTAAATCATTCTCTGGTGTTCAGGACATTGCCTGCCCCCCTCCCTGGTTGAATGAACTTCAGTGCTGTTCTCTGGTTACATGTTGTCAGCTTCTGGTATGCCTGGGGTTTGCTAGTGGAGGTCCCGGATGGCGTGTTGCCGGAAAACAAAGTGAAGTCGACGGCCAGTGGTTGGGTCACACATTATGGTAGTGGACATGCTGAACCTGCCTCTCTTTGATCACTCGGCTACAGTCTCGATGCACGTACCATCCCTGTTAGTCAATTTATGTTTGCATTCCTTTTAGCCAAGAAGGGCTGCGGGTTCTGTAGAGCCTGGGATCAAGGGTCCCGGTAAGGTAGATATGTGCGGCTGGGATGCTGTTTGGCTTTCCACCCCCATTTTCCAATGTCCTATGGGTAAAATGCTGGGATATCCTGGTTGCCTGGTATGTGTTGTACTGACTGCTGTTTTCTCCCCCACCATATTTGGTTGCAAAAATAAACTCTTTTTAATCCTGCCACATTTATGTCTCGTGTCAATTATTCAAAGAAGTTAAATAAGTTATTAAGAGGTTTAAGTGAAGTGAGGGATATCATCCATTAAGCATTTTATAAACTTATGTATACATTGTTTGCTCAGATATCTGGTAATTATGCAGGTGACAGGTCCTCGTTCAGCCCATTTTGTGCTGTCAGATGTTTTATATAAAACCACACTAGTGTTTTCTAAACATCACATATATACCTGCCTAGGGTGTTATAACAGAAAGAAGGCAGGGGGTAATTACACATTCATTGCTATTACCAAAGCTACAGTAGTAGAGATCATTTTTATCTAAACCTCTTGCATTCTTGCTAAATCTTTCTTCTTCATATGGATATGAGACTTAGGAGGGACTGAGTAAAAAGACACATAGCTTGCATTAGTACACATTTCTGTAATAAACTACTAGCATGATATATATGTAGTTTTTATGTACTTTTGACTCAGAAAATGTTAATTAAGTGTGATTGGTCCACTTTAAGAATGTCATACCCAGGATTTCCTTTATACTGAGATCCGCTCAGTTTCTTTTATGCCCTGCAGGCTACAATTTCAAATGTTTCCTATAATGAAACTGCCACTTTCAAAGTGAAAAATACACAGCAGGTCCCAATTTGTGAAATTGTGCGCAATACCCTGAAGTCATAACATGAAGTGGAAGTTTTCCAGGTTGCCCTGTCCAATAGTTAAGCAGCAAAATGCTTTGCACAGTTCTAACAAAATGCTTTCCATGACCCATAATGTACGTTTGTGCTGCTTGCTGGCTGAGCATCATGGGAGGTGTAGTTCAGAAAAATGTGCTGAAATTTATCATTCCCTGCTTTGTAGAGAGTTTGAGGGGAGGAAGTTGGGAGTTGCCTGAAGGTGAACAAATGAAAGTAACAAAAAAATGAATTCTAAAATTTTCTCACAATATCATATAGTATAGGCACAATCAATGAAGGAAGCTCAGCTACAGTGGTGAATCTGTACTCAGGCAATCAGAAGCAGCAGCCCTCAGGCACGCGCAGATGGCATGTTAGTGAACAGGCGTATCTATGTTTCTTTGCAGGTCTGTCTCAGTTAATAATTACGCGATCATGCCCTGGCTGTACTCAGACTACATTTGTACACCCCTTCACTCCCTTGTTCCCCCTTTGCAAGTATAAGACATCGTCAGTGTCTATCTATTTTCGGAAGTAGGCATGTTTTCCTTTAGGGCAGTGGATCCCAAACTGTTGTCAGCTTAAGGCACCCTTATGGTTTCCATATTTTTTTCCAGGCACCCCTAAGCCAAAATAATTACCAAGTAGTCCTCCGACTTGCTTGCCATTGGCCCTGGCCGAGGCACCGCTGTGAGATCGCCGAGGCACCCCAGGGTGCCTAGGCGCACAGTTTGGGAACCACTGCATTAGGACATGCACAGTACAAATGTGCAGATTTTGCACTATACAAACAGGCATATACCTAGGGGAGGAATGCCAAATTGTAGCCGTGGGAACAAGACACAGCAGCCTATTAGGAATATTTTAAAGGAAAAAATATGTCCGTGACCCATTGACCCAACCCAAGGTAGCCAACTATGGGACCGGCTCCGGAGACCAATGCCCCCCTGCCCCCAGCCCAGCCTGCCCCTGCATACACCCAAATCAGCATGAGCCCCATAATTACCTGCCAACAAGATGTAGTAGTACAACTCTATATACTGTACAGTTGACAGTAATTTCATTTTGTACATAGATATGGGTCTGATTTAGAGTTAGGTTCAAACTGCCCAGGTGCGGAATATGCAACTGAACAAACTAGGTTGCACTGCCAGGGGTAGCAATGCAGTCACTGTTTTTAAAGCATACTGTATGCTCTTGCATGCTGCATACACACACTGACCTTCACAGCTGTAAATCAGAGTGCGTAGTTTACATTTTCTTCTCTTAAATGCACTCCTAGCAATAAAAGTCTACCTCCAGCTTACTCACTCCTCTGTCATCCCTTTTCCTGAGATTATTCCCAGGATATGACTGTCTCAGAGCATGAGGGCATGCACAACACAAAGGGGAGACAAGACATATCATGTGCTTGCCCACTTATATGTGGATTCCCACTCACTTCTCATGTAAGTAATGAGTCCCTGCTTGGCTGTGTGTGGAATATCACTGGGGCAATTACCTGTCAGAGAGATCTCAATCTTACACAGAAGTGGCCACTCCGAGTAGTTGTTTAATTCCCAGCATACCAGAGAGAGGATGGGTGTGTGTCATGTGAACGCCTGAAATTCCAGCAGCCCATAATATAGATGAGATGAACCCTTTTAGTACCATCTAGGAGATGTCTTCCTAAACTTATTCATAAGAGAAATATAGACAGCATGACCCTTTCTGGAAAATATCACAGTAGGCATTAGGTGTATGAGACGTAAATGGTGATGGATATTAAGCCTAAGTATTCCAACAACCTAAGTGCTTTCATACCTTTTACTGAATAATAGTGTAGGGTAATATGCTTGGAATATAGCATCTGTGTTTCACTTAAGTATAATATTTTTTGCAGAATAAAAACAATATTTGCAAAAGCTATTTTTAAAGGATTAATTTACATGTAATAATGTGTACTAAAGTCCAATCTCTAAGTAGCTGGCAATTTATATATTGTATCTACAATAGCAAACACTATATTTATCAGCACTTTGTAGTGCAGTCTGTTACTTTTTCCTATAATCTGTGTAGAGAGTTGTAGTTGTATTTGTTTACTGTATTGTACTGTTATACCATGTAGTGCCCCAATTGTAAAGCGCTACGGAATTTGCTGGCGCTATATAAATGAATGTTGATGATGATGCTGATGATGATAATGTCTTGTTGTTTTCCCTCTGTACAGCGCTGGGGATATCATGTGGTGCCCTATAAGTAAAGCTTATTTATAATAATAATAAACAGAAGAAGAAGAAGAAGAAAAACTAGTTCAACTTACTGTTCATTTTTATATCAAATGTTTTAGTTAATTATATTAAAGAGGAATCTACTACATGTGACAACTACAAATTAGAAAGTTGCTACAAACGTATCTGTATAATTGTAGTCTCCGGACCTAAAGCTTTTTTTGTTTTCTTTGCAACATACTTCACTCCTGTGCAAGATCTTTGTCTCTGCACAGGTTGAAAACAGACATTTCTCCCACCCAGACTTATCATCTAAAATTGCAAATTATTGTAATTAATGCAAATAAATCAGAGTAAATATTGTAAAGAATATACTGGCCAGCACAGTATTGTCTAGGAAACACAGGTTTGAAGAGCATTTTAACTAACTGTCAATAGTTGACAACAGTGTCCATTGAGACTGACACATCTCCTGTGATTACATCTATACAAGGAGATTCCTGTATTGTGACATAAGCTTTCAAATAGAGTTCATATCTTTAAGGGTTTTATGATTCATTACATACAGACAACCGCCATGATGAGGATTCTGTTACAACATTTCTAGACAAGAGGAAGTTCCCAAACATTTTGCCTCAGGATCTAGACTATTTAAGCTCAGAAATTCCAGGAACTGAAGGTTCAAAAGTGTTTTATTTGTGATCATGTTTGCCAATACTCCCAACAGAAAATAGCCTAACAAACCCTTTTTATTTCTAATTAACTTTTATTGATGCTTTTTAAAGGACTTTACTTTTTAATAATGTGATACAGCAAACATTATGAAAAACAAAGATGGATAATACGGCAAAAACAAAGACAAACTGAATAAAATAAGTATTTCAAACAATTTAACTTTCAAGGACATAGGTGCAAGTTTCTGCTGAGTCAGTTCAGTGTGAGCAGATTATATTGTTTATTGACATTTAAAAGAATGGGATTTACTGACAAGACAAGGCTTACCTAATATATCATGTTTATGGCACTGAGTACTGACTATCTTCATGTCTTAATTGATTCATAAAGTGTAGTCCATTGCAACAAAGCTAAAGTAAGACATCTTTGTAGAGGTTATTATTATTATCCATTATTTATGTGGTACCACAAGGTATCCGCAGCGCCGTACAAATACAAAAAACAGTACAGGGTAAGACAGAACAAAACAAGTAGAACCAAGACTCCAAAAGCTCCAAGCATAGAAGTACAGTGACATTGGTGAAGAAGAAATGGTAAAACAGAAGGGAAGAGGGCCCTGCTCGTAGGAGTTTACATACTAAACGGAGGGGAAACAGACTGCAGGCAGGAGTGGAGCGGATCAGATGCAAGAGGAGGCAGGGAAGTGGGAGGTGAGGAGAAGGCTGGAGAAGGTTAGGTGAATAGCTGGTAGGCTTTGAGGAAGAGATGGGTTATGAGAGCCTGTTTAAAGGTGCTCAGATTAGGGGACAGATGGATAGAGCAAGGAAGGTCATCTCAGCGAATGAGGGCAGCACGGGAGCAATCTTGAATTCTGGCTTGAGATGAGGTTATACTTTTCAGTTACTGATCTACCGTTAAGTATACATTTGATCAGTTATGGTAATTTCTATAAATTCATGTTGCAGAATTTGGTGCTTGAACCACCTTAGGCCATTTTAATGCTGGCATCCTAACATGCCAGTTACAACCCTATGGACAGCCCATATCCAGATCACAACCTTTATGAAATTGTCTGGGAAACATGGTTAACTGATAATGAAGAATTTATTTTATTTTTAAATGAAAAAATTTACCTGCTTTAAAAAGACGGTTAATAAAATGTAAAGAATGGCATGGTGCACATAATATGATGATCATAGCTACACAAGTAGACAAAGAATTTTGCAAATTCTGTAATTAATACAATAGCTTTACATATAGTTGGAATTATTCTTATTATGTATTATGTAGAATAAAATGTAGATATAAAAATAAAAAGTTAAAATGCCTGTGGCCTTCTGAAGATTGTATTGCAAAATTATTTATAGGTTACAGATACAATACAGCACTGCCGCAGACGCTTCTTTGACAGCGCTGCGGCTGCTGTACAATTCAGCATCGCTGAAATGGAGCTGCTGCACATGCGCAGCAGCTCTATATATTTATGGAGGGTGGGGACCCCCCCCCCCCCCTTAAAAATCCTGTGTTTGCCCCTGAGATACAGTACATCACTGGATAACAGAAAAAGTATTATGCAGCAAAACCCCAAAAAAGTCCCACTTTTTGTCAGAACAGTCAACTGTATAATTGGGAGAAAAGGTGTGACACTTTCTGTGCAAATCCGGGCTCTTGGCAGCTTTGCAAATTGCAGTAAAGAGCTTCTAATTCAGATATGTTTCCCAGCCAGTGGAGACATGGCTGTGATATGTGATTACTGCTGACTGTTGTACTGTCCTGTATGCTTACAATAGCAAATCACATACAATAGGAGTTATTGCTACACAGGAACGCAGATCGTGATTATGGAAGATTTATGATCGTTTAGTCAGTTGTATGCTACCTGTACAAAACAATGAAAAAGGGTTAAGAATATACCGATCAGCCATAACAATAAAACCACCTATCTAATATTGTGTAGGTTCCCCTCATGCCGTCAAGACAGCTCTGACACATCGAGGCATGGACACCCCCTCTGAAGGAGTCCTGTGGTATCTGGCACAAGATGTTAGCAGCAGATCCTTTAAGTCCTGAAAGCTGCGAGGTGAGGCCTCCATGGTTCGGACTTGTTTCTCCAGCATATCGCACAGATGCTCGATTGGATTGAGATCTGGGGAATTTAGAGGCCAAGTCAACACCTTCAACTCTTTGTCATGTTCCTCAAACCATTTCTGAACAATTTTTTCAGGGTGCATTTTTATGCTAAAAGAGGCCACTGCCAACAGGGAATACCTCTGCCATGAAGGGATGTACTTGGTCTGCAACAATGTTAAGATAGGTTGTACATGTGTAAGAAACATCCATATGAATACTCAGCATGGACACTCTGACTGGACTGCGGCTACACAGTCCCATATGCAGCAAGCTGCAATGCACTGTGTGTTCTGACACCTTTCTATGATAGCCAGCATTTACTTTTTCAACAAATTTTGCTACAGTAGCTCTTCTGTGGGATTAGACCAGACGCGCTAGCCTTCTCTCCCCACGTGCATCAAAGAGCCTTGGACGCCTATGACCCTGTTGCAGGTTCACCAGTTGTCATTCCTTGGACCACTTTTGGTAGGTACTAACCACTGCATACCGGGAACATCCCACAAGACCTGCTGTTTTGGAGATACTCTGACCCAGTTGTATAGCTATCACAATTTGAACTTTGCCAAAGTCTCTAAGATTCTTACACTTGCCCATTTTTCCTGCTTCCAACACTTCAACTTCAAGAACTGACTGTTCACTTGCTGCCTAATATATACTACTCCTTGACAAGTGCTATTGTAACGAGATAATGTTATTCACTTCACTTGTCGGAGGTTTAATGTTGTGGCTGATCAGTGTATTTTGCATACTCTCCCTAGTTACAATATGCAATAGTAGATCAAATGGAAGAGCAGTTACTGGGAATACTACTAACATGTCAGCCATTTGAGTCAGTATCCTATCCACTGTCAGAGCAGAATTCAATTGACAGAATTGTTAACTTGACTTTGGACTTAGAAATGTAAGGTAGAAGTTTTCTGCTCAGCGTATAAAGAGCTATAAAGACAGCCTAAGTGAAACAATGAAAAAAGATCAAAAGAATTTTCAACTACTCTTAAGTGGCAATATGTAAGTAGGCATCATTGCAGTGTCACTATACAAGGGAAGCCTTTCAAAATCATGCACTGAGCATACAAAAGTATCTGAGATAATTGTTTTGCATGTTGAGTGTGAAGCTAAGTTTGCCCAAAAAAAGAAATATGATGCAACAGTGTTAAACATGGATGCTAATTTGCAGGTTACAAATGACAGCCAAAGAGCATGTTTTTTCTTTTATTTAAAACTCAGGTTCAACATTCATGTGGTTCTCATATATGGTTTTGCTATGGTTTGTTGACATGCATTTGTACTGTTTTTTATGCCTGGATGTTTTCTTGGAACTCACTCTAGTAATTTAATATATCAATTTATGCATTTGTTCATTTATGTTTCTTAAGTCCAGTGGTCTAAATGTCTATTGGAATTACCTTTAACAGAAAAGAAAAACACATAATGGGCCTGAAACATTAAGGAAAGTAAAGCAAAAAAAAAAATATGAGTAACTTTGTACCTTGGCAAAACCATGTTGCATTGGAGGGGGATGCAAATTTAAAATTTTGGGGACAGATTTAAAGTTGGGGTAGGGCATGTCCTAGATCAACTTTAAATTTCAGTGTAAAAATAAAGCTTTCAAGTATTTGTGTGCTACATGAAAAATAGCCAGTATTTAACTTACCATATATACTCGAGTATAAGCCGATCCGTTTTTCAGCATAAAAAATGTGCTGAAAAACTCGGCTTATACACGACTATATACGGTATGTGCAAAATAATAAACTAATTTGCACCTCTTGCATTGTAACATGGTTTTGTCAAGGAGAAAGTTTACTTATTTTTTTGCCTTACTTTCCTTAATGAATCAGGCTCATTATGTGTAAATAGTAGCATAATCACTGAGATCTCATATTTGTTGGAGATTAGAACAAAGACTAACAACTATTTCTAAAAATGCAGTGTTCAGAGTTAAGTAGAACAATCATTTCATCAGTTGAACAAAGCTTAAGTTGCATTGTAAATAGCCTCGGGCTACCAGCATACTTTATGTACATATTTGTTAAAGATCTCATGTCTCTGTGATGAAAGATAAATGTTGAATTTTAGTATATTTTTTTATCTTTGAGTGCTGAAGCTCACTGGTGCTGTAGCTTCCTACACGGTCCCTTATAAATTCACTGCTTGCCACTCCCAAATAACTCACATTTCCTACTGTATCTGTAATGTATCTGTGATTACAGTGGATAAATCAGATTTATCCAAGTGTATGTGGTGATCTAAACCTAGATCTAACAACCAGTATCTGTAACAGACAATAATAGATAGGGTAGATGGTGTTAATAATGCCTGATCATATAAAAAGCAGACATCAAAATGAAAACTTAGCTATGAAAGTCATTCAACTGTAATCCACTTCTATGATTACACTGAAGACAATGATAAGCATTATTCATGCAATAAAAATAAACGTTTTTGTGGCACATATATAATTAGTACCCCATCAAGAGAATATTCACAGGCAATAAATTCAACAATAGTTAACTGGTGCAATGGATCCTAAGCATAAGCACCAGCTCTGTGGGTGCTATGGCTGCTCGAGTGTCCTCAAAATCTGTGCATCCATTGGAAAGCTAAATAAGCCTTTACTCTGCTGAACAAGCAACAATAAGGGAGCCACAGATGAAACTTTACAACTCCCTAACTTGTTTCTGTTACCGCTGGCAAAAGTCCCCTATTAGGAGTGTGTGTCTGCCTTTGATGTGTACAGTGATGCACAGTTGTACACACTCCTAGCTCTCCCCAGCTCCTGTGACCTTGTCAGCACACACATCATTTTAACATATGGGAGGGGGGTTGTGTTAACTTGAACTCAACTTTAGGGTTGTGCAATGTGGTAGCCCTTCATCAGATGTTGATTATTCATACCTGATGAAAGGCTAACATACTACACAACCCAGGATTGTCATGAGAGCTTTTGTCTGTCTGGTGGCCCTTTGCATCTGATGTGAAGAGTAATGATGAGTTACAACCACACAATAAGCATGTCCTGATTTATTGCATTGTGATTCATCAGATGGAGGCATGACTAACCACATCACAACCTGACGTTATAGTCACCAAACATGCATTCCATGGTAAACAAAACTTTGTGGAACCAAAGGAGCCAACGTTCTAAAATGAATGTGGGTGTTCAAGTTAACCCATTCCCCTCCCTAACCCATATGACTGAAAAAATCCTTAGTGGCAACACAATTATTGAAGGTGCTCAAGCACCCACAGAGCTGGCGCCTATGCTTAGAACAATCTGTATTCCTACAATAAAGGCTCATTAAACCTAAAATAGAATATAAAACGCGATACAAACATTGTTCACAAATATACAACTAAACATTTTGGGGGCTCATCATGATAGAACATATATGACAATGTTCTAAGTGAAACTGAGATATTCATACACACACTGTCTGTAATGTTACTAAAGGACAATACAGATAATGCACCATATAGTAATCACCAGAATATGTGGATAGGAATAAAATTGTAGGATTAAACAGTAGGGAGGAAGGGCTACAAATTCTAATAATACCTGTCCACCCTATGTGCATTATATTGCAGCATGGTGGCTCAATGGTTAGCACTTCTGCCTCACAGCACTGGGGTCATGAGTTCAATTCCTGACCATGGCCTTATCTGTGGGGAGTTTGTATGTTCTCCCCGTGTTTGCGTGGGTTTCCTCCGGGTGCCCCGGTTTCCTCCCACACTCCAAAAACATACTAGTAGGTTAATTGGCTGCTATCAAAATTGACCATAGTCTCTCTCTCTCTCTCTGTCTGTGTGTGTGTGTGTGTGTGTGTGTGTGTGTGTGTGTGTGTGTGTGTGTGTGTGTTAGGGAATTTAGACTGTAAGCTCCAATGGGGCAGGGACTGATGTAAATTATTATTATTATTATTTATTTATAAGGCGCCACAAGGTTTCCGCAGCACCGAACACAGTACAAACAATGGACAGTACAGGGAATAACAGTACAGAACAATAAACGCGTAATACCAAGACTTCAGAGACTCCAGGCAAAGCAAATATAATGGAGTTGGAGCAGAAGAGAAGGTAGAGAGACAGGAGGGAGAAGGGCCCTGCTCATAAGAGATTACATCCTCAAGGGAGGGGAAACAGACAGCCGGCACAAAGGGAGTCAGAGGAGGGGAGCAAGCACACACCTCTACAGAGGAGGAGCCAGGAGATGAGATCGAGCATGGTGAGAGGGTTAGGTGAAAGGCTGGTAAGCTTTAAGGAAGAGATGGGTTTTGAGTGCCCGTTTGAAGGAGCACAGGTTAGGGGACAAACGGATGGAGCGTGGGAGATCATTCCAATGCAGGGGGGCAGCTCAGGAGAAGTCTTGAATTCTGGAGTGGGATGAGGTGATCAGAGTGGACGAGAGGCGACGGTCATTGGTCGAACGCAGGGACCGGGCGGGAGTGTGGATGGAGAGGAGATTGGAGATATAGGGGGCAGTAGAGTGGGAGAGGGCCTTGTAGGTGAGGGTTAGAAGTTTGAAAGTTTGAAAAGGATACGGTAGGGGAAGGGGAGCCAGTAAAGGGCAAGGCAGAGAGGTGAGGCAGAAGAGGAGAGGCAGGAAAGGAGGATGAGACTCCCAGCTGCATTGAGTATAGAACGAAGGGGGGCGAGGCGAGAGCGGGGGAGGCCAGTGAGGAGAAGGTTGCAGTAGTCCAGCCGGGAGATGATAAGCGCATGGACAATGGTTTTGGTTGCTTCATGAGAAAGGAAGGGCCGGATGCGGGCGATATTACGAAGTTGGAAGTGACAGGATTGGGCAAGGGATTGAATGTGGGGGGCAAAAGAGAGGGAGGAGTCGAGGGTGACGCCCAGGCAGCGGAGTTGGGGAACAGAGGAGACGGTGGAGTTGTTAACAATAATGGAGAGATCCAGATGGGATGAGGATTTAGAAGGAGGGAAAACAATGAGATCGGTTTTAGCAATGTTAATTTTGAGAAAATGTGAGGACATCCAAGAGGAGATGGCAGAGAGGCAGTCAGATACATAAGAGAGGAGGGGGGGAGGAAGATCAGGAGAAGAGATGTAAAGTTGAATATCATCGGCGTAAAGGTGATACTGAAGGCCGAATGAGGTGATGAGAGCACCGAGGGAGGAAGTGTAGAGTGAGAAGAGTAGAGGGCCAAGAACAGAGCCCTGAGGGACTCCTACTGGGAGGGCAGAGGGGGATAGGATGAACCAGAAATGCAAATACAGAAAAATACAGAAAAAGAGCGGTTGGTGAGGTAAGAGGTGAACCAAGTAAGGACAGAACCAGAGAGGCCGAGAGAGTGAAGGGTCTGCAAGAGGAGGGGGTGGTCTACAGTGTCAAAGGCTGCAGATAGGTCCAGATAGGTCCAGGAGTCCAATGAGTTCTCTGTACAGCGCTGCGGAATCAGTGGCGCTATATAAATAAATGGTGATGATGATGATGATGATGATACACTCAGCCCCTTTAAGCACCCATTGCCAAACAGGTCTGATAAATCTCAACAATGTCTTGTATTCAGCTGCATAGAAAATATAAAAAACAATGTTAAGTTTCTGAAGTTCTGTCATAGTATAGTAACTTTTACCTATATATTTGTAAATGTAATTAGAAGCTCTTTCATATGAGAACTTACAATTTAGGTTTAGTGGCCTTTCACGTGACCTAAAATGATTTTAACGTACGTTCTCAATAATAGTTACAGAAAAGCAGATGAATAATGCACAAAAATTCCATATGTCCATTTTTTTTAACATGTTGATCCAACATTCACTGGAAAAATAAACAGCTCACCCTTTACTAAACCACAAAGTGTTTTAATGCAGAGCTATTGTCTGTGCATTTTATTTGTACAGCAAAATATTACTTATCAGGAGACAAATGTGGTCATAACTCTGAAGTGCAGGCTGATTGCCCTCTACAGCATTCCTTTCCTTCCCATACACCTCCAGCTGTGCACAAGCACACTGCAACCAAACAGACCATAAATTCAAGAGCACTAAAAATTACAAAAAACATGTAACTCAGAATACCAGGAAACAGGCATAATAACTCTATCTCAAGATGCAGTCACCATGTGTTATTTCATTTGCTCTCCACTCTAAGGATAAAAAAAATGCAGAACTCGGCACACTGGGAATACCATCGCTTACGAGATATTAATTTCTTACAGTCTAGTTTTATTGTTTATCTATATAGCACAACGACATCACACAGTGCTTTACAGAGAATATTCAATCATTCACATCAGTCCCTGTCCCATTGCAGTTGTATCCTAAATTGTCTACCACACACACACACACACTTGGGTCCATTTTTGTCAGCAGCCAATTAATCTAGCAGTATATTTTTGGACTGTTGGAGGACACAGGAGTACACAGAGGAAACCCATGCAGACTCCACAAAGATAGTGCCCTGTATGGAATAAAAAACCACGGCCAAATTTCTGTGAGGTAGTAATGCTAACCATTGTGCCAACTAATACCCATCTTTTCTTGTCATAAGAAGTTGTAAGAGGTATTTAATTTGTATTTAAAACACTAATATGTTTACAAAAAAAATCAGTGATTTTTTAAAAAGTTTATTTGTGTTAAATTACCGTATTTCCCCAAGTATAAGACGCACCTTTTCCCCCCAAATTTTGGGTCTAAAAAAAAGGTGCGTCTTATACACTGCAAGCGCTACTTACCTTAATGAAGAAGCTGACACCTGGTGTGAGAGAGGAGTCCCCGCTAATCGGAACAGCGTGTCCCCGCTGGCTGCTTCACACAGCTTGTCCCCGCTGGCTGCTTCACACAGCTTGTCCCCACTGGCTGCTTCACACAGCTTGTCCCCACTGGCTGCTTCACACAGCTTGTCCCCACTGGCTGCTTCACACAGCTTGTCCCCGCTGGCTGTTTCACACAGCTTGTACCCGATTCTTTTTTGTACATCTTTTTTTTTCATTTTGGGCCCCAAAATTATACATGGGTGCGTCTTATACATGGGGAAATACGGTATGCCTGATTTAAAATAGTGGTTTTAAAATGTCCTATGCACTGACAATTTTTTTCAGGTGTGGTGGCGTGTAAAGGAATTTGAAAAATTATGGAAATATAATTTTCCATGCTTTTACCTTTTCCCATTTACTTCTGAACACCTGAAAAATGGGCTAAACCTAACTGCTAATTGGATGTTTATAAACGTCCACAATAGTATACTAATATTTTCTATTGTATGTTTATAAACAAGAGTTCCTACTGGAGAGCAGGCATTAAAGGAACTGTCCTTTATGTTACCGACTACACTAAAAATATTAGTAATGGGTATAAAAGAGACATATAGGGGTCTTGTGTAGCCCTTTAGAAGTCTTCCTTGGTGAAATGAAATGAATAAAGAAAATAAACAAAATCATTTTATTTCTGGCTCTGCGACTAGCAAAACAAGTTTGGTAAGCTTGCCCACATGAGAGCTAAACAATTACATTTGTGGATAAATTAATGGGTCTGTGTGGATTGTGTGAAAGTAAACATGGGCAGAATCTTGAAATAATGTACTTTTGATCTACTTTTTATAATTTTCCCATATTTAATGCTCAGCTTGCTGTAATGTGCTACCAAAAGAAAGTGCCAGAAAAAGAAAAAATATAAAATTCCCTTGGCTAGCTACTCAGGTCACTAGCGGATCCAGAGGGGGGCCTCTCGGGCCACCTGTGCTTAGTGTGCATCTGCAAGCAGCTCGCTCCTTCTAGGAGGGGACTGGAGGTTTACCAACATTCAAAGTGACAGCACCCCCCCAAGACTTGCTTGGCAAGTGGTCGTAGGTGGAGACCTGAGCAGCAGCCATTGTGTGAGGGAAGCAGTCACATTCCCTGTAAGAGCACTGGACTCCTCTCAGATATACTGCCTATACGTGGGACTCCCTTCTGGATATGGAGTGGACATATTCATGGTGATCCATGAACTCCGGAGCCGCTAGTTCTCTTACCATTCCTAGTTTCAGCTAGGAAGCCTTGTGAATTCATGTAATATTCCAGTCACATTTTAAGACCACTGTCCCTATTAAATTTGGATCTGCAGCCACAATATACAAAAACCTTGGGCATCTTTAGTCTAACACCCATTAACATTCAGGTTTTGGAAACTACCCACAGAAAATGACTCTGTGCCTACTTTGAAGGATTGTTAGTCCATGTGAAAATGTGTGTGATAGAAAGTGTAAATCCATCTCTATAAAATCCTACCTAATAGCACTTTAGGAACACCCCCCTAATTTATTATAACTTTTCTTGTTTTCTCCTAATATTCTGTTTATTTACATCTAATCATGATAGTGAGGGGATGGGTGAGTAAGATTGTGAAGGAGCCCCATCCCCTTCCCACCTCCCTAAACAACACCATTCTGTGAAGACACTCCACTGCTTAAGCTAGGTTTATTAGCTCAGGCATCTCTGTGCTGTTTCCTGCACATAGCAGGCACAGTAAGCTCCATGTTCCTAACATACGAACACTGACTCATGCTGTTTGCGCAATTCACAGAGCAAAACAAAGCTTGTGTGTCAGGAATTGATCACTTATGCTGAAAGCACAAATTTCCTAGACTAATATACATGGTTGCATATGCCTTAAGCCAGGTCTGTCCAACCTGCGGCCCTCCAGGTGTTGTGAAACTACAAGCCCCAGCATGCTTTGCCAGTAGACAACCTGTTGATAGCTGGAAGGGCATGCTGGGACTTGTAGTTTCACAACATCTGGAGGGCTGAAGGTTGGACAGGCCTGCCTTAAGCCTTAAGGACCTGCATATATGCACTTTGTACCTCTGGGCCTGATAGCAGCGGCATGGGCTTCTCTGGCTATTTTTGCGCCCTTGGACCCGAAGCATTCTGTATCGGAACCTAAATGTATATCCTTAGTACAGTACTACTCTCAGCAACATGAATACCAATCCAATATGTGATATGTGAAGGTAAACCCTATTTATAAAAAAGATATACTTTCACGCTCTTTATTTAAAATATTAAAATCAACCTTCCAGGAGGACCACTCAGATTCCCAAATTAACTAATTAATCTAACAGTGTGGTCATCAGGGACTCAAAGTCCATATGACGGATAAATAAATGGTATAGCAGGGGACAGCCAATCTGTTATAATGCACCATCTAGTAATCACCAGAATATGTGAATAGGAATAAAATTGTAGGATTAAACATATGGCCAATATGATGACAAGATGTAAAACACAGCGAGGAAGACTTGAACCTTTACACATATCGCATGTCTGTCTTTTTGGAAATGAGGACAGTCCAGTCAAAATTAGCTATTTCGGGAGGTATTGTATCATACCAGCAAAATATGATGTTGCAAGTTATCTACAATTGCCCTGAATAATGGCTTTTAAAGCTAAGAATTGACTGTATAATGTGCATTTTGTTTAATCTTGCTCCCCTCCACAGATATCCATCAAAGATAAAATGTAAAGCATATTCTAGCCATACAGCAATTGAAAAAAAATTCATACACACACACATATGTTCCAAGGCTGGCAAACACACAGACAAAGATCTTTCATAATAAGCTTGATAGTGATAAATATTATGTGCTGTGTACACCAGAGCTTATGGAAATTGTTTGCTGAGTCTGCTAATGATTTCCATATGACAGAGAAAGCAAATGAAGCTGATCCCAGCAGAACATACACAAATGTGCTAGCTCTGTGCCCATGCCAGACAGAAATACAGCCTCTCAGATCTGCACATTCCCTCCACCTAATACCTAAGGAATGTTATCATGCCTTAATCTGCCTCAAATCAGAACCTTCTCTGCATTTAACAATGGTTTGTTACAGTTCTATGAAGCTATTGTAATAAAACATGTAAAACGAAAAATGATGTTCGTGTGCTAATGATTTGGGGTGTTGTTTCATGTATCGGGATGAGATGACATAGCCGTCTTATGATTGGAAGCTTTCCTGAAGGCTCAGATTTTCCAATTTGAATGTCTCTAGATACAGCTGGGTAAAGAGAAAGAGCCAGGCAAACAAGAGGCATTTCATTCCAACAACATCCGTTCTGCATGCTAAACTGTATTAGTCTGCATGTATGCTATTACATAACAGTGGTGCTTTTCTGGACAGATCTGAAAATATGTGTGCTACCATGTAACATAATGGGGTTCATTTAATAAGATGGTACAAAGAGCAATGATGGGCTGTAACAGTCTAGTGCTGCCAGGCTAATGAATGCTGACATCAGACAGGTTGCTAAGGGATACGGCAAATGCGCTCTACTTGCTATATTTTATTGAATAAGCCCTTATTTATTAGTAATATAAATGAGTGCAACTAGGATTCTGTACAAGTAATCCAGACTTTAGTGTAGCATCATGTAAGATGGGTTTTATGAGAATTACCACTTTAACATAATTGGTGGTAATGAAGGCAGACCTTGTTCCTGGGATGTACATGGAGGTCACTTGTGCAGTATTTTTGTGTGTCTTAAAATGAACCTTATGTTACTATGATTGCATAACTAGTCAAGATAAGCCCAGAAAATATTTACACATAACTTTTCAGTTAAACTCCTTAAAAAGAAATTGGAAATGATAGAAAGCAGCTAAAGCTCTAAATATTAAAACATCCTCTTACAAAGCTGACATACTGAATCAACATTGTCATAATTGCTTACATTCTACAATAATTTATAGGGGCCCGTCGGTGCTGAGCAGGTGCATCTGAGCACGACTCACACTATATTGTCTTGGCAGACGTCAGAGTACTACACTCCCCTTCATGTGATCTTTGCTGAACCGAATTATAATTTAAAGTTTTGCATTTTAACTAGTTAACCTTAATGAATATTAACTTATAAAGTCTAAAGAATACAAATAGATGCCAACAATTCCAGCTAGCGCGCAGAATGTTTTTATTGTACATTTGTCCAATACTGAAAATTGGGGACATTTTCCGGGTACAAACAATTCCAGGAAGAATTCTATAAGTTCTGAGCTTGGAAATTAGGGACAGATGGCAATTATACATTGTATCACAGCCTACACCGCCTCGGCCTCTCTTACTGCACAGCAATGTCAGATTTTATTCTTTTCAGAAAAAAAGTTTACATCATATTGCAGTTATGTAATGCAATTACTGAGCAAAAGTGCTTAGGGATGATGTACATTGCTGGGACATTGCAGCTCAAACTCAAACAGACACTTGGCATCCATTCACCCTTTGTGCTGTTAGGGCTGCAGCAAAACAAGTATCAGCCCCACTGGTGTGGTCAGGGTTTTATAGTGTAATATCCCTCAGCTACCAGCCCAGTATTGGTGACAATAACCCAGTCCAACGCTGTACCGGGAATCTTACGGATCCCTCAACAGCAGGAGATGTGGGACACACCATGAATCACATGCTGCAGAGATATATATTATTCTGACCCTATGTATATCTATCTCTCTTTGCTGCCTCTTAGTAATACCCAAGAAGTGAATGATCAAGTCCTATCAGCTTCACGGAGTCTTGTAGAATTACTTTATAGCACTATGTGACAATCCTGTATGATAGAGCTGCTTCTGTGAAGTGTTATCGTTTCATTTCCCAACCCTGTTTATACAATCCCCTGCTATAACTGTCCTGGTCAGCTCTGGTGTTACCCTGGTATAATGTGCATATCTCCCCACTTAGCAGTCTTCACACCGTCACACCATGCTGTAAGATTGGTATTGGGAACACCTTATCCCCATGAAGAATAAATAGTTGATTTGGCCTCATGCCTCTTATTGTAACACATTACACACCACCTGCCTTTCTCAAACAAAGCCATTTAACTGTAAAATATCATTTTACTCCCAGTCTGCTGCCTTCTTGTGTTACCTTGCCTTGCAGGAGCATCACATCCTATATTCCTTTTAGTCACTTAACAACTCCCACACACTGACTGCAGCTAAACAAGACACAGTAAAATCTACCTTAAATAATAATGCATTGCTTATTAAAGAACACATTCTTCCTGGCAATCCATAATGAATGCCAAGTATTTTGTCATTGTTGGTAAACTTACCACATCCCCCTTTCCCCTGTCTATGCATATGATCACATACACCTTTCATGATCCAGCCTGGGGCTTCTTTCCTTAATTAAATTTCACTACTCCACCCATGTAAATATGCCACATACCAGGTGCCAGGGATATTGACAGAAGTTCTTTAACCTGAGTAACTTCCTTACTCACCCGCTAGGTACCAATTCCCCCGCAACTGATGCCAACAGGTGCTAAATTTAAAAAGTGTGGTAAAGAACCAGTCTCATCTACAATTGACCTGGTCCTTTCACGTACAAGTCTTTTCAGATACTTCCTAATAATGAACAAATGTTTATTGTCTACTTCAGTGGATCCCAAACTTTTTCGGTTCAAGGCACACTTAGGGTCTCCATAATTTTTTCAAGGCACCCCTAAGCCAAAATAATTACTAAGTGGTCCCCCGCCTTGCTTACCACTGGTCCTGGCCGAGGCACCCCTGTGAGATTGCCAAGGCACCCCAGGGAGCCTAGGCGCACAGTTTGGGAACAACTGGTCTACTTCAATAGCGTTTAATTGCAGCAAATAATAGAGTGGCCCAAGGTCATTCTCAATAGCTCCATTTGCATAATTGTCTTGGTTCAACCATGAATTTATAATACATTTATGACCCACCTTCGGTTTAGCATGGACAGCAATGGATTCATGGAACATTTCTGGTTCAGAATATAATTTCCCCATGAATTTGCTACTAAAATGGAAATACAATGTCCCATCTATCTGCAAAGGTCTGAGAGGTCTTGGCCCATTGGAGGAAATTTTTAAGATTATGCTGTAAGGCATGTTCTATATAGTAGCCTGAATGTATTGCATTGACTGATGTCACTTAGTTTTTTAGATGATTGATATTGATTGTTTACTACTTTTCTTTTTTTATACTGCTTGTCTCTGACACTGATTCTTTGTTCCTTCCTGTGTACACTACTTTAACGACCTCCCACCCACTTAGAGAACCTAATAAACCATTCTGCATCAAAGTTGACTAGCTAACTCCTCTTTCTTTTTGAATCTTTTATTTCTATTTTGACAAACAACTGAGAAGTAATGACATCAGTTAACAGCACTTTTGGTTATACCAATCAAGGGCCTAATTCATTAAGGATCTTAACTTAAGAAACTTCTTATTTAGGTCTCCTGGACAAAACCATGTTACTATGTAAGGGGTGCAAATTAGTATTCTGTTTTGCACATAAGTTAAATACTGACTGTTTTTTCGTGTAGCACACAAATATCAACTTTAAATTTCAGTGTACAAATAAGCTATCAAGTATTTATGTGCTACATAATAACAGTCAGTATTTAACTTATGTGCAAAACAGAATACTAATTTGCACCCCTTGCATTGTAACATGGTTTTGTCCAGGAGACTTAAATAAGAAGTTTCTTAAGTGAAGATCCTTAATGAATCAGGCCCCCAGTTATCTCAGAGAACATTAAATTATACTTATGCAACTTATCTCGAACAGAGCAATTAGAAACTGCCATACATAGTCTTTGCTTAAACCTTTAGAGTGCACAGCTTTAATCAGAACACCACTCATGGCCATTCAGTCAGGTTCTGCAGAGATGTCCCGTCCTTTTTGGAAATTCTCCAGGGAGTAATGGAATAGAATTTTCTATAGGTTGTGTCTTAGTAAAGGTGGATATTAAAAAAGCAAGATACCTTTTAAGCATATAAAAGTTATCCATGTTTAGCACTGCACCATCTATCTACACACTCACAGGAGTTCTGTATCCTACTTACAGGTGTTTTTAGAGAGGTGGGATTTTAGGTGTCCAAACTCCCCCAAGTCAATAAATACCGAAATCCCTCAAGTGGAATAAAAAAGCCCAGCTGCTAAAGTAGCAGTTTCAGCCGATGCAGAACCCTCCTACATTTCCATATGATCAATGTATTATAGTGGTTTTTGTCTGACAAAAGGCAAAGGTTAACCCCCACCTCTCATGGCCATCCTGTGTTTTCTCCTGATTTGGATACCATCATGACAGGCAGCTTAGCGGAGTACTCTTGTAAAGTTGGAAATCTGTAGTTGCCATGTATACTTATAACATGCATTTATACCTTTTACTTTCACAGCATATGTGTTTGCTTATTTTCTGCTATAACAATGTATTAATGGTATACCCAATGTACAATTGCTCACATTTCATCTATCAGCACTGTCCATAAATAATCTGCTAGAAGATAAGTGGTTAGTCAGCCCGATTGATTTCATATGAGAAAAATACACATTTCTTGAACATTAAACATACAACAATTTCACAAATTAGTTTTGCATGTAACCCCTCTCCAGGCTTTTTCTGTTAATCTAAATTGCTGTCATTAAACAGGAATTCGTTATCTATAAGTGTATTCCAAAACCCCTCTGAAAACCATTCCTCATAAAATTCTGCAGGATACCTAAGTAACCAGTATAACACGCCCTCTTTAATTACTGGGGTTACAATGCTTTGGTTCAAGCATTCCTCTTTCTTCTGCCTCCACATATGTCTTCTTTAAAGTTATGTTTATTGTATAGCAAGAGCTTGGTAAACATATTAACCATGGCATGCATCTGTGATGAAAGTGAAGCTTCTCATGCAGTCTCTGTTTGTGTCTCGTATAACCCAGCCTGTGTATGTGGACATACTACTTATGCTAATGGAATTTTTGCTGATAAGGGATCACAAAGACTATTTTCTCACTTTACGAATGTAGTAAAACCAGTCTAAAAGCCTTTAATGTAAGCTTCCAAATTATTATAGTAAATGATCTTAAAGGGAGATGAATAAAATCAACAAACTTTATTGTCAAATGTCAAGATGTAACAGTTAAGCTGTCTGTTTTCCAAATGTTACTATTTTAAAGTTATTAGGCTGCCTCACACGCAGGGTCCTCTCTACCACTTTTACCAGTTTGTAAACGTATGTCTGCTTGCATCTGCATACTATTAGTTGTAACATTCCTGCACCATGGAAGGCATATAAAGCATTGTAATTAAAACTAGCTGATTGTTGTATTGATATTAGACAGCCAGTGATTCTCAACTATAACCAGTGCACACACACATTTGAACAGATAACATAAGGATATTTGTTAACAATAACATTTTCCGCTTGTTAAACAGTACAACTTACATTATATACACATATGATATAGACTTATTTTCTGCCTGTTTCAAACTTGAGGTGGGCACTACTGTTAATATATTTGGTATAAAGATACATTTGAGAACAGCCTGCATGGCTGCTAACTCCTGTGTCCCATATCTAACACTGACTGATGTGTTAGAGTTAGACATTGGATGTACAGATGTTTCATTTTAGATGGCATGATGTGTGTGTGGGGGGGGGGGGGGGGGAGGGTAGATACTATGGCATGTAGTTTGGGTTGCTAAAATAGAGCTGAAATGGAGAGATGAGGTGGTGACACCAGAAGTAAACAGGAAAAAAGGTGCTATTATATGTTTATATATTTTTGGGACGAGGGGAGTGGAGGATAGGCAAAATATATTGTTGCATCTGGGCCCCCCATGCCCTAGTTGTGTCTCTGGGAGCTAGGACTCATGGTCCTATTAGTGGGAAGCAGATACTGCCTTACTTTTTTCTATTGATTTTTGTCTAGTGTGTTTCTGATGGTAGAGTCATGAACACTGATCTAAGCATAAGCAAGAGAGGCCTGCAGATTACTAGATGTTGATCTAAGATTCTCTGGCCAAGTTCATTGCAAATTTTACACCTGGAATCGCTCCTCGTGCGAAGATTGACATTTTGCCAGAACTTTCTGCATTTGGACCAGGAGCGGATCTGGACTTTATGCTTAGGGGGGGGCGATTTTGCATAATCACGCCCCTCCTTTGCTCTGATTGGCTGGCCTGCGTTAACCCCGCCTTCCGCCCGCGATTGGCCCCGCCCCCTCCCGTTGTGGTTGCCGACTGGGACCACTCTGATTGGCTGGCCCACGTTTAGCCCCGCCCCTCCCGTTTTAATCGGCGGCTGAGACCTAGCTTTTTGCTGCTAGGTGGGGCGAATGCCCCGATCGCCCCCCCCCCTGGATCCGCCACTGATTTGGACAATACGGCTCCCAGATGAACATGTATTCTATAGGACAGTCTATACAGGTGATATAGGAAATGGAAGAAGGGCCATGAATACATCATGCACTATTCAGTTTCATATACTGCTGTAATCATCCTTTCTCCCTGGCTTTAAGGGTTTCTGAGACAGAGGCGCCTGCTGTAATCATAATAGCTGCTTAGATGCTAGAAAATCTTCCTGTGGTTATCAGGGCAATAGTACACCATCAGCAACTTATTACTGGGCAAATTATTGCCAAACTCATCAGCTTTGCCCAATTTTTATATTTTTTTATTGTTCTTGAGTTTTTTTTTTTGTTATTAATTTTGTTAGGCATATCTGTGTGTGTGTGAGTTAAGGAATTTAGACTGTGAGCTCCAATGGGGCAGGGACTGATGTGAGTGAGTTCTCTGTACAGCGCTGCGGATTTAGTGGTGCTATATAAATAAATGGTGATCAAAAAGAAAACACATTCTAGAGAATAATGATCATGTAATTACTGATATGAAAATCTGTAGGACAGAATATCAACAGGACCATAAACATAACATATCCCTAAGCCAGGGTGTGGGGAACTAACACAGGGGGAGGGAGATCAATGACAAGAAAGAAAACAAGATTAGAACCTCAGGGTGGGTTTTTCTCACATATGGGAAAGGGGGTTCCAGGTAAGTAGGAAAGAAAGGAGGGGAGGGTCAGGGGATAGGCGAGAAAAAGGAATGTCACCAAAGACATTAGTTAAGTGATATATCTGCATTCCCCTTCACAATCAAGTCGGACTTCATCAAAATTCTTTGAGTTTGGTTTGGTGGAGAGGCGGCGGCCCTGAAGTGTTGGGAAGAGAGAGACCCTCAGAGACCTTACCATCGAAGGGAAAACACTGGTACTACGCAATGAGTTCCTTCCCGTTTTGCAGTACACGGCCCTAGCTTGGCCACCTCTTGCTGCCGTCTGCAAAACCATCACAAGGGCAGTCTTCCACTTCATCTGGGGCTCCAAAATGGACAGAGTGAAGCGGTCGGTTATGCACAAGGAGCCCCTCAAAGGTGGGAAAGGGATCCCGGATATCCCCACCATGCTGCGAGCCTTCTTCGTTTGTAACTGCATCCACAGAACTCTTATTGAAAAGAACAATTGCTCTGCTGAGAAGTCCATGTCTTGCTTTTTCCTCCTACCTCTTTGGAGGACCCTTGGTTGGGACAAGTGGGGCAGCTCCTTCTCTTACAACAGGACTACACCATGGTTTTACCTGGATGTTGGACAATTTGTGAGGGATCACCATCTGGAGGGACTTAAACCAGACTTGTGGAAGCCAAAAACTGTCCACAAGCTCATCAGAGTGAAATACATTATGGAGTCTGTTCCAAGGCTCCTTGTTGCTACAGCAAAACACATGTGGGAGAATGTGGCCTCTAAGAGGCTGACTAATAGACATAAAGACATTGCATGGATGGCTATCCAGGGGTGTCTGCCTCTCAGGACATTCATGCACTCCCGGAACCTGTGCAGATATTTTCACTGACCATTTTGTATCAGAAAAAGGGAAACAGCACAGCATATTTTTTGGGACTGCCCAGGACTTGCTTTTCATACCATTCAGTATTTTATGGATTATTTCCTGGGACCCACACCATTGGGGCAATCCAGGAGCCCTGGCGCCTTATGAACTGTTTTAAGGATGCAATGTGGCTTGCCAGGAATCGTCTAATTTTGAAATGGGAGAAGATGACCATCCAAGACTATCACAGGCGGATCCACAGCCTGCTAAGAGACTATAACACCCTTGACAGTCCTGAGGAAAAGAAAGATGATTGATTGCTGTCTCCCTCTTCTCCTTCTTCCCCGATGTGTGTTTTCTATCATTAAAACCTTTGGCTTGTGCTTCCCCTCCCTTACCCCCTCCAAGCCATTCCCCTATTACTGTTTGAAGTGTTATTGAAGGTCATTCCTTAATTTATGCACCCTTCCCTATAATTGTGTCTGTCTCAATAAAGCTTCGGGCTTGTGACTTCTCCACCCTACCCCTCTCACCTATCGTCCCCTCACATCCATTGTCTTTTTTTGAAATGTTATATCGTTAAAGTTTCCATGGTTAGTGTTGTACTCAATGTATAGGGTAGGATGTCATATCTTGTACTTCATGCCTTGTATTGTACTAAATGTATGAATGATTATGTGTTACGATGTGCTGCGTAAACTTGAATGCAATGTATAGTGTGTTTTTGTACCTTTATACAAATAAAGTTACTTTTTCAATAAAAAAAAAAAATCTCTTGAGAGTGCCCAATCAGAGGTCAGAGGGGGCTCTATGTTATAGAAAGTTGTCCACACAGCCCTGAAAATGGAAGGAGTATTACATATGGTGGCTGCGGTACTTTCCATCTCAGTGTAGTCACTAACGTGACTAAAACACAGACAACGACTTACCCGACTTGACAAGGGCGAAACTGTCAATGACGAAAGAATGGTAAGGGCGAAGGTTTCTAATTAATACCTCCCAGAATCACGAGGAATGAAGAAGCGGCCACATAGAAAGTCACGTGACTTTCTGGGACTATACTATTATTAGCGGTGTTAAGGGAGTAAAGCAGGTAGGCACCGGAAGTACAATATTTTATAGCAGCACAGTGGCCTAGTGGTTAGCACTTGTGCCTCACAGCGCTGGGGTCATGAGTTCAATTCCCGACCATGGCTTTATCTTTGAGGAGTTTGTATGTTCTCCCTGTGTTTGCGTGGGTTTCCTCCGGGTGCTCCGGTTTCCTCCCACACTCCAAAAACATACTGGTAGGTTAATTGGCTGCTATCAAAAATTGACCCTAGTCTCTCCCTCTCTGTCTGTCTGTGTGTGTGTGTCTATATTAGGGAATTTAGACTGTAAGCTCCAATGGAGCAGGGACTGATGTGAATGAGTTCTCTGTACAGCGCTGCGGAATTAGTGGCGCTATATAAATAAATGATGATGATGATGATGATGATGATGATAGCAAGCCTTCTACTGTCTACATTTGGTGAACCCTTACATTACTCCCTCTGTGTGCCGGCTTCTTCTTTCCTTGCGATTCTGGGAGGTAGTCATTTGAACTCTTCGCCCTTACCATTCTTTCGTCATTGACAGCTTCACCCTTGTCATTGACAGCTTCACCCTTGTCAAGTCGGGTAAGTCGTTGTCAGTGTTGTGGTTCTCAACTCCATCTCCGCAACTATACAAAGTATATACGACCATATACTTTGTATAGTTGCGGAGATGAAGGCGGGGTGACATTTTTCCAATGGATCGCTTTGTCACATTCAGAATGTGTCGAATTAATTTCTGTGTGGGGTGAGGGGTGTTAGGGATAGGTCTGGGCAAAAGTGTGTATAGGATCGAGTCGGGAATACGGACTGACTTCAGTGATCGATTCTATAAGTGTGTGTATTTCCTGCCAATAGGAACGTATTTTTGGTCAATCCCACCATATGTGCAGCAGAGTGCCTCATTAACCACAGTCTCTTCATCAAAGGTAAGCTGAAGCAGGGAATCAGTACCATCTGGATCCAAACGGATAATGAGGGCGCAATGCGTTTGGGGAGAGCTAGTGTTGTGCTGAGGGCTGAGAATGTGGAGAATAAGCGCATTGGAGCTAAATCCCAGATAAATAAGAGATTGTGACTTGTCCTGTTTTGAAAGAGGCTATAATCTTTCCTGGCAGAAATAGTCCAGATAGTCAAGGAGAATTTGACTGTAGGAATGAGGTTGACCACTTTGGGTCGCTGTCTTGGGGTCATCCAAAGTAGGGAATAAGGAGAATAGAAGTGTAGGAGATCGGACTCAATACGTGTTCATACTTGCTGGTGTGGTGGGGAGTACCAAAATACACATTGAGTAAGGTGTGTAGCCTGATAGTATTTTTGTAAGTGGGGGACACCCAGGCCTCAACATGTCTGGTGTTTGTGAAGTATTCTCAGGCGGACTGTAGATTAACGTCCCACCCAGAAAAACTTTTTTTCTGCAGGTTGTTCAGGATATGTGCAGAAATATGTATAGGGCAGTCTGCCAAACATACAATAGTCTATGTAGGATGCTCATCTTAACGGATGCTATACAGCCAAACCAGGAAATGGTGAGTTTAGTCCAGTGGGTGAGATCGGCTTTGCAGGAATCTATAAGATATGGGACATTGCCTGAGTCCAACTGGGAGTACTGCTTGGTGAGGTAATGTATGTCTCCAGGTATTTGAGTTTCTGGGATTGCCAGCAAAAAGAGGTGGAACATTCAAATCAAGGACTTCAGTTTTGTCAGTGTTGATATTGTAATTGGAAAGTCTACTATAAGTGTGGATTTCTTGAAAAAGGTTGGCAAGGTGATATGAGGATTTGTGAGTGTAAGAATAAAATTGTCTGTGTACAGGGCGGTCTTATGTTCCCAGCCAGTTCAGACCCCAGACATATCCTTAATCAGCCAAATACGGGATGCTAGTGGTTCCACGATTAAGGCAAAAAGCAGGGGCAATCGGGCAAAGCCCTGCCGGGTGCCAGTATTGAAAGGAAAGGGGGTGGACATAAAACCGTTTGCTAGCACTGTGGCAGATGTTGCCCTACAGAATGCTCCCTGGATGCCCATGCTTAGCAACGTTTGTTGCATAAAGGGCCATGCCATTTGGTTGAAAGCTTTTAGAGTGTCCAGAGCAACCACTAGTGCAAGGAGAGAAAAATCTGTTTGCGCTGTGTAGCAAGTTTATGATCCTTCTAGTGTTATCTGAAGCTTGTCGGTTAGGTACAAAACCTGCCTGGTCCGGGTGGACTGGTGAAGGCAGTACAGTTTCAGATCGACATTGAGTAATGATGTTGGTCTATAGCTTTCTGCGTCAGTAGGGTTTCTGTCGGGTTTAGGGATCATAACTATCCCTGCTCAGGTGGTGGCGCTGTTTGATCGCATCCACAATCTCTTCCATTGTTATTTTGAGAGAGTCCAATTAGTGTCTCTGGAGCCTGGGGAGATGACAGGTCTGCAGGAATTATTTGATGTCTCTTTTTAGTTGAATGGGATCATCTGTAAATGAAAGGAGGTTATATAAAGATGTGTAGTAATCCCGGAAGCGCTGGGCGATGTATTTCAGATCACAGATATAGGAGCCATCTGCCGATTTCAGAGCCGCTAATTGTGTACTTGTACGGCTCATCTTCAGTTTACATGCGAGAAAGTTTTCCGCCTTGTCCCCTTCTTCATGGTATTGTTGCTTCAACCACAGCAATGAGTTATCAGCCATTTTGGATAGCAGCTCATTAAGCTGACCTTTCAGGGCCGAGATCTTGTGGTATGGGCATCGCACACACCCCAGGTGTGTGTGATTCTGGGAGGTTAGGGCCGTAAGCTGACTTTCGAGATCTTTTAGCTTGTTTGTGGGGTGCGGATAAGACTCTTAATAAAGAACTGTGTGAAGCCCAAAACATTGACTTCTTCTTTTATGGAATAAGGAATTTATCATTTATATATATATATATATATATATATATATATACTGCAAATGCTTTCAGAATTTAAAATAAAAAACTGTTCATCTGTATGATTAGCAATATAGATGCCAGCTATGATCATAGATTGTAGCATCATCCTTGAGTGCAAAGTCCATGAACAAGTTAACTACAAATATTAGCAGTATAATAAACATGTAACCCCAGATGGTTGTCTTATGCTATCAATTAATTTGCCTAGCAACGTTTGCATATGTGCTGGGCTACACAAAGATTGACAACAGAACAAACAAGAACTCTTACTTTGCTTTATCGAGTAGTATGGCTGATTAGTTTGCTAACAGATACATTCACTAAATAAATTATTATCTCATATCCAAATGGCTAACACATGTTTAAGTAAAAAAAATATCTTGAAAAAACAATAATCTACTAAACCAGTTATTTTCCTGCATTCCTGATGCTTACAAATTAGGACATTTCAGGTTCATACTTATAGAGGCACAATTAGGCCACAACCACTGCAGTCTATTCCTCAATCGCTTTTGGGGTTCCAGGCCTGATTTCTGTTGCACGCAACTGAACCCATGTAGTTCTGCTAATGGATGTTTAACAAGTATCGGACTAGATACTGTAAGTTCCATTGAAAAACAGAAAAATATTCAGATTAAAGCTCTGCCCTTCCATTAAAACAAAACAGTGTGGGAAGCATCACTGTCAAGAGTTGGCTCTGCTCAAGGCATTGTGAGGGAATACACACTAAGGGCTAGATTTACTAAGCTGCGGGTTTGCAAAAGTGGGGATGTTGCCTATAGCAACCAATCAGGTTCTAGCTTTCATTTATTTAGTACCTTCTACAAAATGACAGCTAGAATCTGATTGGTTGCTATAGGCAACATCCCCACTTTTTCAAACCCGCAGCTTGGTAAATCTAGCCCTAAATTTGTTATTACATGGCCCGGCCATAAGCTTATGTTCTTTTATTTACATCCTCTTCTTCATTTTGACTGGGAAAAATAAGACCATGACAATTAAATACACATACCATGTGCTACACCAGTGTTTCTGGGCTGTGCCATCTTTCCCTTACTTTGTCTTATTTTTAAAAAATAGTAAGGTTAAGTCACAGAACACAACTTCTATTTTTGCACAAGTGTGTGTAATGGTCCCCCAAGAGCATCTCATGGTGAACTCTGACTTCATTGTTCAATCCGTTAGCAAATTCTCTACAAAATGTCACATCAAGGTCCAACTTACTTCCTTTCTCGGACAACTCCATTTATTAATTTAAACTTTTACACTTTCTCCTATATTATTGCTCAGTTTAGAATAATTTATTTTAAATTAATTATGAGGGGACATCAAGACTATCTTTATTGCATGTGCCACTTTTGTGTGTTTATATGTTTTTTGATTCATCGGTTGAAGGGCCTAGAAATGCTCTTCCCTATAAAAATGTAATATATAAGTATATCAAGTGGCTAGTTTGCACTTAGAAGGGAATGCCTCTTTTACGCCAAACTCGTCCCATCAGATAATGCAAACTGTTATTGGTAACCCTGCCATAAAGCACTTCTCAGGCTCTCTATCGAAAATTCTAGTAGCACTGATTAAAGTGACATCACCAAGCTTTATTATATGGGAAAGCAACATTTGTCTTAATCAATTTATATTTGGCAGACTTCATATTGTAAAGAAATGGAATTGAATTCCTAAAATGGAATTGTATTCCTGTAGCAGTAATATCCAGCCCAAATGCTATACCAGCAAGAATAAACACTCCTTTCATCTGGATGCAAAGCATTTAAACTTCATATGTTCATACCTTTAGTTTCGTTAGCAGTATCACATATTTCTCTGAGGTATTTGTACATCACTCAAAACAGGTGTGTGTGGATGACCCCGTGGTCTGGTCTCTGTTTGAGTCATCTAATGGATCATACTTTAAACGATTACTAGCCAGGCTATACACCTCATTTAATACTAATTTACACCTGAAAGGTGCTTTAGGCAATGAAAAGTACTGTGTCACTAAAGGTTACACTGTACCTGGTGCACAGATCTGATACCTGCTGCATGATGCCACAACAGTCTATAAAGTATACAAAACATAAAATACACCTGTGAATAAATGAGGTGTTACATGACCTTCTTTCATGAGAGCGTTTCATAGACTTCTTCACCTCATCGCGGCACCTAAACACTGGGTCCAACTGTTGCTGCAGTAGTTCCTTTCTGCTGACAATTATCATTTAAATAGCAGCTGTATATCTTTTTTTCCCCCTTTACATAGAATGTAGAATAAATAGGAGTGTCGGCAATCAATATGATAGAAATAATGTACTCCCCACTATACATTATAAATATATTAGTAGCCAGGAGTTTGGATATGGGATGGTATACATGCCACAGAATTTTGAAGTGACTTATAATATAATTTTTATTTTACAGTAGATGGCTACATTATTCCTTATTACACCACTTCAGTTTGAAACAATGCAAGTTCCTTGTATGAGGTGATCCTCATATCCAGGTGTGTTTACATTCTCTGGCATCTATTCATTTGATGAGTCATGTGACACAAGTGACATTACTACTCTCCAAATATGTTATATTTTACAGGAGTGAAATCACTACTCTCTAAATATAGGTGATGACATTACTACTCACCAAAAATAATAATGTATTTTACAGTAACCCTGTTCTGTTGCAGAGGTTACGAATGGGTGCCGGGAAGAACTACATCTCCCAGCATACTTTGTGTCTAGGAGAAGGTGCTGCATGCGCAAATGTCTGACAAGGAGAGGACCAGCCAGTGAGCAGTGATCCCATTTAGGAGCTGTCTGCCCTTCTTGAATGGGAGATAATCCTTGAAGAAAGTGAGCAGACTCCAGGAGATTGAGAGCAGCTTGGTGAGAGAGAGAGGCCAGTAGGTCACAGAGAGGGACAGTGCAGAATCCACTTGGAGAGACCTGGGGGTACAGTATTACCCTGAAAGTGGGAAGTGTTTAGTGCTGTATTACTCGGACTGTGGGGAATGTTATAACTGCAGTCAGTCAGCATAGAGAAATGTGTGTGGCACTGAGAGTAAAGCGAGTCCCTGGTCAGAGAGGGAGTCTCCTGACCGGGGTGAATAGAGTGTGAGCTGGGAGGACTGCAATCAAGATCGAGTCTGTTGCAGAAACCTGCTGTCCCTCTGCATCGCTGTGGGTATGCCGCTGACACACAGGTGTACCCCTCAGCAGGGGAGGGCTGGCAGATTTTGGCCCGGGGGGGCAAGAATTGACTAAGTAGCCTATTTTAATGAAAAAAAATGCAGGTGGCCCAGTGACTCAGCCCAAGGTAGCCCACTATGGGACCGGCAAAGGGGGCAGATGCCCCCCAGCCCAGCCTGCCCCTCAGTAAAACACGTATACACATAATGTACACAGTAACCTTCTACTGTTCCTGAATTGTGCAGCTGACACATTACATATCTACATTAGAAAAAGATGCTGATAAGATAAGAAGTTGTTACATCATTTATGGAGGATTGAGGAAGTTAATCAATACAGAGCTACACTAGAGACATTCAAATATAACTGGGTTATTCAACGTTAAGTGCACCAATGGAACCCCCTGTTAGCAGTACAGTTACAATATTTTTTATTTCCTAGTTAGCATTAGGCGTGTGGCATACGTTTGGGGAAGATGTGCGAAGGGGTGTGCGTGTTATTGATACCCATTACACACACCGTTGAATTATTATTGTGTCAACAAAAGTTAATATTTAAGTAAATTATATTGAGAGATTATACTGCCTCAGAGCTTTATATTTAAGACGTTTATTTGTATTTTTCATTACTACTGCTTGCATTTATTGCATTGTTCGTGTTTACTTGTTTGTGAGAGAAGATTTGGGTAGAGGTACTGCGTCATGAGGAGCAGTAAGAGGAGAAGTGACGAACACGCACACCACATTCCTGCAACACCCATCTCAGACCTGGAGTGGGTGTTACATTACACGTCACTTGTGTATAATATTTATAATAAAGCACAATGTTATGTCCCATATGATTTTTTTTGCAATCTTGTTAGGTTGTTTTGCTTTCAGGCATGAGGACCTATCACCAAAAGAAAGAGAGAAAGAGAAGATTTACCACTCAAGTGAAATTATTTGTACCAGATTAAAAACAAAAGAGCATTTATATATGAGTTATGTGATCATTTTTACATATGTACATATATATATATATATATATATATATATACAGTCATAAGATTGGGTTATGGGTACCATCTCCTGCGGTTAGACGGCTGCACTTCACTTACACCAGTCCAGTGCTCAAGTTTAAATAGCCTCAGGTAGTTTTATTCACTAGCATGACAATAAGACTAAACCTAAACAAAATCCTTGCCATCTGGCTTATAACTAATACACAGGCACACCCTATCTAAAGTGAGGGACCTAGTGTCCTACACATATAAAAAAACAACAAAACTTACAGATCATACATTGTAATATCTCTCAGGAGCCATCTGACCTCCTCCCCATGTAATGAGAGAGTCAATGAACTGCCTAGCAGCTTTTTAAGAGCATTTCATCACATGCAACTCTTCATTACTAGCAACTTGCTGGCTTGTTGGAAAACCCAAAATGGGCCTTTAAAACACAAACTACAGAAATTCAGGGCTTACATACCCCTGCCATTTACTACTTTCCAAGAGCCTCTGTCACAATATGCATGTGTGTATGTATATATATATATATATATATATATATATATATATATATATATATATATATATATATATATATATAAATATACAATAAAAATTGTTTATGCAGATATACTATATGATAATTAAATTAATCTGAATAATAAAAAAAAAATAATTAACCCCAAACAGGGGGCGCTTCTATGGTGCGTTATCCGAAATACAATTTTATTAAAAAACAGAAATATTGCTTACCAGAAATAATACAAATTTCATCCTATCATAGTCACTTGCAGGTTTGCTCCTGTCATCTCTGCGGATCACCCAGCAAAGAGCAACCCTCACAGACAGTGATCCTCATCAAATCACTCTATGTGTTTCGTCTAAAGCGACTTCATTAGGAGGGGTGGATCCAGCACAACACAATTTTTATAGGGCAACTTAATAACATTATCATGACAACATTGGTGAATCCTCTCCGGTCTTTCCATTATTTGTGCACAAATTCAATCAGAGCACTAATCTCTTTGCAATCAATTTCTTTCATTCATAGCAAAACATTTACCTCTTTATCATTCCTTCCATTAGGCTAATATCATTATTAACCCACAGCTTCACTGAACCTTGTATATGTAGAACCTGCAGTTTCTAAAATTCTATTTCAGATGATGCACCATGGAAGCGCCCCCTGTACGTTTCATTTTTTTAGAATCCAGCTGTATTTGTGATAATTTCAGCAAGACTTAACTTAGCAGCCTATGATAAAAGCAAAAATGCAGGTGGCCCAGTGACCCAGCCCAAGGTAGCCCACTATGAGACCAGCCCGGGGGGGCAGATGCACCCCTGCCCCCAGTCCAGCCTGCCCCTGAGATCGGGCTAATTAAAGGGAGTCCGCTTGGTTTGGATAACATTCACGGATATTGAAAGTACTTTTGCATTTAAAACATTTGCACTTGGTGTCAGGTGCTATACAAATGAATTACTATTAGCTTGCATACTGTGAACCTTATGAACATGAATAATAATAAGTTGTAAGCTCATATTTTGGAGCATAAGATTGGTTTATTGTAGTAGATACAACCATTATTGGTGATTGGCCCCTTCTTAATTCTGTGCTGTTTTTCCTTTCAATAACATTTACTGATTAGTCAATAGAAATATTCATCAAATGAGATCAAAACACTCTCCTATATCAATGAGAAAAGATGGTCACAATGTTTTAGATAATATGTTATAAAAATCCTGATAGATTGTGAGTACTTATTGGCTAACTGGTATCACTCATGCTCAATACCTATTTTTACTGTAGAATTACCATACACTTTTTCCACTGTTCTATTGCTTGTTACCGCAACCTAGTAGTATTTACACTTTGAACTCTAAGGGCTAGATTTACTAAGCTGCGGGTTTGCCAATAGAAACCAATCAGATTCTAGCTATCATTTTGTAGAAGGTACTTAATAAATTAAAGCTAGAATCTGATTGGTTGCTATAGGCAACATCCCCACTTTTTCAAACCCGCAGCTTAGTAAATCTGGCCCTAAGTGTCATGTCATCCCCCTGATGAAACACTGTGAGCTTGGCATTCAAACTTCACTTCAGTTGGTCCATGGAGGCAGCTTTGATGCAGTAAAAACACTTTCATGGCTCCAAAGAGATACTGATTGTATTTTATATCTACTTGCTCTTATTGTTTTCAATCTGGTACGAATAATTTCACTTGATTGCTGAAACATTGGATAAAATATTTTGATTGAACTATGGAACATCCCTTTTCTTTCTTTATTTTATAGATCTCTCTGCCTGAAGAAGAAACAGGCTCTTGCAAAGAGAAGCCACATGGACAGCAAGGTGGCTAAGTGGTTAGCACTTCTGCCTTACAGCGTTGGGGTCATGAGTTCAATTCCCGACCATGGCCTTATCTGTGAGGAGTTTGTATGTTCTTCCCGTGTTTGCGTGGGTTTCCTCCAGGTGCTCCGGTTTCCTCCCACACTCCAAAAACATACTGGTCGGTTAATTGGCTGCTAACAAATTAACGCTAGTCTGTGTGTCTGTCTGGGTATGTGTGTTAGGGAATTTAGACTGTAAGCTCCAATGGGGCAGGGACTGATGTGAATGAGTTACTGGCGCTATATAAATAAATGATGATGATCTTAGTGCATCTGTATATACTCTTTTAGATGGATTGAAAGTCACACTGTTAAGGGTATATTGAAGCATTGAACATTTGTGATTGTTAAATGTTTATCCACTGTATACATACACTGGAAGAAAGTGAATCACACTATTGTTAGTGCAATGCCAGAAATGGCAGTGTAACTGTTTTCTTCTCATTTATATCAGCAAGTCAGGCGTTCACTGGTTCCTAGCAAATTGATAAGCAGAATACTAATATAGATAATAAAATGGATGCCTCAGCTATGTCTAGCTGACAGGATCACTTTGAAGAACAGAACATTTACAACTTTACCTGTAAGTCCACTCTGTGTTGTCCTGAAGGAAGGTAGATAGGCCAGCCAGGACTCATGAAAACCCAGGTGTAGTGACAGTGAAAGCGGCGAGAGGGCAAAGTGTTTGGGCTATGAGGGGCATGTTTGGTCTCAATACTGTAACGCCCCCTGCGGGGAAAGACAGGGACAGACGCAACAGAAAAGAACTCACCTTGTAAACGATGGTCACCTCCAGTCCGCTTCCGATTTCCCAGCTGCGATCCAATCCCAGCAGATCCGCAGCCGCAGTCACCTCCAATCACGTCCCTCTAAGATAGAGGCAGAGATTACGGCCGTGCCTACCAGGTAAGGGCTGTCCGAGATTACGGCAAAGAACAAGGGCACAGTCAGTCCAAGCTCCTTGCCGCCTCCTCACTTTGTTCTTGCCAAGACGCGGGGGACTACAGGCACTGAAGGCCAAGACTAATCCGAGGACTAATCCCGCCTCAAGTGCCTCACACACCTGCCGGTGAGGGCCTAACCGAAAGGGGGAATCGAGCGTGATACTCACCGGGACACTCCCACTTCCGATCCGGTTCTCCTGCACCTTCCCGACTCCTGCGGATGACAAGAACACACAGCCTCCCTCTACGCTCTCCGTGAAACTAAGATGGCACCCACAAAACTGGACTAACTACAACGGCGACCCGACCCTAACAACGTTCTAATGGTCGGCAACGCAACTAAGTCAAACACTAGGACTAACTAAATGTGGTGCACTAACGGAACTACTAGTTACACGCTACGGGGAACACCAGCCGGTGTTCACAGCCTAAACCGGAGGGCGGTTCCTAACCCCCTCACCCAGGTCGTACCAAGAAGCTGCCTTCTTGCTATGGAGTCACACACAGGCCCTAAGTACGGGTTCTTTAAGCCCGGCTGAGGCTCAGTAGAACAGCACACTAACCCGCGGGCCGACTGCCGCACGGAACAGCCGATCGAACTGAACCGCCCGACTGCCTGTACTCGGGTATCTCACACGTGTCCCTACGTCCGGAACCACAGGTCCACCTGCACGGAACCGGCCTTGAGGACCCTTGATCAGAACCACGGCCGCCCCTGGAACTGCCTCAAGGTGTGCTGTACTGCCACCAACTCACTCAGCCACCCCCCTCTGGGTACCAGTGTGACCCCGGGGACCTAAGGGACAGGAAAACTACGTGTGTTCTCCCCTGACTATGTGTATGCTGGTACTTACACTTGTCCCCCACAGCACGGGTTAACACAGGAAAACCACAGGAAACAAGAGCCTACCTTTAATGGGGGCCTGACGTCTTGCCCCTGGACACAGTTAGAAAGCACACCAAAATACTGTAATGTAAACTACACTCGCCACACAGACAGAATAAATAGATACAGTATACAGTACCTTGCCCGCTACTTACCCGAACACACCGCTGCTAGCCAACCAGCAGGTTGCTACAGCACCACAGGAGCCTACGCTCGACCGTACCTCCTAACCACGTGTGCTCACCTCACACAGGACCGCGCCTACTCTCACGAGGCTCTCACGCCTCTACCACACACCACCAGGGCCTTATGCCCTACACACCATGGGTCTCTGCCCAGCTTCACACAGAGCCTTCTGCTCTGTTTCCTGGGCCTCAGCCCCCTCTCTACCTCAGGGCTCTGAGCCCACTCACTAGGGCCTTATGCCCTACTACCTAGGGGGTCCTAGCCCCTGCCTACCGAGGCCTGTGGCCTCCCTAACTAACTGAGGGCCTTGTGCCCTTAATAGCCTACAGGCTACCAGCCTCTAACCAGGCCCTCTGGCCTTCCTATGGCCTCTAGGCCACTAACTACCTAAGGGCCTTGTGCCCTTGTACACCTGGGGCTCTGAGTCCCCCTCTCTAACTAACAGGGGCTTGTCCCCTTTATATCAATACCATGGCCTACTGGCCCACTAAACTCGTTGGGGCCTAGTGCCCAGGTCCCTGGGCCTTGTGCCCCTACTTTACAGTGCCAACGGGCCTTGTGCCCGACTGTGCCCACGGGCCTAGTGCCCGAATTAACGCTGAGTATACTTACCTGCTCTGCGCAGGAGTCTCAGCTTGCCACGCCGTCTTCTTCCGCCTTCTCCGGGTCTTCCAGACCCTCCAACCGGCGGCGCCTCTTCTCCGGTTCGGCGCTGTTGAGGGGGGCTTGGCGGGGGCGCTCTCAGCCCTGACAAGGGCTCCCCGCCGACGATCTCCGCTCCGGCGGCTTGCTTGAAGTCTTCTGGCGGCAGGGTAGCTCACGGCCCTTACAAGGGCCCCCTGCCGCCGCTGCCGCTGGTCTTGTTGCTGGACGTCTTGCAGAGACGTCCTCTCTCTTCTCCGCCGACGGACTTCTGCCAAAATGGCGCCACCCGGCGACTTATATAGTCGCCGGCGTGACGTCATTAGCCGGCGCGAGCGCTGATTGGCTCGCGTTGGCGCCAATCTTTTGAATGGCCGGGCGCGAGCCGCGATTGGCTCGCGCATCCGGCCGCTGATTGGCCAGCGGGGAAAGATGAGCCCTGATTGGCTCATCCTTCCCCCGCGCACAGGACCTGCAAGAAAGAAGTTATACTCACCGCCGCTGGATCGATGGACGGGTAAGTTCTTCTTCTCTTCTTTCTTCCAGGGGCACAGCGCTGCCGGATATCTTCGCCCTCTTCACGGGCACCGGCTCTGGCATCTTCTGTCCCTCCACATTTCCGCCGTTTTTTTCCATTGTGGTCCCCACAATCAACGTCTTCTACTCTACGTCCACCTCCAAGGGTCACTTACCGGCATCCCTGACTTGCGTCCACCGGGTCCTTCGCGGTAAAGCCCTCTCGCGCAGGATCCACACCATCCTGGCAACTTCCTCGCCCGAAGTCGGTATCCAGGGAGTCTCTTCCTCGGCGCATGCCGGAACCTCCCATCCGTCCGATACCTCCTCGGTTGTGCGGGAAGCTTCTTCAGAAGGTGACAACATCCACCACTCTCCAGCTGCGCTCTCTAAAGTACAGTCTTCGTCAGGCAGTACTTCTTCAGCAGCTCTCTCTTCCGGGGTACTGATGGCTTCCATCCTCTCAGGTACCACCGGGCAGACATCTTCACATGTCTCCGGACACAGCGTTGCCCCGTGGAGGGTCTGCTCAGTTCTCCCTTCGTCTTCAGGGACCAACTCTTCCACAGCCACGGACAAGTCGTCTGACGTATCCGACGTCTCCAATACCCCAGCTCCAGCATCCGGCTGACGCGGGTATTCCTGTCGCGAATCTTGCTTGGACGGGACGATCACCTGCGATCCGACAGTCAGCAGGCTCTGCCGATCCTTCCCTCCAGATTCCGACTTCTCTTGAGACCATGGATGGAAGGCTTCCTCGTCCTTCCACTCGAAGACTTCTACGTCTTCCCATTCATCGGAGACTTCTTCGTCCTCCCATTCATCAAAGAGCTCCTCGGCAACTGGGCACTGGTATGCGAAGTGTCCAGGCAACCCACACTTCCAGCACAGCATTTCTTCCACCGGTTGCCGTTTAGTACCTTTGTTCTTCTTCTTCCTTGTCTCACAACGTTCCAGGATTTGCTTCGTGAACGCTGCCACTTCGTCACGAGAGATGACACAGCTGTATCCCTCGTACAGCGGAATGATCCCCCGATGAGCCATCGTTGATCCTGCCGACTACGCCAAAATGTAACGCCCCCTGCGGGGAAAGACAGGGACAGACGCAACAGAAAAGAACTCACCTTGTAAACGATGGTCACCTCCAGTCCGCTTCCGATTTCCCAGCTGCGATCCAATCCCAGCAGATCCGCAGCCGCAGTCACCTCCAATCACGTCCCTCTAAGATAGAGGCAGAGATTACGGCCGTGCCTACCAGGTAAGGGCTGTCCGAGATTACGGCAAAGAACAAGGGCACAGTCAGTCCAAGCTCCTTGCCGCCTCCTCACTTTGTTCTTGCCAAGACGCGGGGGACTACAGGCACTGAAGGCCAAGACTAATCCGAGGACTAATCCCGCCTCAAGTGCCTCACACACCTGCCGGTGAGGGCCTAACCGAAAGGGGGAATCGAGCGTGATACTCACCGGGACACTCCCACTTCCGATCCGGTTCTCCTGCACCTTCCCGACTCCTGCGGATGACAAGAACACACAGCCTCCCTCTACGCTCTCCGTGAAACTAAGATGGCACCCACAAAACTGGACTAACTACAACGGCGACCCGACCCTAACAACGTTCTAATGGTCGGCAACGCAACTAAGTCAAACACTAGGACTAACTAAATGTGGTGCACTAACGGAACTACTAGTTACACGCTACGGGGAACACCAGCCGGTGTTCACAGCCTAAACCGGAGGGCGGTTCCTAACCCCCTCACCCAGGTCGTACCAAGAAGCTGCCTTCTTGCTATGGAGTCACACACAGGCCCTAAGTACGGGTTCTTTAAGCCCGGCTGAGGCTCAGTAGAACAGCACACTAACCCGCGGGCCGACTGCCGCACGGAACAGCCGATCGAACTGAACCGCCCGACTGCCTGTACTCGGGTATCTCACACGTGTCCCTACGTCCGGAACCACAGGTCCACCTGCACGGAACCGGCCTTGAGGACCCTTGATCAGAACCACGGCCGCCCCTGGAACTGCCTCAAGGTGTGCTGTACTGCCACCAACTCACTCAGCCACCCCCCTCTGGGTACCAGTGTGACCCCGGGGACCTAAGGGACAGGAAAACTACGTGTGTTCTCCCCTGACTATGTGTATGCTGGTACTTACACTTGTCCCCCACAGCACGGGTTAACACAGGAAAACCACAGGAAACAAGAGCCTACCTTTAATGGGGGCCTGACGTCTTGCCCCTGGACACAGTTAGAAAGCACACCAAAATACTGTAATGTAAACTACACTCGCCACACAGACAGAATAAATAGATACAGTATACAGTACCTTGCCCGCTACTTACCCGAACACACCGCTGCTAGCCAACCAGCAGGTTGCTACAGCACCACAGGAGCCTACGCTCGACCGTACCTCCTAACCACGTGTGCTCACCTCACACAGGACCGCGCCTACTCTCACGAGGCTCTCACGCCTCTACCACACACCACCAGGGCCTTATGCCCTACACACCATGGGTCTCTGCCCAGCTTCACACAGAGCCTTCTGCTCTGTTTCCTGGGCCTCAGCCCCCTCTCTACCTCAGGGCTCTGAGCCCACTCACTAGGGCCTTATGCCCTACTACCTAGGGGGTCCTAGCCCCTGCCTACCGAGGCCTGTGGCCTCCCTAACTAACTGAGGGCCTTGTGCCCTTAATAGCCTACAGGCTACCAGCCTCTAACCAGGCCCTCTGGCCTTCCTATGGCCTCTAGGCCACTAACTACCTAAGGGCCTTGTGCCCTTGTACACCTGGGGCTCTGAGTCCCCCTCTCTAACTAACAGGGGCTTGTCCCCTTTATATCAATACCATGGCCTACTGGCCCACTAAACTCGTTGGGGCCTAGTGCCCAGGTCCCTGGGCCTTGTGCCCCTACTTTACAGTGCCAACGGGCCTTGTGCCCGACTGTGCCCACGGGCCTAGTGCCCGAATTAACGCTGAGTATACTTACCTGCTCTGCGCAGGAGTCTCAGCTTGCCACGCCGTCTTCTTCCGCCTTCTCCGGGTCTTCCAGACCCTCCAACCGGCGGCGCCTCTTCTCCGGTTCGGCGCTGTTGAGGGGGGCTTGGCGGGGGCGCTCTCAGCCCTGACAAGGGCTCCCCGCCGACGATCTCCGCTCCGGCGGCTTGCTTGAAGTCTTCTGGCGGCAGGGTAGCTCACGGCCCTTACAAGGGCCCCCTGCCGCCGCTGCCGCTGGTCTTGTTGCTGGACGTCTTGCAGAGACGTCCTCTCTCTTCTCCACCGACGGACTTCTGCCAAAATGGCGCCACCCGGCGACTTATATAGTCGCCGGCGTGACGTCATTAGCCGGCGCGAGCGCTGATTGGCTCGCGTCGGCGCCAATCTTTTGAATGGCCGGGCGCGAGCCGCGATTGGCTCGCGCATCCGGCCGCTGATTGGCCAGCGGGGAAAGATGAGCCCTGATTGGCTCATCCTTCCCCCGCGCACAGGACCTGCAAGAAAGAAGTTATACTCACCGCCGCTGGATCGATGGACGGGTAAGTTCTTCTTCTCTTCTTTCTTCCTGCTGGGCACCATCGGGGACCTCTTCAGCCCCTCCAGGGGCACAGCGCTGCCGGATATCTTCGCCCTCTTCACGGGCACCGGCTCTGGCATCTTCTGTCCCTCCACAATACAACTACAGCTTTGTGAATATATGTGTTTTAAATTCTGCCAATCTGACAGTAAGGCTTTGGCAGCAAATTAATTTAATCTGCATAGTAGTCTGTGTTTACAGACCAACATGCATTCAAAATGTAGCCAGTATTGTTGTGTCAATCCCTACACCATGATTTGTTTCCAATGTGTCTAAACGAAAAAACTCCTCACTGCTTGCAGTCACACTTGTGATTTGCTTTAGTGAACTGAACATGTATATCGAGTATATTTATGTACAGGGGCAGGCTGGGCTGGAGGGCAGGGGGGCATCTACCCCCCCGGGCCGGTCTCAAAATGGGCTACCTTGGGCTTGGCCACTGGGACACCTGCAATGTTTTCCTTTAAAATAGGATGCTGAGTCGAGCCGTGCCCCCCGAGTTAAAGTGTGCCAGCCCTCCCCTACTTATGTATATTGTACACTTGCACTTACACAAAAGTAATGGAGGGGTTCAAAATTTCAAGTATGGAATACAAAAAACACTAGAGAACATATACTGAAGTTTTGATTTTAACCTCTAACTTCTCAAAATTATTTTCTCATGACACTCACATTCTAAAATGAAATAATTTCTTTATCACCAAAAATTCTTCTCACTATATTGCAATCTTATTCCCTGAAGGTTGTAATCACCACTGTCTCCACTACTCCGTTGCTCCTCTGAACTTCACCTCATTAAGTACAGTATTCCAGCTTTCTTGCAAAATTGCTCATAGTTCAGACGAATAAAAAAAACTACCAACATTTATGTCTGAATATGAACATTTTTGAAAGGAATGGTTTCATTTATTAGAAGTCCGTCTCATTAATGGACCTGACGATCAGGGAAAGGAGGAATGATTTAAGAGAATTGGAGGAAGAAATTACGACACTTAAGGCATCAAATTAATCGATTAGATAGAAATAAAAAAGAGATTTCCAATACGAAAGAAACACAAGAGACAAAGTAGAATTGAGTAACGGTGCTGTATATGAACAATCCTATATACCACAAGAATCGAGACCAATAAAAGCCACTCAAAGGTATTGTGCTAAGTTATGCTACAAAAGACTCTGGCGCAGGAAAAAAAAACAAATAACAGAACTTTCTATAGAAACAGACAGAAGGAGTTTTTGAGACGGTCCCCCAGTATCCATTTACAATCAATGTATACTGGAGGATAGATGAGAGACATTTTTAGATCAAGATTAACCGAGAATGAACTACCCTCAAAATATAGAAAAATGGGGGGGAAAAAGGAGAGGGGGGGGGACGACAAAACTAAGCTTAAAAATAAAGAAGAAAATTAGACAAAGAAATATAATGTAGATGGAGACGGTGGTATAAAGAAAGATTTAAGGTTTGCACCTATTAAGAATGAGAGGTTTTGACACATATTTATTTACAAATCTACTTCAAGAAATGTTTCACTAAATATATTAATGGAAATCATTACAACACAGAGAAAGGTTCCACATTTAAAAAGGAATTCATCTAATCCTGGTTCTAACAGGGGATGTTATGTTGACTTATTTGAAAAAGTGGTAAAAACAAGATCTTGAGAAAATCCAAATTTCTGAGAATTATTTTAATATAGCTAAAATAAAGACTAATAAGAATATTATAAGTAAACCAGCAAATGGGGAGAGGAGTATGCAGTGATGGCTATTGATAAGTATAATAAAGAAATCAAAAGACTGTTGGACGATCAGTAAAAGTACTGTAAGCTAAAAAGCGATGCCACTAAGAGAATTACCAAAATATTAGAGCATTTAATGAACAAATATACTGTAATGAATGTAATTATAGATAAAGAGCAGGAATATATCCAATTTAAAAAAACTCCATCCCAGTCTAATATATATTGTCTTATATATAGTGCCAAACTTTCATAAACATTAACTCAACCGCCAGGATGGCATATTATGGAGGGTACTGATTCAATCACCTAGATTCTTTCACACTATATTACCAACTACAATCTATATTGAAGATGATTAAAGTATATTTAAAATACACAATGACTATACTAAATAAGAACAAGAACATTTAGTGGCAAGAGGAGTATATGTTAGCTCACTATATACCATTATTGATCATCGGAAAGGGTTAGAGGCTATAGAATTAATTTTCAAATTTCTGTCATAATCCCAGAAAATTAGAAATCATTCATAGAAGAGGGAATAGAGTTTATATTCAAAAATAACTTTTTTTGCCTTGAGGATAAAAAAATGATTTACAGGGGAACGGAACAGCAATGGGCACCAGGTTCGCCCCAAGCTGTGTCAACATTTGTATAGATTTTTAGGAAGATCTTATAGTATGAAGTGTCACCCATAGAGGACAAATCTGATGTCTTGTTTTTAGTATATTGATTATGTTTTTTTCATTTGCAGTAGAGATGAAAAGTCCCTTGAAATTTGTTTGTAATCAGCAAAATCAGAATTAGTTCAATATCAGTTTAGCCTTCAATGAAAGTAAAATTGAAGTTAATTTCTTAGACTAGAAATTTACGTACTAGGAATTATGAAAAGCCTACAGATTGCAATTCATACACTAACAGTAACCATCATATCAACTGAATGATGAGTATCCCTAACAGTGAATTCAAATGAATCAGGAAAATTGTTTGAAAGATGATGTTTTCCAAATTCAAGCAAATAAGTTGCCAGGTCAGTTCTAAGCTAGAAACAATGAACAGGGCAAAAAGGGAAGCTGAGGAAACCAATTGACGATTGTTACCAGCCCTTAACATTCAAAAGAGTGAAGAACAGGGGATAAATGTACCTTTTATAATTCAATATAACCAACATCGCAAACAGATTGAAAAAGTTTTAAAAAAGATTGGCCCAAATAATAACTAAATATGTTAGAGAGAAACCAAATTTATATACAAAAAAACAAAAATACTTGAAAATCAGTTTGTGAGAAGTACCATTTCTGCCCCAGAATAAAAAATTCTATTGTGTTACATCAGTGGGTTTCCATAGAAGTGGTACTTTTCTTTTGTGTAGGGCCTGTAAGAATAGGGAGAGCAAAATTGTAGATTTTGTTTCACAGGTTACAAAGAGGAGACACAAAATCCATGATTTTATAACTAGTAATGCTAAAAATGTAATCTACTTGTTGGAATGTGGGAAACAATTAGTTGGAAGAATGTCTAGAAAATTAAAAGAAAATTTTTTGGAATGTTTGAGAAATATTAAAAAAAAGGTTTTCACAAACATGCTGCATCAGCACATTGTAAAGCTGAACATAACTGTAGCACTAATGCCTAAAAAATATATGTGGGATCAGCATAGTCAGAGGACAGTGGAGGAAAAAATATACTAAAGTTGATCTTGCTAAGAAGATTAAATGGATTTTTATCCTTGATATGTTACACCCTAAAAGCCAAAATTCTGCTTTCTGAATTCAAATGGTTCTTAGAGGCAAAATAATAATTATGTAGATAGATAAAAATGAAAAGAGATTCTTCAATGATTTGAACATTAGCAGGGGCAGGCTGTGCTGGGGGGCAGGGGGACATCTGCCCAGTGGGCCAGTCCCATAATGGGCTACCTTGGGCTGGGTCACTGAGCCACCTGTATTCATTTTCCTTTACTATAGACTGCTGTGTCCAGTCTTGCCCTACTGAATTTTCGTTGTCCAAGATTTTTTGTATGAGTATTATTGAATTTGTCCTGCGTAATAGGAGATTGCATGTAGAACAAAAATACTTTTAGAAATATATTCAAAAAGGGTGGATCCCTATTGCCACCAGGTTGCTATTGCCCCACGGAAGTTGTGGTGTCTCTATAGTGGGTTTATGCGTTTTTTCTTTGGTTACCAGGGAACTTTGGGTTTCAGGATTATAGATACTATTAAGTCCTGACACTTGGTATGTATTTTTTCATATAGATACTTTAAACCTTCAACTCTGAATTAGTCTGCAGTAATAACAGTGTTATTCCTGAAATGTAGCTGGACCACGTAAGAAACAGGTTATTATATCTCTTTGGTTACCAAGGAGCATTGGTTTCAACCATTTTGTATTAACAACATACAGGTTACTATTATTTTCAAATACTTAAGATTCCCCCTTAGCCAGGAGAGACAGCAGCATTTCCCGTGCAAAAGAAATGATCTATGCTATTTTTACAGGTATTTGTGTATTAGCTTTATTACTACAAATAGAATGGTATTTTTCTGTTTTACCAGTGATGCTTGCCTGGTTACAGTTACTACCCTATGACATATTAGGTAGCAGGGTAAAATAAAAGAATGTCAGTATAAGTTATAGGACCCCCCACTTGTTTATGTGTTTTGCCTCATGCAATCTTCTCTTATAGAAATGTGACATAAAGGAACATATTGTACAGCCAGGTGCTATGTTTTAAGCATTAGATTTCATTATATGGCAGTGTATTCTGAATCTGACTGCAGTATATAATATATCTCTTCCAATTGGATAAGGGACCTTTAAGAAGACAATCAGGAAGTGTGTTCCCCACCATCTTGAGAACTGCTTTTTTCCAAAATGATTTGATGAAGTAAGACGACTAACCTACCGGTTCTCCAAAAGAGCAGACATCAGGTAAAATTAAATGGGTCCTGGGAGATTGTGTGTCATCTGACAGCACTCTGTGATACTCAGGGGCAAGCTGGGCTGGGGGGCATATGCCCCCCCCCCAGGGCCGGTCCCATATTGGACTATCTTGGGCTGGGTCACTTCGCCACCTGCATTTTTTTTCCTGTAAAATGCTTTTAATAGGCTGTCAAATCTTTTCCCCCGGGCTAAAATTTGCCAACCCTCCCCTGGTGATACTACATTTGTTACCACAAGTTTCTGGTAAGAGACCAACCATACTGCTGGAGACTCTTTTATTTTATTTTAATGCACAATTATATAAACGTTTTGGAAGTGCAGATATTAGGTGAAATAAAATTGTGTTTGAAAGGTTTATGCACCAGGAACTTTTTGTATTGTTGTCTTGTCTGACCTCTGAGGAGTTTCAGAAGAGAGCTGGAATATTGTACTTAATGAGGTAAAGGTCAGATGAGCAACAGAGTAGAGGAGTCAGTGGTGATTACAACTGAAGTTCAAGGAATACATTTGTTGTATCGTGAGAAGAAATTTTATGATAAAGGAATTGTTTCATTTAAGAATGTGAGCGTGATTAGAAAATTATTTTGAGAAGTCAGAGGCTGAAAACAGAACTTCACTATATGGTCCCTATGTGTTTTTCATATTTAATATTTGTAGCCTCTCCATTATGAGTAAGTGCAGTTAATACGCTGAACATAATTGTTGATGTTTTGGTTCACTAAAGCAAAATCTATAGTGTGACTGCAAGCAGCAAGGTGTGTTTCTGTTTAGACATATTGGAAACAAATCACTTCGCAGGGACTGACACTGTATTAATGTAATTTTATTTTATGGTTTATGTTACTCATTATATATCTTTTTTTTTTCTCGTTTCCAGGTTTGAAGATCATCACTATCAGCTATTTTCTGTAATAATAACAATAATGAAATATATGTTTTATTTTTGACATGGCGAAAAAAAGTAGCTCCAGAAACTGAATCTTTATTTTTTGTGTGATCATATGAGATTTTGATGGTACCTTAAGTGAAGTTTAGGCTGCTTATACTGAGGAGCGCTTAAAAAGTGAACTATTATTTCCTATAGTCTTGTGTGTTTTCAGAGCACTATCAGGAACTGAATAATGAGTCTTGCCTAGCGCATGAAAGAAAAGGAAAGTGGAACAAATGGCAGTTTCCCATTAACTATCAGATAATACCAATAAGAAGGCTAGACATAGATAGTCCTGCAAGTGTGTAAATAATTAACTGTATGACATCTTCACTTCACCTTGTACCTTCACCTGATGCATATTTAACTAAACTGAATTTTACTAAAGCTAATTATGATGTCCTGATTTAGGGGATAATGTTGTTGAGAAATTATAACCAAGCGGTCCAAAAACCTTGCTGTGTGAAATGCCATATCTTTACTGATTTCTTCTTTTACTGACACATGACAATCTAACTTCACTCGTACTAAGGCAATTAGACGGGACAGGCAATATTGGACTGAATTCAGCCTTCATAGTCATTATATTGGATGAGACCTCTGCTTTCTGGAGACTATTTACCTTTCTCAATGTTTCTATAAATCAGTGTCTGCCTTTGCAGATTTTTCAGTATGTTTTGATTATTTTGGTCCTTTTTGTGTGTTCCTTTTGTTATATTTATCTAATATATTTACACACGCTTGGAGATGGTTGCTGTGAAGTCTGCAAATCAGGATACACATTACGACCATTTTATATGGGAACATTCTTATATATCTGTGTCTATAATTGTGTTCTAATATGATGTGTTTCAATAACATATGTTAACAAATAAACCAAAAAGAAAAAAACTACAAATTATTAACTCAAAACATAAATGTTTCTATGGATTGTTCTGAAAGGTGAATTGAGACCTGGAGCCATCAGATATAAATCATACTTGCCAACTCTCCCGCATTGTCCGGGAGACTCCCGCATTTTGCGAGAGTCTCCCGGACGAGTGTGGCAATCTCCCTGATAGGAAGGGGGAAAAATTTAGTTTAAACGCCGCGATTCACCCGGAATCGCGGCGTTTAGCCCCGCCCCCACTGTAAAATGACGCGATTTGCGTCATTCCGTCACGGGGGCGGGGCCAAAATGACGCAATTTCGCAGCCCCGCCCCCTGCACGCCCACGTCCCAGCCGGCATCTCCCGGAAGAAAAAAAAAAATGTTGGCAAGTATGATATAAATACACAAATTTACCTATACACAGTGGTTTGTTTTACCTTAACCCAGGGGATTCCAAACTTTTTTAGTTCAAGGCACCCTTAGGGTCTCTAAAACTTTTTCAAGGCACCCCTAAGCCAAAATAATTACCAAGAATTACCTTGCTTACCTCCGGCCCTGTCCGTGGCACCCCTGTGAGATCTCCAAGGCCCCCCAGGGAACCTAGGTGCACAGTTTGGGAACCACTGCTAACCAATAGTTATAAGAACACAGACTATCAGTTCATCAGGAATAAGAGCATAGCTGCCAACAGTCCCTAATTGCTAGGGTCAGTCCAAAGTTTTAAAGCATTTTAAAGTATTGAATAATTGCTCAGTAAATTAGTTCTTATTCAGCATATCTGATTAAGTGTTCATAATTATTACTGGGACTTTACAAGTTAAGTGAAAAGTAATCAAATTGCAAAACAATTACATTATAATCAAGTTCAGCAACTGGTCTCTGGTTCCTAGCAAATTTATTTTGCATAGATATTGGTACAGCAAACAAAATGGCAGCCTCCATTGCCTTTAACATGTGCACATTATGCTATATATTTTCCATCAAAGACAATGTCAATGATACCATTCCTTTATTGTAGATATCTGCTATCTAGCAATATGGGCATCACAAAGAAATTTTGCTTGGACAGTGAAAACATGTAAAACGTCAAACACGGCCATTTTGTACATGGCAGGAGAGAAACATTTTTTTGTTTTCCGACTTTTTTTCTGTATCACATTTTGTTTAACAGTATGTATGCTGTTTAGGAATGTAAACCCAACTTCATTGCAAAAATAACTTGCACAAAACAGAGCCTTGGCTGCATTATAACAGGCGGTTTAAAATGAAGTCTAGAAGTAAATGTACTGTAGAAGTTGTAGGCAAATGAAAGCTGTGTTCTCACATGAGCACGATGATAGATCGCCTCTAATGATTCCCCACACTTTTCATTATTCTTTTCCTATTTCCTGCACTCCCTCTTTATTTCTTCCTCTTGCAATTTATTTGCTTGCCGTGTTGTCTCTTAGCCACAAGAGGTCGCTAGCCGAATCGTATACGGTATTGTGATTGACATCTCCCATCCTATTACCTTGGCAACAAAGAGAGTAACCAATAAAAAGCAGAGGCGGAGTGTCAACGTACCATACCCCACCCAACTCAATTCATCTTTTTTTTACTAAGACACGCCCACACTGCTCTGTTCCCCACGTGCCCCGCGTAGAGCTGGGTGAAGCCTCCGCTGGTAGCACACCAGCTATAGGAGAGGTGATTGCTGACAGGGCATGTGGGCGGGGCCTGCTCCGTGATTGACGCGCCCCTTCCCCCAGACTGAGCTGTGGCTGCAGTGCGGGATTCGCCAGTGTGAGGTCGGGAGTTACCCGAGTACACCCGCGGGGGGCCCCAAGAGACTGTAAACACCCGCGGGGGGGACAAAGTGACACGAGCGTACCCCAGGGAAGCCTTAGTCTGCCTAATACACCCGCAGTGAGGAGGAACAAAGAAACTCGCGTACACCCGCTGGGCGCACCCGGGCGGAGACGTCGGACCAGGCTACACCCGCCTGGGGCAGAAGAACTCGGATATACCCGTGGGAGCCACACACAGCCGGGTAGTATAGCTGGAGGATAACAGCGGGGTTGTGGACAGTGGGGTCTGATCCACCAGAGCGGGGTGTTCAGGAGCCCGGTGACTCGGATGAGCGGGTGATCTGCTGCTCCTGAAATTCCGGGTGTTGTGTCCGCGGGTCCCCCAGAAATGCTGGTGTTGGTGATGTCGGTGCTGCTGCTGGCGGGTGTGAGAGGACTGGAAGGTGAGACTGGTCTGTGTACATCTCCTGCTCTGCACACTACGTGCTCAGCCTCCCTAATACGGGGCACATGATGCTGGACACCCGCTTACCCCGGGGATGGGGCGGATTACTAGGTGGTCCTGGCAGATATAGTGAGAGCTGGACTTTCTGCACCATTAGGAGTTGTCTGGTTACATATCCCAGGTGATGGAGGAAGCCGTGTTCTGCCTTATTATACAGGGAAGGGGCTATATGTTGTTACTATGTGTGTAATGACACCTGTGGCTCTTGCCCCCTCTCCCACCAGGGGCTGGAGGTGCAGTAGGTGGGCGGTCAGTACTGATGTGTAACCTCTGCCTTTGTGTAGTACTAGTCTGTGATACGCAATAGTGGATCTCTTGCTCCTTGTTGCATGTTTACCTGCACTAGTTCCCTACTAATAAGCCACATCAAAGCTACATTCTTCTTGTCCAGCAGTAGTGGAACTACAAGTCCCAGCATGACTTTGGCCGTGTGTACAGCAGCTAGGTAGCCACAGGTTGTCCTAGCCTGATTACCATGGTGTTTTCCTGAATAATTAGTACTCTGCCTGGAGGTCTAACTTATTTTTCCCTGTATAAATGGTGTACTGAGTGATAGGGGACCCAGCAGAGTAAAAGGTTCTTTACCTTTGATCCTGTTCCTGAGAGATGTGAGCAATTCACCACACTCTTAAAATAACAAGTTTTAGTGCAATGTGGGCTATGCTTGCCATTCCCGTCTTTGTTCACATGTAACAAGATAATATACTCTTTGTATTTTCCGATTTAAACATTTACCCCGTTTTTATACAAAATCTACATTATAGTTTGCTATCCTTATGAAACTGCTGTTTGTTGGATGTGAGGAATAGGGCTGGGCATTACACGACCTGCTCCTGCACCTTATTAATACCATTTACATACAAGTTTCTTTCATCATCACCATTTATTTTCTTTTAAATGTAAATTAATAGTGGGGTATATTTTGATGTTATGACCTTTTTAATGTTGATATGTTGCTTTAGTGCATTTTAATGGACATGTCTATTGAGTCCAGATAATGATGGGTTAATCCAGGTGCACAGACTGGTAATCAAGAGCCAGACACACAGACTTGTTAGAAGTGACATTACTCTTGATAAGATACTATTATAGAATACAGTTGGAAGTAAGATTATTTCAGTGCTAATTCAAGTTTCTGGCAGCTCTTATTCACGGATATGTTGGAACAACAGACTCATTGTACATGAACTTTTTCTAACAGAATTATGCAGTGCCAGGTACTTGTTGAATGACTCATGTTTAAATGATTGATAAGTGTTATCTAGCCTGTAAAGTTTGATTTCTTCTGACTATTCTACCTTTTGTGTGTTACGAACACTGATTTATTGCTTTCTGCCAAAAAGCCTCTCTATCTCCACTCTTTTTTGCCTTTATCCTTTGGGGTATCTGATAAGAACAGGGTGTGGTTAAGGTTAAGAAAACAATTGGTGACTACTTCCACTTTAGACACCTCTAGGAAATTTAGCTTAAATCAGATTACCAAAGTAAATTAGCCAACCATTTGCTCTCTCCATAAGTTGTTTACAGTGGATAGTTTGTTTTCTGACTTAACATTCTAGAATCAACAAATAAGCCTCTCTCAATTTCTTTATTTCTTTTTGCAGTATTTGACCTATTTTGTATTAATCATTTATGCACGTTGCTCAACTGTTTGTGAGTGTACAAAGGGCATATAGCCACTGGCATGTGTGTGGTGTAAAAATGCAGGTGGAACCACATGTAAAATGTGTATGACATGCGGTTTTACTTGCGTTAGGGAGATCATCTGTGCTTCTCCAATGCGTAAAAAAGCAGGCTGTATTTGAGGGGACAAAAAGCAACATTCCTGAACACGAGTAATATGACAAAGGGGCATGAAAATGGAAAACAATGCTTCCAATGCCCATTTTACCTGCTATTCAACATGCAAAATTGATGATAGGTGTATGAGGCCTTAAAGTTCTACTTTTCTTTTCTATTTGTAGAATGCATTTATACAATATCCAATGTATTTAATATCTAAATGTTGTTCTTGTTTTTTTGGGGTTTTTTTTTGCTTAGGGTTTTGTTTAGTTCTAAAGTTTTTCACCTTTTTTAATGCTCCTTGTCTGGGTTGTGAGTCATTGGGCTCCTACATGTTGCCTTCCATGTAATTATTCAACATTGATTTGCTCAGGTGAAGTGCATGATCATGTGACTTGTCATTCTTTTGTTTCTTGCAAATCTATTTGCATTTACTAGAAGTGATGAGTTGTTGGGAAAAATATTGAAGGAAACAAATTATATTTATCAGGTTTTACTAAATAAACTTAAAGTGCAGTGTACAAGTATGATGGTTTCATTTTGGATCTTTCTTTATAATTATGCTGCTATTTACATTGGTTTTGCTCTAACAGTTTCGGCTGCAAATAACACCAAAATAGATGGAAGGAAGATGTTGGTGTTATTTGAGGACTATATATAGGACTTTTTTTGTGGATGATGTCCTAGGTGTGGAAGGGCTTGTTTGTTTTTTGCACCTAAATAATATCCAGGTTGTCTGCATTTATTTTAGTTGATCTATCTAGACACACTTCATACGATTTTGTTTTGTTGAACCGCCCCACAGACTAATATACATTTTGGCTCAGAGCTGTCTACACCCATTTGGTCAGCTTTAATGATCTTAAGTGATAGATATTTAACTTCTCCCCAAGTGTTACAGTGTACTTTGTTGAGAAGTGTACACAATGGATGTAGGCATTTTGTGATTTTCAGATAATTTGAATGCAGCCTATCTGTTTACTAGCCATAGTGACATTAGTTTGTGCCTGATGAATTGATAGTAGTGTAGGATGGCCACATCATATGCCCCATTTTGTACTATAAGTTATGAGCGCTGTGACGCAGTACATTTTAATGCCTGTTTTTGTATATTCTATGCATATTTCAATCACATATTCTTGGTAAATTGATAGACAGTGTCTTCATGGTAGTCATCAAAACATAACTGTAAAAGCAAGAAAAAGTAAGAATTTAATTCTGGTTTATGTAATAACTTTAGGCAAATGTCCTGCAGATTATGAATCTCAATGTTAGATATTTAACTTAATTTGACCAAAGCTGTAATATGGTTGCTACTGGTTACATATCCTATCCATTATTAACGGATTGTTCTCTGAGATATCTCTTGTTTGGTTAAAACATGTTGGTACTGTGTAATGATACATTAAGACACCTGGAAAAAATCCCCTTCTAACCATGAACTGATGGTATCTCTCCCTTAAATGTGCACATAAATATACAAGGTTAAGGAATGTTTTTGTACATTATCCTGAGTATGCTGATCTAGATTAACCCTGACAGGATCTATGTTGTGACTTTGAGATTCCAATTCAATTTGTGGACAAGTGAGAAAGTGGAAGGGATAGCAGCATTGGTGTGTTGCAGATTTTTACACCACCCAGTTTCCTTTGTTTTAATATGTCCCTGTGGACAGTTTATTGTGTATGTGTGAGACTTTTGGCTCCTTTTCACACAGATGGTGGTGGTGTTGACTGTTGGTCTGTAGTATGTTGGGGTGTTGACTCCTTTTGGTAGTGTTTCTGAGCTACATATGCCTTGGGATGTTTTCGCATTCCTGTGGTATTGGTTTGCAGTTTCTGTTGGAGGAGGGTACAAGTGATTTGCCCATTCATTTGATGTGTTGGTAGATGCTGGCTGCTTATTTGTGTTGGTTTAGTCTAAAGTAGATGGGATATTTAGGTGGTGTTCTGTGTGTCTGCATGGTGAGCTTTGCTTTCATTAATGTATGTTGGCAGCATATGTACTTTTGTCACATTCTTCAGGTTTTTTTTTTACTTTATTCAGCAGGTGAAGCGCAGTCTACCCATTTTACCTATTAGCAGTTTATTCTCAAGGGGGGTACTGTGTTTATCCTAACATTTGCTGGGGAAATTTTTTTTTTTTAATTATACTCCTAATCTTTCCCTTCACAATTTGAGACATTAAAGGGGCACATTCTCCTTATAACCATGTAAGAATTCTGTAAAAGCTAATTCAGCCTATTTGGCTCTTGCACATATATGTGCTAGAAAATGGGTAAAATGCATGAAACTTAACATGTGTTTTAGGGACTTTTTTTTTTTTTATATTCGTGATGAGTTTTAACTCGCTTTTGTTGCTTTGCTCTTTATCTAACATAGTGCATGTGTTAACACATGAGAAATAGGTTTTGCAGCTTTCTACAATTTTGAATGCTGCATTAAAATGTTCGCACACAATGATGGAAACACGCCCATAAGAAACCATTCCTTTTTTTTCCCTTTAATTACTGCACTTTTCAGGAGTTACTAAATGAGTATAAAACACATTAACATCAGATAGGTGTGAACAAAGCTTTATAGTACAATTTGTTTAAATTTCTTAACCATTTTTTCTCCCCTTGCCTTAATTATGGGAGGCCATCTCTCGGCATCCAGATCTCCATAATTCAGGGAAGTGTGGGTAATAGGGGGATGGTGGGTATCATGTCAATGTCCTCTTTTTAAATGTGGAATTGGAATTTAGCAATTTATCAGACATCAGAGATTATTAAAGGCGGTGTAGGGGTGACAGTGGTTAGATTCCCTGTCATAGCGTTTGAGCCATTGGTTTGATTCCAACCAGGGCACGATCTGTGTGGAGTTTGTATGTTCCCCCTGTTTGTATATGTGTCTGGTAAGGAATTTAGATTGTAAGCTTCACTGTGGCGTTGACTGATGTGAGTGATCAAATACTCTCTGTAAAGCACTTTGTAATATAGTGCTCTATAAATAATGGTTGGTAAATTAATTTTATTTTTTTATTTTCCCAACATCCAGTGATAAGTGGGTGTCCCCATTAAGCTCCCTGACAATCTAAGAGACAAAATAAGCACACTGACACAATGCAATGTTTCTTTAAAGAGTAAATTCCTGATTTGTCCTTGCGATATGGATTTAGCATGAGTCTTCTTCATTAATTCTTCTGCTTCCTGCGTGCACAAGATCAGTGCTGATGATACATCTTGAAACGTGAAACCATTGTACATGTCTAGACTCACAGATGGTACTGTGCCTTTGAATTTGGGGCAACTAGTACTGGCTCACTCTAATATGTTTTGCTGCATCAGGGCCTTGAAGTTGTGTGTGTGTGTGTGCGCTGATCACACCCTTTTTCTTTCCTTCTGGTTTGGGCAGTTTGAGGTTTACCTCATTGGAATTTGTGAATAATCTGTTTTCTTAAATATAGAGTTAAACAACTCTGTAGTCATAGGAGGAGTGTAGGGTCAAATGCTTGTTTACATATTTGAGTGTAGGGTGTTCGTTTTTTGTGGGTTTTTGTTTCTTTTGTCTATTGTGACTTGTTTTTATTACTCATTTCTTCCCTCTCGGACCTATTCTAGTGTGTGTGTATAAGTGTGTGTGTGTGTATACATTTTTCTTGAACAGCTGGAAATTCTTAAACCATTTGACACATATATGCCTTCAATTGCTTGTCTATAAATTTTCTAAACCATTGGTAACAAACACATTCTTTAGCATGGTTGAACAAAAGAAAAGTCTAAAACAAGCCCCAGCAATGTATTAAAGGCATTTATTTGTTAGTATTTACTTTATTAATTTCCCTACTCGTTCTAAACTTTCAATTCGTTTTGCTTCTTTGAAGATACTTCCTACTGCTCACTATAAACCTCCACATAGGCAAACCGAGAGAGGGTTTCCTAGTGCCTGTAAACCCCTCTCCATGCCTGGGGCACTGTTTATTTGAGGTGGCTGGACCCTGCTCCCTCTTCACATGGCTCTGTTTGAAAAGGGAGAGCCCATGTATATTATGGGGATAGGAAGAGTTGGAGAGCAGCCAAGCACTGTCTAAAATTATAGCCACACTCCCATGCATGTTGGTCACACCCACTGGCGGCGTGGTGTGGAAACCCCCCTCTACAAATCCTGTGTTTGCCCCTGCTCCATATTGTTGTGGAAGTCCGTCCCCCATATCAAGTTGCTGACTTGTCAGTTGACTGCAGCAATGTACACTACAGTAGACTGGGTACTTGTTAATTATATGGGCACCACTTCACTTAAACCACTTTTGAATCTCCCACTGTCTGACCCTCTTAGTGGACTTCGGCATGAAGCGGAGCGGGTGGAACATCTGTTTTCAAATCTTCCACTGTCTAACTCACAGTCCTGAGCTAGGCAATGGAAGATTTGAAACTGCAGTTGAAGTGGAAGCTCCATGGCAGTGGTGAGTTTGTGGTGTCTGGGTAATTAACAAGAGGAGTTGTGAATATTTGTGTGTGCGTATATAAACTACTATAGACAAAAGTATTCAGATGTTTGACCATTACACCTACAGGGACTGTAATGACATTGTAATCAAATACATATATTTAAATATTGAGTTGGTCCCCATTTTTTTGCAGCGATACAGCTTTCATTCTTCTTGGAAGGCTTTCCACAAGATGTTGGAGTGTTTCTGTGGGAATTTGTGCCCATTTATTCTATAGAGCATTTATGAGGTCAGGCACTGATGTTCGAGGAGGTCTGGCTCGCAATCTACGTTCCGCTTAATCTCCAAGTTGTTCGATGGGGTTGAGGTCGGAGCTATATGTGGGCCAGTCAAGTTCTTCCACACCAAACTCATCAAACTATGTCTCTGTAGTTCTTGCTTTGTGCACTGGGAGACAGTCGTGTTGGAATAGAAAAGGGCCTTCCCCAAACTGTTGCCACAAACTTGGGAGCATAGCATTGTCCATAATGACTTGGTATGCTGAAGCATTAAGATTGCCCTTCACTGGAGATAAAAACCCTGAAAAACAGCCCCATACCATTATCCCTTCTCCACCAAACTTCACATTTGGCATAATGCAGTAAGAGTTCTCCCGATATCCAACAAACAGAGAATCATGATTCGTTACTCCACAGAACATGTTTCTACTGTTCTACAGTCCAGTGTCGGTGTGCTGTACACCACTTCATCCGACGCTTGGCATTGCTCTTGGTGATGTGAGACTTGCATGCAGCTGCTCGATCATGGAAACCCATTCCACTAAGCTCCTGACGCACACATTCTGTGCTTACATTACTTTTACGTGGTCTTCCGCTTTGTGGCTGAGTAGTTGTTCCTAAACCATTCCACTTTCTAATAATGTCACTTGCAGTTGCCTGTGAAATATTCAGCAGGGATGAAATTTCACGAACTGTCTTGTAGCAAAAGTGGTATCCTATCACAGTACCACGTTTTAAGTCAATGAGCTCTTTAGAATGACCCATTTTGTATCCCAAATTATTACAAATGTAGACTGCATAGCCAGGTGCTTGATTTTATACACAACGGGTCTGATCTGATTGGTACACTATTTAACAGGTGTGGCCAAATATTTTTGTCATTATAGTGTGTGTGTATATATAATATATATTGTGCGCGCACACACATTGGCCACATTAAAACCACTGACAAGTGAAGTGAATAACATTGAATATCTTATTACAATGGCACCTCTAAAGGAGTAGGATATATTAGGCAGAGAGTGAACAGTCAGTTCTTGAAGTTTTGATGTATTGGAAGCAGCAGAAATGGGTAAGCAACTTTGACCCAAATGTCTAGCCATCACAATTTGGTCCTTATCAGAGTATCTCTAAACTGGCCGGTCTTGGGGGGTGGTTCCTAGTATGCAGTGGTTAGTACCTACCAAAAATGGTCCAAGGAAGGACAACTGCTGAACTAGCGACAGGGTCATGGATGCACCCAAGGCTCATTGATGCAACTGGGGAGCAAAAGTTATCCCATCTGATCCAATCCCACAGAACAGCTACTGTAGCACAAATTACTGAAAAGTTAATGTTGGCTGTGATATAAAGGTGTAACCACAGACCAATCAGCTTGCCCATGCTGATTGATGCCGAAAGTGCCTAGAATGGGCACGTGAACATCAGAACTGGACCATGTTGCAGTGGAAGAAAGTGGCCTGGTCTGATGAATTGTTTTCTTTTATATCATATGTACGGTGATACACTATGATACACTACACTATGGGAAGATGGCAAGTCTGCAGAGAGGCAGTGTGATGCTCTGGGCAACGTTCTCCTGGGAAACTTTGAGTCCTTGCATTCATGTGGGTTTTACTTTCACACTTACCACCTACCTAAACTTTGTTGCAGGTCACTTACACCACTTCATGGCAGCTGTATTCCCTGATAGCAGTGGATTATTTTAGCAGGATAATGCGCCCAGCCGCACTGCAGAACTTGTAGAGGAATGGTTTGAGGAACATGACAAAGAGTTCAGGCTGTTGACTTGGCCTCCAAATTCCCCAGTTCTCAATCTGATCGAGCATCTTTGCGATGTGCTGGAAACACAAATCAGACCCATGGAAGCCTCACCTCACAAGTTACAGGACTTGGATCTGCTGCCAGACACCACAGGACACCTTCAGAGGTCTTGTGGAGTCCATGCCTTGACTGGTCAGAGCAGTTTTGGCAGGTGGCTTTAATGCTGTGGCTGATCGGTGTGTGTGTGCAATATCTCTATCTTTCAAATCAATACCACATTGACAGAACAAAGGATTTCTGTTTATAGCTCTCATTAATTGATTTTTTATTTTCTTTTCGACTTTCACATGTCAATTGATGCTGGTTGCAGAGTTTTAATTGTCTTTTGCTTACAAATAAAATAAAAACATTCTGGTACTTTGATATTGGTTGCATATTTGATACATGGTTGAACATTTAGAGCCTCATTTAGTGTTGGCTTCAACTTTGCAACTGGAACATAAACCTAAAAATTGTCTGCAAAATTATGACTTAATTCATTTTATTTTGAGCTGCAGAACTTTTTTTTTTAGATCAACAAACGTTCGTACTGATTAGCAGCAGTTCCAAGGGGACGTGATACCCTTGCATGGGCACACTGTTACTGTAAGGAACTATAGTGTGCATGCCACCAGTTCACTTCTCCAGGTGAACAGCCGATGGGCAAATTAAGTTTAAATCAAATTGTGGTGGCATGCGCACAGTGCAGCAAAGCGCATTTTCGCAGCCCCGAGTCGGACTTGCATCAAACTCTAAATGAAGCCATGGTGCTTGATATGGCTGATGGATAAACACATACTTTTTTGCATATGTCTGCAATGATTTTTGGTTTATTCGTCACATTACTACTAGATGACATCGATCTTCTGTCTGTCATACTTTGTCCTGGCACTTTGCCCAGAATAATGTAACAACAATATGATACAACAAATATCAAAGTTCAACTTGGCACAATTCCCAGATTGTTACTATAGCAACTCCATGCGGGATTTATAATGACCAATGTAATGTAACTGCAAAAAGTCAGGGAACTGTAAGGGAGAGAAATCGCTGGGGGCTGAATATATAATACATAAAGTTGTGTGCACTTAACACTATATACCCTGTTCTGTGTGGGACCTTTTGTGCAAATCTGAAATGTTTAACTTTTGCTCAGTTTGCCAGGGCATTTCTTGGCAGAGTTTGCTTCAGTGGAACATCTTGAGCCATCATGTTTAGTGTGGTAAGTTTAAAGTTGGAGCATGTGGGTCTTGTCTTATCAAGCTGATGTGTTCATTCATTTTAAAATTAATCGGTGCCAAGAATATTAAAATGAAAAAAGCTCTGGTATGATTTATTGTTTGGTCCAAACATTCAGTGTCCTTACGTTTAACCCACTTGAGCCGTTTAAGCATGGCGAAAGGCAGGCAAAAAGACATACATTTTATAAAAAGGAAAAAAAAAAGGCCTGCAAACGCTTGTACATGTGTGCTCACACCTCCCCCTCGACAGGGGCCCTTTTCTGAGCAGAGCTGTCCTGTAGGGAGGGGGGTTCCCCCTGGGACTGTCTGATGGAGGGGGCTGTGTTAGGATTAGCTTTCCCTGTTTTACACAGCAATCTGCACCAAATCCAGTCCTTTCTTTTTCTTTCTTTTTTTTTTTTCTTCTCTATTTTAATGAGAAAAATGTGTCCAACTTGAAACGTAGCCAGGGTTAGAAATTACAGTGAAACCTTATGTTGTAGAAAGAAATACTTCTTGGGGCAGAATGTTCATGTACCTGTGTTTTTTGTATATAACCTCGTCTATACAGCGTCCCCTGTTGTAGTTCATGGCTTACCAAATGTTGTGTGACTGTGTTGTAACACTAAATGTGTTCTGGCAACAATCTAGCAGACAATCGTTAAATACAGGATCATGACCATCAAGTGAAGATAGTTACAGACAGACTTGGAAACCTTGAGAAGAGTGAAATCCTGTACGCAGGGGCATGTATACTGCCTTTTATACTTCTACGTTGTAACGTTTTAGTACTAAGTGGTTGTGTAATGGCTGAAAATTAACACTATAAATAAATGACTTCCCACGGCATTGTACCTAGTTAAAACTAGTACCCTGCTTGGGGAAAGGGGAGCAGCCAGGGCTTGATTTGATTTGGGCTGGAGCACAGTTCTGGCACTACTTGACTTCATAGTTGCTCATTTTTAATATCCTCCCCAGCATATCTCATTTTATTAATAATATATATATTCTCAGCTTTTTCCAGTTTATTTTTTAGCTACAAATTTTAAGCACTGTGAGAAGCTAGAGGATTAGCAGCAGTCTGCACAATACCAGAAATGAGAGATGAGAACTTTCTTTGCTCCTCCCTTCCCCCACCACCTTCTGTTTTGTACCAAACCCTTCGCAAATCCTATCATTGTACTTTGGCAACACATGTGTAATGTAATGCTAATAAAGAATCCTTCTACAAAAACTATTCTGATGCAGTCGTGCTTTCTGGTGGAAGTCTGTAGAGGCCGGTTGTGGTCCTCCAACACTCCACATTCACCTCCCGCTTAAATGGGAACATTCAAATATTCAATTGTTTTTATGTCGTGCCTGCAGCGCTTGCTGTGGGAAGCTATAGTACAGTCATACAGGATTAATACATTGTCAACTACCCCATGACTTCACAGGAGATATTGCAGTGCAATTGTTCATGAGTAAGCTAGTAATGGAGAAACCAGTTATTATCATTTATACAGTACAAATTATGTAGAACTGTACAGAAAATGTATTCATTCAGATTAACTGCCCCCATGAAGCTTACAATGTAATTTCTCTACCACAGGCAAACAATCACACACCAAGGTTAATTTCATAGGAAGCTAATTAACCTGTCAGTATGTTTTTGGACTGTGGAAGGAAATCTAATTATGTGAAGCAAACATCCATGCATATATGTAAATGGTCACCAATAGCCACTTTTGCTGATTAATGCATGTTTTTCCTGTTGATCCCATCATTGGGGGTATAGCATGCATTTTCACTTGCACATTTTTAGAAATGTCGGTACCTCTAAGCAATGAACTTTTACATTATGTGCAGTCCCACATTTTCTTCAATGTGACTGTTCGTGATCTAAAAATTCTAGTGACCACAAAATGCTGATTACAGATGGAGATTATATTTTAGAGGGAGAGGTTGTTTTTTTTTTTTTTTTTGGAAGAAAGTTTGGACAAGGAAAACTTGGAGGTGTAAAGTTAAGAAAAGCAGATACTTATTATACATGAATGGGTAAAATGAACCAAAACATATTAAGTTTTATTCTTTAACCACTTCCTATATCCCTACAGTATATAAACTGCAGGGGTAAATGGCTACAGTTTGGAGGCCCCTCCTCCTTTCTAGTGCTTCAGTTCCAGAGCTGTGCTTGGGAACTGTTTTTTTTTATTTTTTTTATTTGGGTTTCAGGCATCTGATCATGTTCTACATTCATTCAGGATCAGTGTGGGTATAGTACTTCCTGATTGGGCCATAGAATCCTGACATCTTTCAGCCTAGGAACAGCCATGTTTAAGCAGGGGAGAGCTGATCCAGCTACCTCTGCATTTCTGGTTTAATCAGTCATGTATGCCAGCATTAGTTAATAATTACAAGTGATCTATTGTGTATAGTTGGTGGCGGGTCAGGTACCCCCTGCTCTGACATAAAGAAAAAAAAATGGCCACATGTTCTTTTCCCAGCTTCCTAAAAAATGCCTGAATGTCACGCAGAATGCATGTGATCCCAAAGCTACAAAAAATGCCATCTGTGTATAGTGACAGTATACCTTTCAGGGAGTGAAGTTGCTAAAACATGGGTATAATTCCGAAAAGGAAACTTATGGTGGAGTTTTTATGTTCTTCATGTGTTTGTTTTTGGACTGAGGGAGGAAACAGACCAATAGATATTATTAGTATGTGGTTGTGTTCTACTGAGTTTGTTCTATCTTCCTTTGGGGCAGGGATTGATGTGAATTATTTTGCAAAGTGCCTTACAGAACATTTTAATGTTAAAGTTATATAAATAAAGGGTAGTAGTAGTATTGAATTGGTATCACTACACTGGAAGATCTAGCCAGTAAGATTTACAGGTACATACATTTGTATTGTTGCACAGATTGCCTAAAAGTATTTTTAGGAAGAATATATTTACACACGCAATAATAAGTTTATTCCCAGGGAAACCAATGCCTTTACAAAACTGAAACATCGCTCTGATTATGAATGGTTGGAATGTATTTTTGGGGTTTTACATAGGTAGTGCTAAGTTATACATATCTAGTTCACAAGTGTCACAATGTAGAGTGCAGGAGCTAATAATCTCATTTATGTGACTAATTTTCTATTTGAGAGTGATCAGTTTTTGGTAGTTTATAACAATTTGGCTGCACTTGTTTACATGATGTAGTGCTGGGCCAGTCTGCTAGAAATCATAATTGGTCTGCTAAGTTTGCATTGGTGTCGTCAGTGTTCATGTTTGTCTTGTGATATATCTTTCTTCTGAGGCTACTAATGACAATTTGTGCAGGGGAAAAAAATAGTCCAACACACTTACATCATTTTGTATACAATTCATCTTACTGCTATTTGGATTGTAATATTGCTACAGTAAACATCTTAAGTAACAATTCTCTCTCAATTCTGTAGACCCACCCTTCATTTATCTTTTTTGTGTTATTTCTTCTAAAATGGTGACAGATAAACATTGATCCCAAAATACCCTCACAGGCAAAGATACGTTTTATTTGCACATGTTTATAGTGCTAAGTGTTCCAAATATATATAAATACAAACAATGGGATTCTTGACAACCCTGCAATTTTGTAAATGTATGTATTGCATGCAGATGTCTGGCTGACTGTACTGTGCCACATGTGGTCAGGGCCGGATTAAGGGAATGGAGGCCCCTGGGCTAAGGGGGCCTCCATTCCCCCGTGAGGGCCCCCCACCCCTCCCCCCCCCCCCCCCCCCCCCCCCCCCCCCCCCGTGATCCGAGCCACCCCCAAGGCACTTACCTCCTTCTCCTTCTGGCATTGCGGTCCTTCCCCGGCGTGCTGTACGCTCTTTACTGAGGAAATCTCGTGAGAGTGAGACTCACGAGATCTCCTCAGTAAGGAGACTACAGCGCGGCAGGGAAGGGCAGCAGTGAAAGTGCTCAGCAGCATTGATCGTGCTGGGGGTGCCCCCGACCGATCAATAATGCTTTTGAGTACTTTCAAGGGCCCCCTGGATGCCTGAGGCCCCTGGGCTGTAGCCCAGTTAGCCCTTGGGTTAATCCGGCCCTGCATGGGGTAAATTACTGGGAAGTCCATATTTCACTGTACAGAAATCTCAGCCTTTGCTTAGGGATCCAACTTTGTTTCAATTATGGTATTTGTATAAGTGGAGGGAAATTTCACTAACTTGCAATAGCTACATGCAACTATGTTTCCTCATTGCATTAACTGAGCTAGAGAGGTAAATACGTACTCATTAGGGAGTGCCTCTAAATATCACATTTGGTGTCCTCCTGCAGTAGTTGATGCTCATGTCGGTAGATAGCATATAACAATACATAGACCAATACATAGTATGTCCAGGTTTACGGACGCTACACATTGATGTGAGCAAGTTGTTTATGGAGGTATAATAAACATCTGATAGTATAGCTCTTGGTTAGCACAAGAAAAAGTAATTGTTCAATTTAACGTCTGATTTAAATGGCAACAAATACTAATTTTATGATATTTGTGTCAGCTGCTGACATACTCAATAGGAGCTAAATAAAATTTAGCTTGCTGACAAATCTTTTTGACCACAACTTGTCTTTTCATATCTTCAGATTACTTGATGCTGCCTCATAAGCGTCCTGTACATTTTATTTTTCTTGGTTTAAAACTGCTTTTATTCTTTTTCAAAGTACTTAATTAGGTTTGACAGTTTCTACTTAATACTATTAATACTGCATGTGTTATATTGAGCTCATGTAGAAATATACAGCCTGTTTGTAAATGGAGTCTGTGTCCTTTTAAAGGCGAACGCCCACCTAGTTAGAGTAAACAAAGCCCATTCCCAAGTAATCAATGACTGGCGTCCCCCAACGGGATCCCCACCATTAAGGGAAGCTCCTTTTCCCGTCTGTAGTTGCAGAAACAAGATGTATAAAGTCCTGCTAATATTCCCAGTAATGTAAGTAGGATAGCAGGGGCATGCTGTTGTACCTATTATTGGGATAGAGGTCTCTGTTTAAAACTTTAATGTTGCTGAAATGCATCAATAATATAATTTGGTGGAGCAGAGGTTGCTCCTGCCCCCCCCCCCCCCCCCCAATACTGGGGCCATGGATTCCATTCCAACCAAGGCTCGAAGTCTGAATGTGTGTGTGTGTGTGTGTGTGTGTGTGTGTGTGGGGCTCCTTCCTACAATGTGTGGTAGAGAATGTAGACTGTAAACTTCACTGGGGCAAGGACTGATGGGAATGATTAAAATTTCTCTGTTAAGTATAATATGTTGGCGCTATATAAATAAAGGTTTAATAATGTCATCACCAGGACTATACTTCATATAATCTTCCCTAACCCTGCTAACCCTAAATGACTGTAAATGGAGCACTCCCTTGAGAAGCAACGTATGCCGCCTCCATAGATGCCTATGGTGTGTGTTAACTCTGCAAATCTGTGTACCATGCTACTGAACTTTCACAAATACAAGTTTTTCTTTTAAGAATATATTTTAAGGAAAATGCATGTCATAGGGCATCACTGCAAATTGCTGTCCTTAAATGCGCAAATATTTTTTTATGATAATTTCCCTTTTAAAGTGCATTTCCTTTTTGGTATGGGCTAAAGGTTAACTTTCCTTGCTTGATTTTCATAAGTCACCAGGGAGGAAAAGCGGCTTTCCTTTTACATCCGACATTACTGGATGTGTCCTTTTTACTTGGGTTTTTGAATAGTCAAAGCTAATGCAAATGTTAATTAAAGTCAAAGGGGCAGAATGTTGAAATCTGCATAACACGGTCTCTCTAAAGCGGTAAAGTGACTTTGTAGCGGAGAAATGTAGTCTTGGCAGCTGGTCTAAACTCTCTGTGAAATGACTCACTGAGGGCATGAATAATGATACTTCCAAAGATTGGAGTACCATTGATTTTCCTGTTTTGGTAAATGGCTGGAACATGAGAGAAATAATAATGTTCTACCTAATCTCAGATTCTCAGGATTTTTTTTAGACAATGGATGCCAATAGGGTAGAAATGGCCCTCCCTCTGCTCCATCACATGGGATGGAATTGGGGACCTTGTTAGGCCTTGCACACCTGTTTTTGCACTGCGTTGAAAGCACCCTCAGGGCAGCACACTATGGACACCCTATTGGCGCTCATGTATACGAGGCTCAAAACACAAACACGGGGAGGCATAAGTAGAGTACAGCTATCCTGGATCAAATATTGGCTCCCTGTCATGTCTTTGGCCATAGTTCCTTCATATGCAAGATTACATCTGCATTTGTTTCGCTGACTAGTATCTAGAAATCAGAAAATGATCTCCAAGCAGCTGGTCCAACTTGTGGCCCCCTGTTGCTTTAGGTACTCTTGGAAGAGTGAGCTTTAGAAAACAAAGTATTTGAATTCTTTAACTGTCCAGAGTGAAACGTCTATTACACAATTTTATTTTCCATTAAATGTAAAGTGTTAAAAATTGTTTGATTTTTCTAAAAATTCTTCTTTAGAATCTGTTAAATACGAAGAAACAAAGCCATTAAATTCAGAGGCAAATATTATCTTTTTTTTTTTTTTTTTGTGTAACATGAGAAACACTATAAAGAATTTTCTGTTTTTAAAGACTCCATATTAAAAATAAATGATCCAAAAGGCTATTCTTCACAAACAAAAAAAATAGCAAAACAAATTGGGCATCAACATTCTTTTCTGACCCTGCACAGTATGCAAGTAGAACTTCTGTGTATTTGGAAAGATAATATATAACAAGAAATGTAATGTTCTTATCCAGTGTGTATTATTTTGCAAAACATGTTTTGTTTTCTAGATATATTTGGCTTGAAATTGACTTTTATTTTTTTCTTCCGACTGACAATTTTACAAACCTCTTTGAATTGGGCTTTAATGTACACCACAGCTGCTAGGTCTCATACAAAAACATGCAACGTTCCCAGATATGGAACTGGTACCATAGACTTATGTGTTTGTCCTGTTCAGCTGAGTTTTTGTCTTATTTATCATGCTTTTAAAATGCACGGAATCAGCGTAAAATCACACAAGTGATGAGTCATACCACTTTTGAAAATCCAGGTCTTTATCTGATGATTATTGCTTGTTTTTTATTTCGTGTTTACTAGCATTGCATTAACAGAAAACAAATTTCCAAAATATTTTATATTCTATACAATCTTAAATATAACTATATTGTTATGTTGGTGTTAAGTTTAGTAGCAGTGTTAAGTTAACAGTCTGTAGTATAATTTGTGTGTTTATTTATTTTTGTGTTAGCAGAAAGATTTATTTTGCAGGTCTGTATTATTATTTAGTGGTTAAAAACTGTTTTTATTTTTTTCACTTGGATTGGCAAGGCAGCTACATTTGCTGATTTATTGGTCAGTAGTTGTGCTATAAAGCTGAGATTGTATGTCTGTTTTTTTCGCCCAGTACTTCGGCACATCATATTGTAGACACCAAAGTAATACGAAACTCTGAATTCATCATATTTATAGACTGTATGGATTTTAGATTGGTTTCATGAATATGTAGTTTTATTTTATTTATTTTTTTGCTCCTTGCTGAAGGGATTTATTTATTTTGCTTAAAGGTGAATGTGGTGGTCTTAATATTAATATACAGTAAATATGTATACACACACAACATTGTAACCAGGATATAATTGTTTTGATGCTTGTCTCTGGTGTTGTGGTGTGTTGGGGGATAAAACTGTGGTTGCAACATGTGAGTATTCCCATCATTTCAATTGAGGCTTTCTTTTCAGCACAAAAACATGATAAGAGGAAGTAAAATTGAGGAGGGGAGAAGAGTTCCATGGGAAATCTGTAAGATCATAAACATGCAGCTTAAATAAAACACATGTAATGTATGATACATTTCTGTGTGCATTCAGCGCTTTTGTTTTGGTATTTAAATACATTTATGTACCATGATCAAGATTGCGCTACCGTATGCATAGCATTTTACCATTTGTAGGCTGTGAATAAAACTGATATTTGTACACCCTGTGGAGAATACAATGATTCTTTGGTATAGCTGAGACTTATTTGTGGTTAGTTTGAGAACCAATGGTCTACACTCCTACACTATCATTAGCAACTGGTGTCTGGGAAATGTTGAAGTATATTGTCCATGTAATATGGAAATGCACTTCTATAGCTGCATAAGGGCATGCGAACAGTGAGAGAGCCTCCAAGTGATCTTCTTTAAAGGGGTTTAATATTTATTTTAAAAAAAAAAGAGAGAGAAAAATGGCCCTTCTTTGTTCTTTATTAATAATAATAATAATTAAAAAAAAATTATAGGCATCAGTTGATGGTAGATTGTAGTGTCATTGTAGTTACATTTTACCAAGAAATATTAGTGCCTCAAATGCAGCGTCTGCTGCCCAGGGCTAGGTAGTCTGAGCTTTGCAAATGGAGCAATGGATATCACCCAGTGAGACAGACTGCTGTGCAAGGTGTGTACAGTAGCAGCAGCAACAGATCTAACCGAACTCTGAATTATCCTTTTTATGTTGCTATTCTCATTGTTGTCAAACTGATTATAGAAGGCTGGCCTTTGTCTTCATGATGTGGGCCTTCAAAGTAGGTGAAAATGTTGCACCATAAGTCTACTCTACTTACAGCAGTATGTGAGGTTTGTCCGGCTTCTGATATCCATCCAGCAAGGTTAAAGCTGGAGCAGATGTGTGCCCTATATACCTCTTTAATATAGAATGTGAGATTCAGCAGTCTGGTACATGCTCTACACTCCCAAGTGGTGATGTATTTTATTTATTCATGTATGTATTTAGGAAACTGAACTATAATGTGGCACTGGACAACTTGTATGTCTTGTGTCTGTGCTTTGAGAAAATGTCAGTCGTCTTATGAATGAGAAATTTCTGAAAAATTAAGTTTTTTATCAATACCTGACCAGTTTACCCTTTGCTTATGGGATCTGTTTTTACTTGTGCAGAGACTCTCTTGGACACTCGATGGACAACATCAGAGCTGGCATGGGTTACACATCCTGAATCTGGAGTAAGCAACACCATCCCCTTTTTCTCCTTTCACCGTTCTGTCCTCCTTAATCGCCTGTTTTTTCTATTTCCTTTAAATTCCTTATTTGTTTCTGGTTTGTCAAAGTATTATCTTTTTCTTTAAGGATGAACTTCACCTTAAGTAAGAGGCACTTGTCCTATCTAATGCTTTAAAATACAATTTTTTGAGGCTGGGAGAAGTGTGAATGTAAACTCTGGGCACCAAATAGTTGGTATCCCTGCTTGTCCAATGGGCTGAATCCTCTGCGTGTTAAGTTTATTTTCAAACTTCCCTGAGCTCTCTGCATGGCAGAAATGTCAAGTACAGTGTTGGTGTTTCCGGAGCCTTGAGGTGCTAAGTATTGGCAACCCAGAAGTTCTGGTAGTAACACAAAATAAGGTAGTAATTAAAAATATATTTTGTTCTTTTGTAGTGGGAAGAAGTGAGTGGATATGACGATGCATTAAACCCGATACGGACTTATCAGGTGTGTAATGTGCAGATGCTGAATCAGAATAACTGGCTACGAACACAGTTCATCCCTCGACAGAATGTACAACGTGTCTATGTCGAGTTGAAGTTCACTGTACGAGACTGTAATAGCCTTCCAAACATTCCAGGCTCCTGCAAAGAGACATTTAATTTATTTTACTATGAGTCTGATACAGACTCTGCATCTGCTAACAGTCCCTTTTGGATGGAGAACCCATACATTAAAGTGGACACTATTGCACCCGATGAGACTTTCAAAAGCCGTGACTCTGCACGTGCCAACACCAAAGTTCGGAGCTTTGGACCCCTGTCCCGTGCTGGCTTTTACTTGGCGTTTCAGGACCTGGGTGCCTGTGTTTCTTTAATTTCATTGCGTGTTTTCTATAAGAAATGCCCGCGCACTTTAGCAGGATTTGCAAGTTTCCCAGAGACTCTGACAGGTGCTGAACCCACTTCGTTGGTTATTGCACCCGGTGTCTGTGTGCCTAATGCCGTGGAAGTTTCTGTCCCGCTCAGGCTATACTGCAATGGAGATGGGGAATGGATGGTACCTGTGGGATCCTGCACCTGTAAGCCTGGTTATGAAGCAACTGCAAAGGAGACACAGTGCCAAGGTAATTCAGAATATGGATCTGTTCAGATGTCTGAAGGGGAGTGTTTTCAGGGCTGCTGATCTGTACAAAGAAAATACAGCAGAAAACTTTTCAAGTAGCAAATGTAATTTTGTGTCATTTTCTCTTTCCCTTTTCCCTCATTTTAGTAGTATTAACTCCCCATATTTTATTTTTTAAGCTTTAACATTTTTGTTTTTCTTTGCCAGCCTGTAGCAGTAACACGTACAAGCTAGAGCAAGGGGTGGAACCATGCATTCCCTGTCCAGCAAACAGCAAAGCCAATACTTCTGCAGCGACTGTCTGTGCCTGCTACAGTGGCTTCTACAGAGCTGACAACGAGTCCCCTGATATGCCATGCACATGTAAGAGAGCACAAAACCATCGGTCAAAGTGTGGCGAGAAGTTGGAAATGTGAATTTGGCCTAAAACAGAGACAATGAATCGATCGAACACCTTGACTTGTCATTGTTCTTAGTGTCATAACCATAAGAATTTTAAGTCTGTTAAAACTCCCAATTCAGCTTGCTCAGAGTTTGGAACCATGTATATTGTTAATCTTATTTCCTGCTTCTCTTGTACATACATCTGCTCCAGTGGGCAGACTCTACATTCACTTCTTCTAATTCTTGAAATGTCAACCTTATTATTGGGCCCACAATCTAAATGGAGAGGGCTTTGTTAGTTCTACTAATATCATAATTTTCATTGATAATCCATGCCTAGTGCATGGTCCAGTATATCGAGATCTCTGTGTACAACCAATACAAACATACTTACACCTCACTATTTGCTGTTATAACATTCACACTATTGTGCCATTTTAAATATATTAACCCAAACAATTACCTGTTACACAAGACTGAGGTGTAATAGCCATAGACGGTAAAGGGCACATGATATTGAGGAGATAAACTGTGGTGTAAAGCTGGAATAGGAACTAGGTTATGGGGAGTGGTTTCTGCTGTCCTTGCAATACTTAATCTCTTCTTCTTGCTTTCAGCTGTGCCTTCAGGACCACGACATGTGATTTCCAATGTGAATGAGACCTCCGTTATCCTAGAGTGGGGAGAACCTTCCGTTTTAGGTGGTCGAAAAGATACTTCATATAATGTGATCTGTAAAAAGTGCTCGGAACAAACATGCTCTCGCTGCGATGATAACGTTCAGTTTTGGCCACGTCAACTTGGGGTCAAGCTGCGACGTGTCTCTGTCAGTCATCTCCAAGCACATACGAAGTACAGCTTTGAAATTCAGGCTATTAATGGGGTTTCTAGCAAGAGCCTCCACCCTCCAAATTATTATTCTGTAAATATAACAACCAACCAAGCAGGTGAGTGAGAGGGGAACAAAACATTGAAACATTCAGGAGAAAATGTGATAGGGATAGCATAAGAAGGTGGTCAGAAGTGGAAATAGCTTGGGTGCACTTGTACACTTATCAGTTTGGTCAGGGAAAGGAAAGCATATTGAATTTACAGTAAATGTCTGTACACTTTCTCTTCAGCTCCTTCATCGGTTCCTATTGTGCAAGCTCACGGCAGCTCAGCAAGTTCTCTGACGCTGTCTTGGGGTCCCCCTGAGAGGCCCAATGGCATCATTTTGGATTATGAGATAAAGTATTATGCAAAGGTGAGCATAGCAATCAACTATTCACCATTCATTTAAGTCCTGTTTGTCAACTTTCAATCTCATCCCGGAGCTTTCCTCTTTTCTTTCAGGTTTCCTTTTTTCAAATATCTGCACTTGCCTATATCTTTTTGTTTGTTGTGGCTGTCATCCATTTATAAGCTTATGTGCCTTATATTTCCTTGTATTTGTCCCGCTCAGGGTCACAGTGGTGCAGGAAACACAGTGACCAGTCAGCGCAACGGTGTGCGCATGGAGGGCTTGTTTCCAGACACTGTGTATGTGGTTCAAGTTCGTGCTCGTACAGTGGCTGGATATGGAGCATACAGTGAGCCACGAGAGTTCCCGACCATAGCTGAAGACGGTGCGTGAATTTCCCTTCATTAACTACTGATCTTTTTCACAAATCAATCATCCTTAACATCACCAAAACTTTTCCTGTGACCTTGGCTAGCCTGCTCACTTGTTGTCCCTACACTACTTAATGATGTCCTTTAAGCATTCAGTTTGTATTGGTAACTCAATACTACCCACAATGTCCCACCCATATCTGTGGCAATTATTCACTGGACCATAGTAGTCTGCTTATTTGTTTAACCCATCTTCTGCTATGCCAGCTTTACTCCTAAAGAGGTTGTCCGCCACAATCTATTGCATGTGGATGACCATAACCAGATGAACAATCACTCAGCATATCCCATAGTTCTATTTGTGGAAGCTTTAGACTACTACCCCTCATGCCAAGCTGCATGTTGGTACCATACTGTGTTTACTGAACTCTCAGTACACCTGTCCACATAAGTGTATTCCCTTCCAGTGTTCATATAATGTATCGTTTGCAAAACTCCTCTTTTATGGTCCTCCATGTTTTTTGTGAGAGCTGCATTGCCCTCTGACTTCATGCTGCCTACTCTCACCCTTCAAGTGATTTTCATATTCTTGAATAGAACTCCCTACCTATACATGCACATCAGATCTGCTGCTCTTACCCATCCTGTGCTCACAGCTTCTTGCCTTCTCCCTCCATCCTCTGATTGCTATTTCCCCTCTTGCCTCTCAGTTCCTTTATTCACCCTGTTGACAAACAATCCTTACTCCTGGTATCCCCTCTGCCCACAGATTCCACACCCTCTATCCCTGTAATTTCTCACTTCCCCATTTTTCCTGTGCCCACTGATCCCTCATTTCCCCTCCTCCCTTTTTTCCTTCCCTATTTCCCCCACAGGGGATCGGAGCAGTCTTCAGGAGCAGGTCCCGATGGTTGTTGGCTCTGTGACCGCTGGGCTGATTTTTATAATTGCAGTAGTCGTTATTGTAATTGTTTGTTTCAGGTGAGTGGTATGCTGGGGTGGAGAGGTTATAAAGGGTTAAGTAAACTGGGTGTGGCACAGCTATCATTTGCAGACCTATAGTTTGTTATGAGAGTGAATAGTGTTCAGAATTTTGACTGATCTTTGTTGATCCTTTTTTTCAGCAGAAAGCAGAGGAATGATCCGGAATCTGAATACACAGAGAAACTGCAGCAATACAGTGAGTATAGCTTACTAAACAAGAGAATTGGCATAGATTGGTGTTAATCTTTTCTGAGATTACCTTCTTCTTTTTATCACACACAGATGGTGTGATTGTAGCTTGAAGTGTTTTTTCGCCTGGTGCCCTCATATTAACCTGTGATTTTAAATCTCCCTTTCTGTTTGGACATTATGATAGTCTGACTGGGTGTAGCATGTGATGACCTACCTTCTGGTAGTTACTGCTGACCTGCTTGTTCTGGGTGGCTGCACATTGTCTCCTCTCACTATGCATTGCTTAGCACTTTGTAATTGACATCCTGTGGTGCTCAGTAGTAATTGGCAGTTGTTAAAACGACTTTACTAGTTGTGTCTCTCCCAGCTTGTAAATAATCGCATCTGCTGCCTATATTTTACATGCTCTCTCCATTTATTACCTGTTCCATATGGTTTTCTCTTGTTCTGCTGTATTATAGCTTATCAACAATAGCATAGGATTGTGATGGTCACTGCTTTTTTGTGGTATACCTCATGACATATTCACAATCCAACACTTCTAGACCCTTTACAGTATGATTTGCATAAAACTTTAGATGCTTTTATACCTAAAATTTATTATACGGTATGTGGTAACATTCACAGATGTTTGTGTAAAGGTGGCTACATACATGGACTGATTGAAATGCTCTGTCAGTTCAGGTCACCGGCCATATCTTAATGTTTTGTGGTCACCCATTGCTTCCTATATGGTGACAGAACATATTTAGATGCTTGACATATTAACATTTGCAATGCGGCTGATGACAATCTATTCTCTGGTATTAGCCATTCCAAAGAGTTCAAAACTTAGAACATCAGCAATTTCCTCAAAAGACAGGAAGACTGATATACATTGAGAAATACCTTTCCCATTAATAGTTTTATGTGAAATCCAAATATTCTAAAATGTTTCCATATATTTGGGAGTGTTTCTGTTAAATATTGCCAACATTCTGTGTATTGGTTGGTTACAAATCGTGTACAACCAGTCATTACAGTGATTAGCAGTTGTGAGCGACATGTGGTTTTGGCAGTGCGCTATGTCCAGAAGACCTTCCACAGTGCTGTACAGTTATTTGGTAGTTTTAAATCACATAATTTCTTCTCAACTATTGCCCATAAATACTACTTCTACTTTCCCACTTGAGTGGCTGCACCTCTCCCCTCATTGTAAGTGCCACTCCTCTTGTATTGTGTGTGGTCTCCATGTTGGCTTGTTATTAGGAACTGTAAATAATACCACCTTTCTGCTTGCACCAGTTACTGGTTGCAAACCAGGTACCTTGTTGTCTTTCCTGCTTTTTTTTAACTTGATGCCATCTGTAGACTTCTATGTTTTGTTATCTGAGTAACTCTACATTAGTCTTCATATATTGCTTTCACACCCAGGACACTTGATTGGTGCTAGATACTGCGACACTCCTTTTCTCTACATTCAGTGATCATTTTATAGGTCCAGTACTCTTAGATTTCACTTTAATAGTAACGATTGCGATTGTGCCCACTCACTTTGAGCTCCAGGTTTTGGTCTGACTACATGTTGATGGTTGGACTTGAATACACCACAGTTTATACAAAAGATTTTGTTGGAAAATAAAAACCATGCTCTCTGTGTACTACTCATTGCGGCCAAATGTTATATATACACGAAAACTGGGCATTATTTTAACTGTCCAGGTTTATGTACCTAATCTACTTAGAATGTATATTATTTCTCCTCTTCATGAAAAGATGACACAAGAAATCATTTGGCACTCCAAAAAATGTATGAATGTAGATATACAGACCTTTTAAATAAAATTAGTCCACAAGAATGGATTTTTTTTTTTTTAACCATATAAAGGCCATAAGACGGTTTCTTGGTAACACAAAATTGCTCTTTCATTCAAAAGCCTTGCCATGGACAATGCTTGGGAACAAGCCTGTCTTGTCTGCAGCAAACACATCTATCTGATTTACTTAATAGATGGCCCTTAGTGCAAATCTAGGGCGAAAGTACAATAGCAGATTCATGTTTTATTCAATTTAAGCTAACTTATTGTAACCTTTTTCATAAATAAGGAAAACTCGGTAACCATTGATGTACATTTGTCCATACAACACTTTATTAAATAGCGATTTGCATGTAGTATTATTTTATTATAATTTTGTTTTTGTTAACGTTTTTGGCTTTTATGGTTTCCAGTAAGACTTTCTTGAGTGTCTTTTTTACGGATGATTTTGTAGTTCTGCTATTAAAGACAGTGTAGAGTGACAAAGATACTTGATACTTCTTGTTCTCACAGTGGTTCCTGGCATGAAGCTTTACATTGATCCATTTACTTATGAGGATCCTAATGAAGCTGTGCGAGACTTTGCTAAAGAAATTGACATTTCGTGTGTGAAGATTGAAGAAGTGATTGGTGCAGGTTTGTCTCCTAAACACATTCACTGCATATCAGTTAAAGTCAGATGCTTCTAGTTTTTCACTTAATGATGCAGTGAGAGATGTAGAAGCGCATAGTGCAGACATAACCTTATCGTGAATATAATAAGTGAAATGTGATCTATTACAATACAGAGAAGAATGGGCAGATTGATTTCTTATCGCCTCATTTCTAGGTGAGTTTGGGGAGGTTTGTCGTGGAAGACTGAAGCAGGCGGGACGTCGGGAGCAGCTGGTGGCAATCAAGACACTAAAAGCAGGCTATACAGAACAGCAAAGACGTGACTTTCTGGGGGAAGCGAGCATTATGGGACAGTTCGATCATCCAAACATCATACGACTAGAGGGAGTTGTGACCAGGAGTCGACCAGTGATGATCCTAACAGAGTTTATGGAGAACGGAGCACTTGATTCTTTCTTAAGGGTGAATTAATTATAATGCATGCATATAGAAGGAGGAGTGACTTGCATTCATTTCCCAAATAAGATTGTATAGGGAACTGCCGACTTTGGGACAGTGTGTGGGTGGTTATGTGGAGAACTAGAAGATATGAAGAATGGAAACATTAAGGTTAAAGTGCTAGTATGATCAAATAAGTCATTTATATTCTTTCCTGTCAAGACAACTGTAAAACTGTCCTCTGCACAGTGAATTATACATATAAATGTATTTGGGAGTCATAGTAACACATCTTAATTTAAAAAGGTAAACAGTGACTGTGTTTTCCTCTGGCTACTCTTCTGGCTTATGGACATATTCTGGAGTCATTTAGTTAAACAATGATCTGAGTTGCAGTCTACTCCTGCATTGTTATGGTGTAACTGAACATATTCAGTGTGTGCAGCAGAACACCTCTCATTTGAATGTAGTCTAGTATGCAGCGTATGCGCATGATAATGTGCTTTGGAAAGTGCATACAAATATATTCTAGGACTGCCTCAGTGGAATACATGTCATTGTCTCCTTGTTTGTAAAGGAAAGGATGATATCAGGAATGATAATGATGGAGGAGGGCTTGCATAGCCATGTAGTAGGACAAGATTGTATTTGTTGAAAACTTGCTAGAATGTACATGACCATTAAATATAAAGTATGCCCTATATAAAAATGCTTTGCATTAAGTACATCTAATAAGAACTATGGTTGTAAATTGTGGAAAGTGTATAAGGAGGAAAATGTCTAAGCCCCCCAAACTTCAAGAAAAATAGAAACACACAATAGTTTGCAATTTACCATGGTGTATTATTTTGTTAAATATTTGTTCCTGTAAATAAATTTTTTTACACATGATTTCCCAAAAAATCACATCTTCTCAGTAACATAGGTTTAATGTTGCGTGGGTGGAATAATCAAACTTGACCTTAACTGAATCTGAGCAGATATTCATCCATTCATATACACCATATGTATATATTTTGTAACCTTTGCACTATTAAAACGCTATTTGACAACACAACATTCTGTATCAGTAAGATGTTGGAAAAGGTAGTGTAAAATCAAAGGAATGATCCATTAAAATGCACTAGGGATTGAGGGGACCTGTAGGGGGAGAGGGGGGGGGGGGAAAACATAAGTTTTGGGAAGGTGTAAAATTTCTATAGAAAAGTATCATCTTTAAGTTTGTCTTTATAAAAAAAAAAACTATTTTTCTATAATGTTAGTATTTAAACCTAATAGTTATTTCCTTCTGATTAGATGAATGATGGACAGTTCACCGTTATCCAGCTAGTGGGAATACTACGTGGCATTGCGTCAGGAATGAAGTATTTGGCAGAGATGAACTATGTTCATCGTGATCTTGCTGCTCGTAACATCCTTGTGAACAGCAACCTTGTCTGTAAGGTGTCTGACTTTGGTCTGTCCAGATTCCTGGAAAACAGCCGATCTGACCCCACTTACACCAGCTCTTTGGTAAGAAATGTTTGTGAAAGAATTGATGTGGACATAGGTCCCATTGTGAAAAGGACATGTCATGGGGTATGTGTGGATGGGTGTGAGAAAAGTGCTGTGTGCAGATGGGAATGCAGAAAGCATCACAGAAATGTATTTAACGAAGCCACAGGAGGCTGTCTTGGCTTTTTCTAAGCGTATGTAAGCACTCGTATTCTTCTCTGTGCCACCAATTTCCATGAACCATTGCACATTTTATTTACCTTCTTCCTGGGTGCCAACTTGTACAATTATTTTTTTTTTCACTGTAACCTTTTTAGTTTCTGAACAAGTTTATTGTCTGGATTGTGTCCAGGACCCTACTAAAATCTAAACACCCCAGGCCAAATTCTATCCTCATCTGTCACTATAACTACCTAATATAAATATTAAATCTATTTGTTGAACTTACAAGATCCATGTCGGAGTGCTGAGTATGCTGGGACGTCGGCACCACTCACATGGATCATTAAGTTAACGTGATTAAACCTTTCCATTAGCTTGCCTGCCTTCGTTGCTTTGCCTCCAGGTTTGTTTACTATTCAACATCATATTTATTATTTAAATACTTTTTATTTGCCTCATTTTTTCTTTTTTTTTCTCCTTTCCTTTTTTTTAATCTTTTTTTCCTTTCTGTACTTTAGTTACCCATGTTCTTATCGTTTTATTTAATGAGGCCACAGGTGTACATTATCTTTGTGTCACTAGCAGTATTATTTGGGTACACTCCAGCTATTGTGCTTGGTATATAAGAGGAACAATAGGTCTTTGTGTTGTAGCATCTATGATGGCTTGAGACAAATATTTCCATTGGTCATACACAAGAGAGGACATACAGATTACTGATGAGTGCACCTTCTGTGTTTTGCTGGCTGAAGGCTCCTTTACTGTACTCGCTATTTGCAGGTGCTGGTGATTGTGGCACAGAAAACACTTCTGCGGCAAGTCATGCCATGTGTGTCAATAGACACCTTTCAAAGCACTGTGTAATGTTGTCCCACTGCATGGAGAAAACAATCTGGATGACTTTGAGTGGATACATATAGCACTCCCAGGCTGTGCAGACCAGTGCAACCATTCAATCTCTGGATTGGTTCCTACTCTGTTAGCCCAAACTTTGTAACCTTGCCCATTTCATTTTTATCAACTACATGATGTCCCCCCCCCCCCTCCCCCCTTCCCGGACTGCTCTATTGCAACTACAAGTTTAAAGTAAACAATTTTAATTTATTCCTATTGATTCACATCAGCCTAAAGTGAGACTGTACTACAGGGTACTGAAGTTTAAAAATGTAAGTGGTGTAAGAATGCATACAATGAATATATCACTATTTCATTTTTAGCTGAAACAAGCGTAGTAAAGCCAAAATTAAGGTTAAGTTCAATTCTAAAAAAATAGCTGTGTTTATATTGTTTTGGTACTAGTGTCCCTTTAAATTTTTTTAAATGTGTCTTCTTTTCTAAACAGGGAGGGAAAATTCCAATTCGCTGGACTGCTCCAGAAGCAATCTCTTATCGAAAATTCACGTCTGCAAGTGATGTTTGGAGTTATGGCATTGTCATGTGGGAAGTGATGTCGTATGGTGAGCGACCATACTGGGACATGTCAAATCAAGATGTAAGTGGAGCCCTGGTAAAAGCTGCCTGATCAGTGACAAAGTTGAGTTAGGCCCTTAAGTGGATACAATACCGCAGAGAATCCATAATCTAATGTAAACATGTTTCCTTTTTGTAGGTAATTAATGCTGTAGAGCAGGACTATCGTCTGCCACCTCCAATGGATTGCCCATCTGCTCTGCACCAGCTCATGCTCGACTGCTGGCTCCGTGATCGCAACTTAAGGCCTAAATTTTCACAGATTGTCAGCTCTTTGGACAAGTTGATACGCAATGCAGCAAGTCTGAAAGTGACCAGTCCAGCACAAGCAGGGTTAGTCTGCATACAGCATTTGTACATTGTAGAAATGATACCTGTACAATACCTGGCCCTTGCTTGCTGTTTTTTTATTGATAATCCTCTTTCTTTCCCCATTGCCCATAACTGTAATCCCTCTGTCTCTTACTACCACTAGTCGTTTTTTGCATTGCTCTCTCTCGCGCATATATATATATATATATATATATATATATATATATATATATATATATATATATATATATATATATATATATATATATATATATATATATATATATTGCCTCTCATTGGACTTTGTTCTGACAGTGTATTGTTTCTGTTAGTGTTTCCCAGCAACTTCTAGACCGTACGGTACCAGATTACACAACTTTTCCCACTGTGGGTGACTGGTTGGAGGCCATCAAGATGGGCCAGTATCAAGATAAATTTCTGAGTGCTGGATTTACCTCTTTCCACTTGGTTGCTCAAATGACAGCTGAGTAAGTATCCAGGTAGACATGGACAGCTAGGGTGTTAGGGATATTTTGCTAGGAATGGCATTCCTGGCTTTAGCTAAGAATTTATTATGTAACTAGAAGAGTTGTAAGAACATTTTAAATCTTGTTTACCCTTTTTTTTTTTTTTTTTTTTTAGGGATTTGCTCCGTATCGGGGTGACGCTAGCTGGTCATCAAAAGAAGCTTCTCCATAGTGTCCAAGACATGAGGCTGCAAATGAGCCAAACTCTTCCAGTTCAGGTGTGAGATCACTACACCATGTGACAAAGCTCTTCATATTGAAGAAATAATATGGACTTCATAGGGCTCTACGGGAGCTCAAGGGAGCACAAGACAACCTGGATAGTGAGGTTTTGAGTGGAGTCACAGTCCCTTTGCACAAAAGAACTCTCAGCCCTCTGCTTGCTGATTACTTGCACTTCATAGTGATCTGCTGCTGTAGGCAGGTTAGATTGTATATTACACTCCTACTTTCTCCATTTTTTTTTTTTTTGGTAGGGGCATCAATCTCAATGTTTTTTTTGTGAATAATGTGCGTATGAGAATGAAAAGCATGAATGTGAAGAGTGTGGAGTATGAATGTATGGTGTATGTGTAATTATGAGCAGTGTAAGAGTAAGTAGAGGGTCCAATGAGAGTACAAGAAAGGCAATATATTTAAAGTGTCTTCCACTTACTTCAAAACCTCTATGACCATAACAAAGGTGCAGGGTTGCAGAGCTAGCTATTTTGTTTTATTCTGTATGTATCGACAGCAGACGTCCATTATCCCCAATTCTCCCCTCCTTTTTGTTTGTTTTTTTGGTTTTTTTTGTTTTAATAAAGTTTATACCTGCATGCAGAATATAGAGTGCCTGCTCACACCCTACAGAAGTGAGGTTGTAAAGAGACCTTTCTGTGTGGGTTTCTGTGATTTGGACATATTGGCCCATAGTTATTAATCTGTTCTGTTAACTAATACAATACACTCCTTGGCTACATGTTTTACCTTTATAAAGGCCATTGTGTCTGTTCAGAAACTCTTGTGCCTCATAGGTAAGGAAGTAGTGCTGTACAACTCCGTCACTTCTATTTTTATCCCCTTTTATTCTGCCTGACTCTCTTCATCCTATTTCTTCCATCTTTACTGGCATCTGCCATCTCTAGCCTCTTTGCCTCTCCCCAAATACACATACTTGTTTTGTTTTTATTTTCTGTCTTGGTTCTTTTAAACTCGTAACTCGCTTCATGTTTTGCCGATCCGACCCCATCCTGCAACCATGTTACGCTGTTCGTTTTGTAAGTGTACTCACACTTTCAATGATATGGGGATGTATTCAGAGTGGAAAATGTCATCATAACTTTACATTTTATAATTGATGTTGTTTTTTTAAGAAATACTTTTTCAATTAAATTATTTAAGGAAAATACTTGAATCCTGTTTCTTTTCTCATGTGTCTGAACTGTAAGAATGTCCCATGTTTGACTTGGAGTGGGGGGGTCGTGTTTTGCTTGACAAAGGGCTGTTCAGTAGCATCCGTGGCATCACAGAGAAACATTCTGACCAATATCATGACTCGCCAGTTCTAAATTATTTGATTGGCTACATAAAGACGTTTGCCTCCACGGTGTATAGGTGGTGGGTGCACCTTAAAGTAAACCCATTTTTCTCAGACAACATTTTGTACTCTAACCAGAAGCCTGCAACAGCTTTGACAGATTTCATTGCTGCATGTATGAGGTCAAATAAAGGTTGAGTTTAATACATACATTCATTCAAATCTGGACGAGATTCAGTGAATCAGACAAGTAATTTCAGTATTTTGCGTGTTGGGAACATGCACTTTCTTAAGCACACTGTGAGCTTCAATTACTCCTGTCAGAGGAAGATTTGAGCACTGTATTGTCAACAAGCTTGTCTAGGAAAGGTGAGTGTTTTTGGTAAGGAATAAGGAAAAGCTGTCAACTGACTGTGAGAGACTAACACTGGGAGACTAGCCAAAACCGTTCATGATGTTATATGGCGGATAGGGGAGTGGGAATATAAACGGAATGGTAGATCTTTAAATTATGCACAAGATTTGGGTTGGAGCATGTAGAATATTTAAAGGTTTTATTTATTTTTTGCCATCTTTTTACTAACTATATTTGATTGAAATGTTTCTACAGTTTCACTTTAGTCCATTTACACAGTAAATGACATTTTCAAAGTAATGGAAATTGATTAAAAAAAATTGATTGAAAAACAATAGCTGCACGGTTATATTCTTATTGATAGGAATTGTGGTATGGTCTCGTTTATGGGACAAGCGCCATTACTTACCTTATGGGAAGTCAAATAATATGCCAAAGTTAGCAACATTGACAAAACATATATCCAAAGGTGTATGCCCATATAGTATCTTCAGTTCAGACAATTATCTTTTTATAGTATGTGTGTAACATGTTCCCATGCAATGACCTCGCCAGTTTTACAGGTAAGAGGTTTGCTTTTTTTAAATCGTACCAGTGTCTACTTGATATTGCTTGTCTGTACATGAAAAAAGTCTAACAATAGTGTTTTTTGTACATATAAGGACTGGGAGCAGCCGAGTATCCAAATAACTAAAAGGACCCAGGTTTATACTTATGTTTTAACATCTTGACTGCCAGTGCTATATTTTGCAAAATTTTGTTCCTATAGTAAGGTGCTGTGATTTATACAGAACAAAACAAAGTATCGTTTATACACTATTTTCACAAGAAAAATAATGTATCCTCATTTAACGCCACATGGCCTTCCTTCTAGCAGTGAGGAATTGCTTTTATATATTTTCAAGTTTTAAGTCCTATTTTAAGTTTAAACCTTTTGGCTTTGAAATCACAGCAGTTATCCTGATATACTTATGTTGGGGGATAAAATGATAAACCTTTTTAATATACTAATGTGTCAAAACTGAAGCTGGTTGATATAGGCATCATTCCGCAACCACAATGTATTGTTAAACTATATGTGCTTTATACAATAGAGACAATTGTGCTCCTTCGGTGTTACCCCCCCCCCAGTCTCTTTTGAAACTGTTACTGGCAGCTGGGTAACTATTTTGGCCTTGTCATCCTTTGGGGTTTTTGTTAATTTTTTTTTTTCTTTAATATTTTGTATTTTATTTTTGAGTTATGTGCCGAGCATGATATTGGACAGTGTGTTTTGGCATCAGTGAGTCTTATGTTACTTGAGACACAAAGGTCATGACATTTTGGAGACTCTGAATTGAATCCCTGAATGTCCCAGTGTCATGTTTTTTGTTACAGCAGGCACATTTAATCACTGAGCCATAACCTCTTTCTGAAGTACCTCCTGATTCCAGTCCTTTCATATATTTCTCCGGGATAGCTGTTAGGGCAAATTCCAGTAGCGTTTTTAGAGAAAGTGGTTTGCTTGACTTCAACCCGACAGGACACTTGTGTTGTACTCAGATGTCAGGTATTTATAATGGGCTGTCATGTAGAACACATTATTAACGTAATGTCTTCGTTTTCTGTTCCAGTGTTTAGTGGGTCATGAAACTGCTTACTCGACACGAATAAGTCTACATGGGTAAGGCATGTGATTAGTTTATCCTAGTTCTCCTGCAACTATTGTCAAGGCTGCAATTTAAGTTTCTGGAGTACTGCATGGAATGAATAGAGCTGTTATTTACAGCAGCAATATTACACATCAGTTGGCTCAGCTTGACTGGACTTAATCTGTAAAGACCACCCTGTCTCTAGAAGCTTTTTTTCCCCCTTAATTATCAGGCTTTCAGGTGCTATTGGTTGCCAAAGCTGTGAAACACAATTTTTTATTTTTCCTTTTTGATGTTTTTTTTGTTTTGTTTAAGGTGAGTGTCAGTACACTGGAAGGTGTTGTAAATATACGGTCCTAATGTCTATCTAAGGCTAGGTACACACTGAAGAATTATCCGACCGACGTGTTATCTCTAACGATTGAACCTACGACTGAAAAGTCTGATCAGTCTGACGATTCATGTATACACACTGATACTGCTTTACTTTTCAGATCTGTGCTCTTCATCTGGTCCTCTGGTCTTCAGAGAATGACAGCACAATATTCATTCATTCATTAGGGCATATTCAATTAGGTTTCCAGTCACTGCGGGCAGGAAACCTAATTGAATATGCCTCATTATTGTCACATTGTCACACTGATTAAAACCGCCTCGTTATAGCTATCCATAAGTCCTAACGAATTTTGTTAGCTTCTATGACATTCTGTCTCTGAACAAACAAATGAATTATTCTTTCTACAATACTCTACATTTATTCACGTGGACATTCATCGGTAGCATCGCCTGAAAAGAACATGACCCTGTAAACTCTATGGAGATCATGAGCATAAGTGCATACACAACATACGACCAACCAAATGAAACGATGAGCCGCACTTTGGGACGACTTTAGATCATCGTGTCACTATATCTCTATCTCTCTCTCTCTCTCTATATATATATATATATATATATATATATATATATATATATATATATATATATATATATATATATATATATATATATATATATATATATATATATATATATATATATATATATATATATTCATATTCTACAATTCATCAGTCATCTCGTTAGCACATAATTTGGCATGCTTACACCACTACAGCCAGTGGTGTTTGGGTGTGCATGGTATTGACACTTTATAAGTATGTCAAGGAGGCCCCTCTAAAAAGGTGCTGAGAGTTTAGTTGATTAGTTAAACTATTAAACTAATGCTTGCATATGGGGTTGTTTTTTTGTTTTTAAATAAAGAAATCTGATTTAAATGTTTACTGTATTGTAAGGTATTAAAATAGTACAATAAACAAAGATTATGCAGTTCAAGGTGCACAAGTAGTGTAGACTTTCAAACCTCTCGAGCATCTGAAGCACAAATGTTAGATGCTGTAAGAAAAGTTCACAACCTATTGCAAGACAGAAAGGCTTTCAAGAATGCATACCAAAACCCCTCTGGGGAAAAATGTTATCAAACGCAAGCCAAACACCAAGAATCAAGAATAAATTCAGTCCTCTTGTTAGTATAAACAATAGAATACTTATGAGCAGAACCTAAATGCAAGCAGGTGAACTAAACTAAAATATACACAAGTTTTTCAGTTGCAATCAGTCAACATCAGCATTTTAGTCTTACTTCAGAACAACCTGAAGGCATCTCTCAATGTTAGACTTTACCTTAAATAATACTTGTGTGTTTTGGCCTTTGCACAGATCTTTTAAATTTCATTGTGATCCTAATCTAGATGGATATCGAAATATATTTGAAAGATTGGCAACTTTTCAGCAATAAATAACAGATTATACTTCTGACACAATCATTGTGGTCTTCAACAAATGCTGGTTGCTGGAATTATTTTCCATGGCAATCAATCACAGAGGCTAGTGACACACGGGTGCTTAGATTTGCCAAATAGAGGGTGCTGCATTTGATACCTGTGTGCTGAAAGCCTTGTATCACTAGGTTAATGCCAGGGACATAACATCCAAAAGTAATGGATGATATGTCCTTTGTGGAACAGAAAGCCCAAATGGGGTGTAACACTGCATGCACTGGCCCCTTCGCATGCTCACCAGAGCAGAACGGGAGCCTCTGTAATGACTGGATGGCATTGCCGGGTACCATAGCAACAATACCCTCTGCAATAGCTGAAGAAGTTATACCGGGCAGAATTATAGCTAAGTTATGGTGTTTGTCTGACATTGATGTGTATTTGGACAATTGTACGCAGTACTGTGGTTGAAAAGACTGCACCAATAATCTTTTCTAATGTTCACTGTAAAAGCATCTTCTAATTTAAAGGAGTATATTATTTATTATTATTATTATTATTATTATTATTATTATTATTTTTTATTTATAGGGCGCCACTAGGTGTCCGCGGCGCCGTACAGGGACAAACGAAATTACAATACGAGGTGAGACAGTACAGTAAACAATAATCACAATAACTCAGTGAGCTCAGGGCACAGCTAGAGGGGGGGGGAAGAGGAGAGGGGATGGTCTGCCAACAACGGCACCTAGGAGGGAGGGCACGGATGAGAGGGAGACCCTCAGGGGGAAGAGGAGGGGGCGGGGGAAGAGGGTCCTCGAGGAGGAAGCAGGGAAGCTGGCGAGGAGAGTTGAAAGTGGAGAAGACAGGAGGAGAGAAGACCCTGCTCAAAGGAGCGTACAATCTAAGGGGTGGGGTAGACTGACAGAGACACAGGGGAGAGAGGGAGGAATAGAGAGGGGGAGGGGAATGAAGGGGAAGAGTCAGAAGAGCAGGTAGGAAGTTAAGTAGGAGACTGAAAGGCTTTAAGAAAAAGGTGGGTTTTTAAACACCGTTAGAAACTGGACAGATTGGGGGAAGTTCTGACGGAGGGAGGGAGCTTGTTCCAGTGGAGGGGGGAGTATACAGTTTTGGGGAAAACTCCACTTCTTTATATTCTCCCCATCTCCGTCCATCCTATTTAGTAGCAAATTGCTGGGTCACATGCTGCTAACTACAGCACTGCAGGAGGATTCAGCCAGTCCAGTCCTATTTAATTGAACATAGAACACTTCTGAACAAGACTGGATGGATTGAGACATTCACATATAGCTGCAGAGTCTGCATGCCTGTAAACAACGGCAGCTGGGAGCCATCCTGCTAACGGCAGTGTCTTCTGGAGAGGTAGATACACTGGATTAGGGCAAGAAAGTAAGGGTATCAAAAAGCAGACAATGTCTCTAATTGCTGCACATAAATGGGGGTGCATGGCCCTAATTGTTTGTAAGCCATGTCCCCTTATTGCTGAAAGGTCGGTTGGTTGGCCCAGGAGCAATAAAGAGTGGGTCCTATCCCCATGGTCATTACAGCGTTCAAAATGTGTCAAATGCCAAGTGCTATGTACTTTTTAATTTGTAATCTGAAATCCATGTAACATCAGAATGGGCCCTATTAATATCATGAGGGGCCTGAATCAGGCCTCCAATGCAAAACATTGCTGATGTATCCATGCAAGATGGAACTAATAGGAATTGTTGTACTATGTACATTGGATCTTATTAGTGTTTTTGAAAAATTTTATATCGGGGGGGGGGGGGGGGAATCATACAGTTGCTCTTGATTATCAAACCTAGACAAAAGTATATATATTTATTACATAATCTGGGAAACTAGGCAAATACATTTTAGAGGATTTTTTAGCGGGGTTGTGCTAATTGCATTAAACAAACAATGGGGAGAATTATGTAAAATATGAAACATTAGAGACTAATGTGCATAAAATAAAAACCATGTAATACAATATGCCTCTAAATATGAAACCCCCTCCAAACAAAGTTATGCCCAGTAAAACCAACGTTACACAATGCTGCCTGGTCATTACGGTGTAAACTGCCAGGGCCACCATCAGGGGAGTACAGCAGTATGGGGCCCAACAGCAGAGTGGGGCCCCACCAGCCCTAGTCTCAAACAAATTTATTAGAGGAGGGGGCCTCCACAGTGAATTAAGGGAGGTAGCAGGTGCCATTTCTAGGCAGCAGCTGCTCTTGAGATGTGAGGTGTTGTGGAGAGAGACCTCTGCATGTAATTAAGGATATGGCAACGGACAACCTTGTAAGCAACCTGTCTGCCTCCATTCCCAACATGTCGGGGCCCCACAGCGGCTGTCATTTGCTCCAGGTACCCGGCTCCTAGGCAGAGAGGCTCCCTGCAGCACCGCTAATGTAATATAATTAATAACGTCACAGCCCTGTCACTGGAGAGGAGCTGCAAGGAGACAGCAAGTTAGCTACTGCAGGGGTTAGATGGAACCAGGGATAAGGGATGACTGTAGAGAATGAGTAGAAAGGCAAATGTTGGGTAAAGAATAAGCATGCCTAGCTTACCAGTGGCAGCTCCAATGATGAAACTAGAAAGTCAGGGTTGTTATGTACAAAACTGTACACAGCACTGTTAAAAATGCTGAGCTTTGTTTGTCTTTTTTTGTTATGGATAAAATCTATCAAAGATGAGAATACAAGAAAGTAATGGCAGGCATGTTAAAATAGACAAGCTGTCAAAATGCATGTCTTCAAAATAATTTAAATTATTACACTTATCATTAGTCCTGTATATCTGCCCAATATACTTACTGCTGTCTGTGCACGATATATTTTAGGCGGAGACTTGTTTTGCTGGTTTTATTTGAAGGTGGTTTAGGGGGTATCATTCTGTTGCATGTTTAGGGGGTACATCTAATAACGAACATGTGAAATTCCTCATGGGAAGACTTGGGCACTGTCAAAAGTCTGTAGATCTTGTGACTGCTCCCTCCACTAAACTAGCATGGATTAGAAGACAAAAGAACAACAAAAACAGGATCTGTGGGGTTAATCTGTCGATAATTCACTGTTTTAATTAGCATTTTACAAAAAAAAAAAAAAACTGCCCTTACCAGACACATTATTCTCTCAGCCTGCCCTTTTAATACTCTGACCGTTAACTATTTCATTGCTTTGCTACCTTAGATATTTTGTCCCCTGCAAAGCACATATTCAGAGAGTTCCCATGTCACTTTGTATGCAACTTAAGAAAAATTGTGGGGTAAGGGGTTTGATAATAGACATGAACGCAGTCCCAAACCAATACAAAAAGCTACCCCATTCTCCAAGAAGAGAGTGGGGTGGCTCTTTTCTTTTTTTTTCTTCTTTTTTTGTTCTTTCAAATAATCCAGGCAACAGTGCCTGGAGTATTCAACATTGTTTTCACCCATGCATTTACAGTAATTTATTATTGAATAGTTGTGTGTCACAAAAGGAAGACATCGGATACTTCCCCTGATCAAAAGTCTTATTTCAATAAACTGAAGTAGTCTAGTTTACTTCACTTGGGAAGAGGTGGTTGTTGTATTTTAATGAATTTGTGCATTTTAGAGTAATAACTACAGGTTGAGATACATATAGATCATCAACGATGGTCATATATCCAAATCTATGCAATGCCATGGCATAGCTGGGTGCACTTCCTTCCTCTGGCTAAATGTTGTATCATTATACCACCATGCCAGTACCCTATAATCTCTAATATAGTTTGTATATACTTAGATAATGAACATTTCTATAGGTCCCCATTAATACTAGCCATTGTTAGGAATGCCTGCAACCAGGTCTGGAAAGTCTTTGGTACCTGATTCTCAGTCCACTCTTCAATGTTAAGATCACTCATCCTATCTGAAGTATTAACCAGGTCCTTTACTGGTGACATCATTGTGACAATGTTTCCCCTTTCCAAATTCTCTCTTATTCCCATGGCTAAGTACAAGTCTAAGGACAGAGCCAAGCACACTTGTAATTATCCCTAGCAACTTGCCCTCTTACCTTTTGACCTCAATCACTGTGAAGCACATACCAACCAATTTGACCTGCCACACTGTGTCCTTCTAGTACCACATTACTTATTTTACTCACTTGGCTCCTTGTGCCCTGTTTTTGAGTATTCATTATGTATTCAGGCAGTGTAGACAATTGATCTCTCAGAAGGCACCCTGGGTAAAGGTGCCGGGTTTTCAGCAAGACTCCTCCATGGTCTCCCCTTGAATATCTGCTGCATTTTCTGCCCCAGCTTAAGGCTCAAAAAACTGCAGACAAGTGCACCTCCATTTGTCAGATACATTCGTCAACGACCCTGTCCTTTGTCAACAGTACCCACAATGCATCTCAACATATCGGTGCTGCTAATAGTTGCAGTCTCTCACCTGTGCTGATTGTTGCCCAAACCAGCTGTCACTGTTGTCCCATCTCCACTAGATGTTTCCCTGCAGGTGGAGGGGTGTAGGCGATTTTGTTTAAACTACTGCTAGTAAGGTTCCTGTCTGAAGAAATATCCATTAACAACATGCACATGCAATTATTTTACTGTTTCTCTTTCTACACTTCTCTTTACAAGGCAAAACAGACTACCTGCATTCTCTTTTGCGAACTTGGTCAGTCTGACTACTGAAACCTTTACACTTTCAGGGCTCCAGTGTGCTGGTGGTGTAAACGTTCTCGTCTGTCAGTCCCTTAACCTGCATCTACACCGGAGCCCTGTGACCGCAACGTCCTTTACTCCAGGCCATTCTTTACCTGCCCCCTAATTGGCATGGTATGAGCCTTCAGTCCCTTTCTGGTATCTAATCCCCCAAATGCCTCCGTTAATCCAGGCCGTTTGCTTGGAGGTGACCGAGCCCCACTTCACTGCCCCAATTTTCAACTCCGGGAAACCGCGATAATTCACACTATTCAGTGTTTACCAAACCCAGTCCTCAGGGCCCCCTAATAGTGTAGGTTTTCCCATATCTCCTTGCTGGAGAACAGGTATATTCATTACTGGCTGACACAATGTAACAGCTCCACAGGTTGGACTAATTATTTCTCATGACCTTGAAAACCTGCACTCTGAGGGGTACCTGAGGACTGGGTTTGGGAAACACTGCTCTAGACCCTTCTCCTGCAATCCTCTCATTGATTCCATTGCTGTCTCCCAACTTGCCAATGCTCTTTCTGACATTCCTCTTTCCAGGTATCACCAAATGTGTTGAATGATGGTATCTGCAGCAATACACCTGACTATTGTAGGAGACGTGTTGCCTCCAAGCGTTCTTCTTGATCGAGGGGGGGCGAGCCCACCTTCTGCTTTTATATAGGACCTCCCCTGCCAGACGACGCTGCTCACCCCCTTCTCTTTTCCCCTTACTCCCTTTGTGCTTTATCTTGCAATATTCACTATTACTCACTCTGGATAATTCCTGCTGTTCCTCTCCTGCCCTTCAACATTACCTTTGCTCTCATAAGGGCAGCGGGACCAATGGGGCAGTCGTGACACGCCGACTGATTCCTAGTGGGGCCTTTCCCCAATAGCCAGCTTAACAATGTGTCCCCATCTTCTCATTTATTCAGGCCTTTTAGGGCAGGACATGCCCTGCACTAAGAAAACCAAATTTTTAAGAATTTTCAGAGGTAATGTTTACTCTAATAAAGAGTAATATGTTTTTCTTTTTGGACTTGCTGCAAGTTGTAAAGAGAAGTCCTTGTATAGTTTTAAGTTAAATAATTATTGTAAACTCCTGTATATGAAAGGGAAGACTGCAGGTGCAGGAGCATAAGCCTGCTAATGTAAACACATATGTTTACCAAGTTAATCAGCATTAGTCCTATTTATCAGCAGATTCCCACAGGATTACCTGCTCTGTTGAGTACTTAGAACAAACCTCTATTCACACCTAATGTCCTTTAGGGAGAGAAATTGTATTTGGAGGCATTCCTGCTCTACAATAATTAACTGAGATGTTATTTTAACTTTTCATTTTCTATGTAGCAAGTGCTGAACTTCTGCCCTCAGCTGACAACAGGATCCTGAATACAGTGCAGTAAATGTCTATATAGACACCTGTTACCATGGTAGTTGGAGGAGATATTGACATAAGAATTTCATACCAAACTATACACCACTGAAGAGGAGCAATTTCTTTTAAAAATGTATTTTACGTTTCTTAATATGTTAACTTCCACTGACTAGCAGAAACACTACATAAATAAATTTCCTGCATTTTAAAATTGTCCAGGCCATGGTACCTACAAGATTCTAATGCAGTGGATCCCAAACTTTCTCAGTTCGAGTCACCCTTAGGCTCTCCGTAATTTTTTCAAGGCACCCCTAAGCCAAAATAATTACCAAGTAGTCCCCTGCCTTGCTTACCACTGGCCCAGGCCGTGGCACCCCTGTAAGATCGACGTGGCACCCCAGGGAGCCGCGGCGCACAGTTTGGGAACCACTGTTCTAATGTATTTTTAGTTTAACAAGTTTGAATTCACACTGATGGCCAGCATTTCCCATCTGCATATCTAGGCAGCAGTGAGGGTTACATTTTCTTATTGAATATAACACAGCTCCGTGCCCTGGCATAATATCCTAGTGGTACTGACTGCAAAATACAGTATGCAATAGTGTAGCATATGAAATCAGGCAAAATGGTCCAGGTCACCCTGGGCCCGATTTCATTAAGGAACGTAAATGCCAATACGTGACATATTTTGCATTAAATTGCTCTGTGCATGCCCAGAGTAGACTATATGCTAGTGAATGCAAATGTATGCAATTCATCTTGGAGCGCAAGGGATACTTCTGGTAGCCCGACAACTTCATGTGTGGAAGAGGGAGGAGAAGGGACGTATGCATGTAGTCAATGTACAGTAAGGGCTTTCCAAGCTCGAGTTCACGCAACTGCGTCTGATTCAAGCTTTGAGCACCTCTAAGGTATGTGTGTTTCAGGTCGCATCACTTGCACCAGCTGCATGACAGATGTAAGTGACGAGTGACAGTGGCGTATGCATGCCACAACATGTGTTTGCAATCGAGTAAATGTAAAAATCCATTTTATGTGCAATAGACATTAATAACATCATGAGAAAAAAATGTACTTTGAAGAAAAATTAAGATTTTTTTATTTTAATGTTTTTTTCATTCATGAATATATTAACAGGTGACAATAATTTTCTTCTGTACGTTCTGCTTGGACTTTATATTCTCTATATGTATTATACGTATCCTGCAGTGTACTGTCTGCCTCTAGAGCAAGTGCCATACAGGCAGAGCGTATCTAGACCTGTATTCAACAAGAGATGTTTCCTCAGATCTGCTTGTAGTTTAATACAGACGTGCATATGCCCTAATTACGGAGTTTGTTTGTTTTTAAAACTCACAATACATTTGTATTGCGTGCCTTCATGAATCAGGCCCTCTGCCTTCACTTTGTATGCCATTGTGTATATATATATATATATATATATATATATATATATATATATATATATATATATATATATATATATATATATATATATATATTGCTTAAAACAGCATTATCACCTAGGAAAGCTTTCGTGGCCCCTCCTCTACATGCGGCATTTTTCCCAGGGCTCTTGCAGTTAGCAAATGCATTTTAAATTAATTTTGTAAACCAACATTAAATGGGTGCAGAGTTTGAATGGGAGGACCTATCACCAGCTGCAATCTCTTGACTGCGGCTTGTGATTGGTTCTCCCCCCAGCTGTTTGTCTGTGGCTGAGAGAACGATTGTAAGGTGCAGTCCCTGTGGCTCCTGCTCTGGGAGCGTCCACCTTAGGAATAAGATTTCTAGGTGGTAAGTCCTTGCTTAACATTGCATGGCTATTATGTATGAAATATTGTGTGAGAGATCCCACAATTTTTCAGAAGTCTAACTATTGTTGCTTGCTCACACAATACAGTGTGTAGATATTCAGTCATTTAAAGCATACCTGGTGCCTATACACCCTGGAGGCAGCCACAATGTGCCTTGTGCCTCCAGGGTGTCTATATTCTCCATAAATTAGGCGGATTCATTCTCATGAATTGGTTCAGTCCACAGCATTGCTGACTCCTAGATGAGTAGGAGAGGAGTACACTGTTTCACCTGTTGAAAATTGGACGGTCTTTAGAGAACACAGACCTGAGTGGTTTACGATGTACTATGTTATTTGCATTGTACAAGTATACTTTGTTATCTTTCACCTACTATGTTGTTTGAATTTTTTCTGGATCCCGTGTAAACATTGTCAAATACACTTTACCTCCTATAATCTTACTACCCTGTGATTTTTTTTTGAAGTGCTTAATTATAACAACCACTCTTTAACCTGTTTATCTAATTTACATAATGGGTGTGTATACAGTAATACCGTCCCTGGAATGTTATCCCTCTTGTTCATCAGCAACAACACACAGCTTTCTTTCCAGACCACTTGTTGCTAATTAAGATATTACATGGCACCAGTCTTTGTAAATGTCCCAGAGCTACTGGTAACCTGTCATTTCTTGAAAGTACAGGATACAGTAGCCAGTGGCAATCTTATCTGCAGCCTAGCTGTGCTTACTCCTGTCTAATTCCCATTTGGGACATAAATGTTATAACCACTCATCCAGCTGCCCATGCTAAGTTGATATTAGGGGCAGAGTCTAATGAAGTCAATCACATTCTTAGATCCTGCATGCTTTTGGCTGTGCAGCCAAAGTCATACCAGCTCATTATATAACAGAGCACTTAGGACTGTGTGAAAAGATTTAGGGGCACATTTATCAACCAACGCATAAAATTAAGAATAGTTTTCAATCTTTATCGCATTGATAAGGATTGAACTATTTCTCATATTTATTAAAAAAGGCAACACAGGAACAGAAGTTCCGAAAAAAACTGCTGTCCTGTGAAGTGGAAAACATACTTACCACTGCCTCTTCACTTCCGAAGAAGTATGCGATCCACGGGGGTCCTCTTCTCACTCCAGTGCGCATGCGCCAACCGAAAACCTCAGGCATGCGCACAAACATCTTTGCACTATACAGTTGAGAGAGCGGTGAGTGACAGGGAGGGATCATGTGATCACTCCACACATGCGCTGTCCAGTTCTGTTCTTCGGAGCAGAGCTGATGGCACTGCAACTTTTCAATTCTGATAATGTACGCCAGCTTCAGCTGGTGCACTTTAACATGCTATAAAAAAATTATAATTTTTTTTTTAAGCAAACTTTAGTAAATAGCGATACTGAGCAGTGCCCATACACTGTTATGGGGACTGCTCAGTAAAACGAAGAGATATGCAAAGCAGCAGGCAATGCAGTGATAGTAAATAAGAATTTTGAGATTAATCCCCGAAAACATCAGTTTTCACGGATTGAACACACTTTTTCGTTTCATAAATAGGCCCCTTAGTAACATCTGAGTGATTTTCATCTTCCTTCTTCTAAACTCTGCAAATTTTTATTTGCCATTGCTATTGTTTTTTTTCACTGAAAGAAAATCATATTTGCTTATACATCTGAAGATTGTATAGGTCAAGCTTGCAGTTTTTGGTCGTCTGGTTGCAACATATGTGGTGGCCAAACAATCTGTATCAAACTTGTACTGGATTTAATTGCTTAGACCTATGTTGGTAAATGTGTGTGGGGTATCAGTCGACCTGGAAGTCAACACTTCACTGTGTGAAATGCAGACATTCCCCATTTAGATTTATCAATGTCTGATATGTTAATTTCCCTGTTTCACTTTAGTAGCTTTAATATGTGTAGGATTATTAAGTGTCTTCACCCCCACCGTATGCTTATATGTTTGGGGAAAAAACTAATTATAGTGATGATGATAGAAGAAAATAATATAAGGCACACCAAAATTATCATGTTATAGCAGCATTATTTAACAGACTACCATACTATGCAGGGCCAACACTTCAATGAGAGGAGAACTCATTACATATCCACTGTTTATATATGTCTATAAACTAAGGGACATATTTATAACAGATCTAAGTGGTGTTTCCATACATTTTGTGCTTCGAATAATCACTGTGCCCACCAATGTACTGTGCAAACTTTGATCAGGTGCCACCAGAGTACACCCGCTAAGCTAATTCACCAACTTTTAACCTACCTATAAAACTTCATATGAACTTAATTCTGTTTTTATGTATTTGTTTTTTTTTACTTATTTTGAAATAATATTTGCCTACTCAGGCTAAGTGTATCCACAACTTACTAATGCAAAACTTATTTAGGAGAAAAACATTTTATTGAAGTCAATGTCGCATGGTAAGTAAAGAAAAAAAACACTTTGAATAGATGTTTTTAGTTTGTTCACTGTATTTCTTTTACTTGAACATGATTGTACATGTAGACTGCCTTTTGCCCAGTTTTTTTTGTAACTGATTGCAAGATAACCTTTGTTTGGTTATCTTGATTGCGGCACCATTAACAACTGACTTTACACCACGGGGGCAAAATGACATATAAATTATTATATTTTTCTGAAAACTTGTTTGACACTTCTTAAATATGAAAATCTGTCCAGGTAGTTTTAGTATGTCAAATGGCGATAGATATCAAACATGGATACTCTCCCTAATCAGTAGGCACCGAAGTCCTAAAGTATTGCCCTCCATATAGTATGTCCTGGTTACATCCCTGCAGAGGGTGATATTTGGATATGATTAATTTTGTATAGTATACTTTCCCCATTTGGTCCTTTTGCCAAGGTGTCCCAGTTAAGTTATATTACATTTACATTTGTGACTGCCTAACTCTCATTTGAGTTTATGCCAAGCATTACCAATGGTTGTGAGTACAGTTTGGTCTTTGCACTAAATATACTACACAGAATCTCACAATATTTTGCAGAATGCACCCTTTATTTGGTGAACTATTTATTTAGGATCTTGGTAAAGTCCTGCAGACTATGCATGTTTTCAGCTACTTATTATTGCAAATAATTTACCTGCATTCTTCTTTCTATAGATAATATCCTAATTGCCAAGTCTGTAGTTGTATCATGCAAGTGCTTGTTAAAATGTAAGTGAACAGATGGTGGAGCTTACTTTTACACACACAGCAGACAATGTGGAATCATAATGAATATAAAATGCAGAAGACGATGAAGCAGACTTGCTGGTCTTGTTTGTTTCTAAACGACTGGGCTCAGGAATGCTGCACAATTCTGCATTTGGTCTAGATGAAGCTGAACGGTTCGTCACTGGCGAGGGATTTATGTTTGGGTGGAGAACTCGAAACACAATGCTCATTACGTCCCTACAACCAGCTTTTCTGCTTTTTTATTCTCCGGCTCTTCCTCCTCCCTTTTTATCTCTCTACTTAAAGCTTTTAAAGAAAGTTCCAGAACGTGTCCTTTGTTATAGTAGATGAGCGTATTGCGCATTAGTCATCCTCTGACTATCCATAATAACTAGTCAATTTTAACCAAAAGTATCTATGTATTTACTTTAAACAAACCCACATTCGTCAAGAAAGTAAAGTCACTTTACAGTCCATTGCACAGAGATCATAACAATATTAAACAGATTACAATTCAGATATATTACATAGTGTGTTTATGCCTAAATGTGCCAGAAATGGCAGCAACGATTTGGCAGAATAAAGAAATAGCTAAGCATACCAGTCAAACAATGCACTAAGGCTTGCTGTGTTTTGTCTTATTTATTCTAATGGGATATAGTCCAGTATCTGCGGAAGTGTCGCTCTTTGTTGTTTCTAAATCTTACAGTCCTGATCTATTACAGAACTGGGAGTGTGTTTTTAAAAGTAAAACTTTTTTTTACATTAGAGAGAACCAGTTTAAATCAGGATTGTCAGGTCAGCCATATAAAGCTGGATAATTGTGAAATAGGCTTGGTGGTGTTGGAATTAGATCAGTTGAATGGTGTAGTTTTGCAGCTGTTGATTTGCAACATGCGTCTGAACTACAATGCAAGGTTTGTAAGGCACTTTTCTTTGGATCCAACTAGTTGACGACTCTTTCAATATAAGAGTACCCCACTCTGAAAATTGCAGCTGTCTGTTCCTGTAGCATCAGGATATCGGGTCACTGTACCAGTAAAGTGTAGGTTTGCATAAAAAAAAAATATTTAATATAAACTGAGTTTCAATTCTACCAAAATAGTATTGACATTTATTAATGGGTAAATACAAATAAAAGCAGCTTTAGATCTCGGTATAAGGATCACACTATCAGACTGTTATATGTGGTTTTACTTATGGTAATAAACACCTCACTTCTCTCAAACTGCTTAGGGTAAGCTCTATCCAAAGAGAGTGCAGTGCAGTTAATTTAGTAGTTTGTCTCCTTAGTGGTGGAGAACTGCTTTCAATACTCTGTTCAGTCACTTGTTATAAGGAACCTGTACCCCACCCTGCTATTTAGCACAAGTTGAATAAAGATATATTGTGCACCTTTAGGGATAGGGTTGTCCCATTCTTAATCATATACAAGTTTAGAGTCTCACACCAGCAAGTGTGTCTGCAGCAATGATCCTGTCGTGCACACAGACCATTCGCAGGTGTTTATAAGTTTCTCCAAGTGTTATCCGGAACCAGTCCAATGGACGTAAGTTCCTGGATGCCCTTGGTGGACTAAATCGTAAGACTGACTGTATGTTTCAAACACGTTTCTTTGCATCATTCATGCAATTTCTTTAGAAGACCTCTTTGTGGATGGTTCAAAGAAATGCATTGGGTATATACTAATTTTTGTTTAGTCAATAATATTTACATTTTTATTACGTATAATAAAATGTCCATATTATTTTGATATTATTGTGACTCATTTGAGATATAGATATATATATTTTCTGATATGTTTTGGATTTCTTTGATACCATCATAAATACATCAGGTATTTTATACATAAATGACCTACACAATCAGAGGGTTATCAGGGCTGTCTATTTTCTTCTGTAATAGAATACAGATCTCCTTTGGTACATCTGCTTTTGTTTCTCTCTTATGTCTCTATATATTTGTGGTTATTGATATATTTGTATTCACTGGGTAGAGCACTGTAGACAGGGGCTGGCCGGGCAAGGCGGCATCTGCCCCTGGGCTGGTGCTATCGTTGGCTACCTAGGGCTGGGTCACTGACTATCTGCATTTTTATTTCTTTTAAACTGTTCCTAAAAGGCTGCTGAGCCGAGTCTCTCCCCCAGGCCAAAATTTGCCAGCCAGCCAGCACCAGTCTGTAGACATATAAATTATTTTTGCTTCTGCAAGTGTAAGTTTGTTTTTTTTCTTTATTACTACTGTTTAGCAAAGTAGGTGTGGCTTCCATGTTGGTGCTTCAATTTGTAAAAGAAAGGGGTAAAGACCTAAAAAAATAAATAAAATAAATATAGCTCTTCAAATTTTTGGGTCAAAGGATACAGCCCACAAAAGGGTTTGTATCTTCCCTGACTAAGAACGCAATAGGCTGAATAGTAATTGTCTCATGAACTCGTGTATATAGGATACATATACATTTGACTACAATTTACAAAGACTTTGTTGAAGGTCAGGTTAACTTATGCATGCCATTGGCTTAGTGGTTAGCACTTCTGCCTCACAGCACTGTGGTCATGAGTTTGCTTCCCGACCATGGCCTTATCTGTGTGGAGTTTGTATGTTCTCCCTGTGTTTGCGTGGGTTTCCCCCGGGTGCTCCGGTTTCCTCCCACACTCCAAAAACATACTGGTAGGTTAATTGGCTCCTATTAAATTGCCCTTAGTCTCTATCGGTCTGTGTGTCTGTATGTTGGGGGATTTAGATTGTAATGTCCAATGGGGCAGGGACTGATGTGAGTGAGTTCTCTGTACAGCGCTGCAGAATTATCGGCACTATATAAATAGATGATGATGATGATGTTTAGTCTATTTTACGCCAACATATAGAGCATACTTGCCAACTCTCCCTGAATGTCAGGGAGACTCCCTGAAATAGGGGTGATCTCCCTCACTCCCTGAAGAGTCTGGCATTCTCCCTGATGCTGAGCCAGTACAAGACGTGGTTGGCTTCGCCATCTGTGGCATGATGACACAGTTCAGAAATTGTGTCCTATGTCCATGTATTGATGCCTATGGAGGTGGCCATTTTCATGGAGACCAAGATTTAATCAAAGACTGACAGGTAAGACAACATGACTTCATTAATGGAGACATAAATGTAAAAGACACTTCAGTCTCTAGAGATTCATTAGCTACTTTTCTTTAATGCATAGTTACCTACTCTCCTGAAATGTCCGAGAGACTCCCGCATTACTGGGAGACCTCACGAGAGTGCAGGGCAACCTCCCGGTTCTTGCCCCCACAATAGATAATTGGAGGGGCGAGGCTTAATGACACAAATATCACACCATCTTAGCCCCCAAAATGATGTGATTCGTCAAACCCCACCCCCGCAAGCTCATCTCCCCCGGGATCTCCCTGAAGCCAACAAGGAAAAGTTGGCAAGTATGATATAGAGCACTATCCCAACAGTTTGAACTGACTACTGATACAATATTAAGGTGGATATCTTGGGAATAGCATTTTAACAATTGTAAAATGTATCCTGTTTACAATAAAAATGAAACTGCAAACCTACCTTTTACTCAGACCTCTGAGTGTGTATATTGATAACATGAATCACCCAGGCTTTTTTATTTTGTAGAAGTTTTGCTTATGTTGTGCTTAACAGTGAGCGGGAGTCCATGCTGCACTGAGACAAAGCAGACTGGGAAAGAGACCACACTAGCCAAAATCCTCCTGTTTTAAAAATAAGAGCGTGGGATCATTTACATACAGGGCACAGGAACTGCACAAAAAAATAAATTACTTGACGGTTTCACTGTGAACTTTTTAACAATGTTTCCCCTGTACTCTCTGTCATCTTTCACTTACTGGAGTGATGAGTGGACGACTCAGAGCTTCTGTCACCCTTCCAGAGGGTAGCAGCAGGGGAACGGGGCTGTGCAGAGAGAGAAGCACTGGTCAAAGTAATCACGTCTCTATGATATGAAGACCCTCCGGTTCAAGTAAATCACCATACAAGGAAGGTAATTGGAGTAGAGCCCTTGGCTATCACCAACCCTACATTACATGAAGCACTCAGGTGTTTGGTTCTATGTAGAAGCACATCTGAGGGGAAGCAAGTAATGAGGTTAGGACAACCCCTTTATTAGTACAATAAAAGGCAGATTCTCTTACAATACTTAACTTCTATAATGCTTGTGTTTTGTTGCTCATGATAAAACATAATCTCTCCTCTGGTGTTAATACAACTGGCAATGGGAATCATGGATCACTCTAAAATGGTCAAAAATTGTATATGTGTGATTTTACGGTGCTTTGCTCTTATTGACGCCTGCTTGATTTTCAGAGCTGTTTGCTTCTGTGTGGACAAAGTAAGCAAATTCTCTGAGCACGCTTATCTGGCCGAGCCCTTAAATGGAATACAGGATACAAAGCAGAGAACCACATGGCAGCCTGAGTCTATCTTGATAGCCAGTTGCATAGCAGTTGGCTGGTATTTTGTTAAACCTCATGTCATCACACACACACACACACACACACACACACGCTTCCTCGGTTTATTATCTCTAGTGATTTCCAAGGTCATTGGTGACAAAAAATCCCCACCCTGGAATGTCAGTCTGGCCTCTGACAGATTATTACTGTCACTGGCCTGGCTGCAGAGACAGGGACATGGAAAGAAAACAGAAGAAGCTGACAGTTTACATGTGTGACACTAGAGAACCCCAGAGGTCTAGAGTAAACTGTCTCCTTTTTCACATGGCCTTCAATGTGCGAGATTTTTCACATTGTGGTGTCATTGCTTCTAGGACAGGAAAACACTAACTCTCTAGTGGGAAATCACAAGCTGGCTGCCAAGGACCAGTAGTTCACACTGATGGCTTTATTGCTTACAAGAATAGCAAGTATATTCTCCCCCCTTCTATCTCTTTATCATCCTGTTTTTCTCACATTAAAATAGTTCTCTGTATCTATCACCAGACAAAAAGGGCTGAAACATCACAATGGTATTTTCTGACTTGTTCTGGGACTGTTTCACTATGTCTGTTATGTTCTGCCTGCACTGAGCTGCTGTGTAAAAGAGATTTTACAAAAATATCTATGAACAGCTTAAAAATAAAGATAAATGTGTCTCAAAACTCTTCTCAAAAGAACATTTAGCCTAAACTGCTTTATTTGATATTCAGCAGTGATCATGAAGGATTATTTTATTCCTATGTAAACCAATCTTCCTGCGTTTAAGGACAGGTTTTGTGTATTTATAGCATTTTGTATAACGCCAGGTGACCTTTAATGAAGTTACTAACTGCAATTTTATTATAGACAAAACCCAATGGACTTTGTCTTTAATAAAAGTGTTTTAAAAAATTACTTCAAAGTGCGCTGGGAATCGGCAGTTCTACAGATCTGCCACATAGTAAATATACCCCTAAGTGTATAAAAGTACACTGAAGTCCATCTCTGGGTCAGAAGTGGCTGATAACTGAGAAACAGTAGCTTGCATTCAGCCTCATAGCAAATGTAAATGCATTGTTGACCTTTCGAATGTCATAAAGAAGATTGGCTGTCTACCATGAAACATCACTATGGATTACCGCCAGGATGAAAGGCCTACTATTGTAGTTACTAACAGATTCACTTTGCATTGTGTTTATTATTAAGAAAAACTGTAGAGGACTTCTGACTTCTCTAACTGTAAAAGGTATTTCTTGGTTGAAAAAAGTTAAAATAATAAAAGTAAAAAAATTATAAAACACTGCCCTGTGTTTGTACTTATAACTCCATAAGACCTTGATATTTTTGGTATCCCTGTACTCAGGAAAACTAAGTGTAATTTTGTGGTATTGCTATTAATCTGTAAAAGTACTCACAGGAAACACTATGGAAAAGTTTATTTTTGTCTGGTGTTCCCCAGCTATTTTAACATGATTCCTGACCTAAAAAAATCTATATAGTATTTGCTTGGGTAGAAGGATGAAACGTATGCAGATAAAAAAAAATATGAAAATTTGAGGTGTAAGCCACATCCAGTCCTGCAGTGATTAAAGAACTGAAACTAGAAGTTGCTGTATATAAAAGTATTACTAGCAACATTGAAATATAAATGCAGGGCAAGGCTCTTGGAGGGTGCCCCTCCTCCTTTGTACCAAGCAGTAGGGGTGGCAGGCAGAAGAGCAGGGTGTCAGTCTTAGGGCTCCTCTGTGTCAGTGAGAGGCTGAGTTTGTGGTGCTGCACATCACAGCAGAGCACCACACTCCCAGCCTATCACTGACCTGGAGGAGCAGCAGCTGATAGCATTACAGCATAAGGTAGAAAACGTGCAGGGCACTCATGTTAATTTAATTAAACACACCCCTTCTTCCCCATTTGTCAGCCACTGAGGAAGACTGTATATCTAATTTAAATCTTCATGGTCGATGGAACTCACCATGGGGGACCAGGGAAAAATAAACGCACTAAATGAGTCATCCAGTGTTTTTAGTTCTCACAGCAGGGTTCTCTAGGAGACCACCTTAGTACGCCTATTGGTAGCCCTGGACCTGACACAAAGCTTCATGGGCTTATTAAAGCTGATAAAATTTTAAGATGATGTTGCAATTGCACTGACCAGACACAAGTTTAAGCCCCAGGATCCATTGCCAATCTAACCATATGTGGGTGGCCAAACTTGACAGATTACTGCACACACATGCTGACAGCAATCATCTACTCGCCAAGTTTTCAGATATGGCGGAAAAAGATTTGATCAGTACATTCTCTGGCATCATTTACTGTGCCAATTTATCAATATTAAAGCATGTGTGACCAGCACAAGCTAAACTGCAAGCAGTCTTCCTAAAATAGCTGAAAAGGGAGGCTAAGAGCTTTCAGTCACTGACATAACAATAAAATATAGACTTTAAGGGGTGCAAGGTGTTTCCGGGAACGTCCGCAGAGACACCTTGCAGCAGATATTTGACAGAAATCTTATTATTTTTCAACATGAGCAGAAAATGTACGAGGTGCGATTGAATCTCTTCTTCTTTCTTGTTACAGAATAGGAACTACTGCGTATTTATCTGTGAATATTAATGTTTATCCTATAAGGTTACATGTATTTTACGTTTAATGTTAGTAACAATGGTCAAAGTGGAAATTTAGAAGTGGCGGTATGAAAAATAAAATTGAATGGAATTTGATCGTTTTACAATCAAGTCAGTGGTATAGATTATGAACATATAAGCCTCATTTTGACCACTAGTAATATATTGTCCATCTACACAGTTGGCTTTGCTTTATTACAATGGTCATAGATTTGTTCTGTATAAATTAACTTTGTTGAAGGGTTGATTGTAACAAGAGTTGTATAATGATTCCCATAGATTGTAAAGCTGGGTACACACTAAAGAAATTTCAACCAACTTTTTATGCCGAGCGATTTTACATGCGATCGATGGTCCGATCGCTCAGTCCATGGACTGCATACACACTAGCCTTGTTTAGAACGATAAAGGGAAGAGCGGATGTCCCTTTAGCGACTTTTTACAGCCATGTTGTCGTGAGCAATGACTGTAATTTCGTACTCACTGTTGTGGATCGGTCAGAAGTTTATACACACCACACAACGGCAGTGGCGGATCCAGGGGGGGGGGGGCGATTGTGTTTTAAACACAATCAGAGCAGCGGGACAGCACATTATCACTGCCGAATGGGCCTGCACATACTGTGCAGCCGCCGGCAGCATTAGAAGTTAGAAAGGGGCCGGGGCCTAAATCGCCCCCCCTATAGAAAAAATTTCTAGATCCGCCCCTGCACAACGGAAACAAGATTGGAACGAAAATATTAAACGTTACGACCAACCAAATGCAGTGACTATCGTCCATTTGGGCAGACTTTCGACCATTGTGTCACTACACACACTGACCCGACTTTTGAACGAGCGGTCATATGTCGGCTGATTGAGCTGATTATTGGATGAAAACTGTGTAGTGTGTACCCAGCTTAAGCTTGCGAGCAGGGCACTCTTACCTCTCTCTATGTATTACCCAGTATTGTTTTATGAATGTTTATTCTCAATTGTAAAGCGCTACGGAATCTGCTGGCGCTATATAAATAAATGTTGATGATTATTCTCAAAGTTATGTTCACCTCTTATGAATATGAAGATTTATAGTAATTTCTGCCCAACAAAGAGCCCATATAAGCAGTATGAAATGTCCTCAATACGTCTGCTATGGACATATTGTATTCGTTTAGACCTTTATTTGCTAGAGCAGAGATTTCTCCTCTTCCAATGTCTCCAATTCCTTCACTCAACCCCTCTGTTGCCCGCCCCTCCCTGCTTGTATGCCTATCCCTCTCACTCCCCCTGTCTCTCAGCCTTTGTCTCTGTGACTGCCCGCTCTCCCGCCTCTTTCTCCAGAGCTCCGGCACTCGCAGTCATGCAGCTCAGCCCTGAGGCTGAGACATGATGGAAAGCAGAAGTGACTATCTGAATCCACTAACAAGTAGTAAATGGGCAAAGAACATGAGAAAGCAGCAAAGCACTGTCTGCTACAAATGTCATGTGTCCCTGTGCGTTTAAGTGGACACTTTGATACAGACTGAAAGAATGAGACGAGGGAGGGGGAGGGATGAGAGAGGAGGCGATAATGGATACAGAGCAAAAGGGGATCATGAAAGAGGGAGTAGAGATTTTTACAGAACACAGATGATGGGGAGGAGTAATTTAGGAATGAGGGGGGCTGGGGTGAGATGACCGTGATGTTACAGGGCAGATTGGATGATAAGACAGAAACTAATGGGAGATCGGAGGGTGGGTGCAAGAAGTAAAGTTGGAGATGGTGACAGACAGCAAACAAACTGAATGGAGAAATTACAATGGGAGCTGGGAGGGGAACAGCGTTCAGTTCAATGAATAGAGCAGAAAGAACTACAGCAGTGTAAGGCACAGTTATATAAATCAAAGAGAAGGAAAATATGATAGAAAAATCCAGAAGAATGTGACAGCAATAGGATCGTATGGAGAGAGAGAGAGTGTGAATGGGAGGAGCGGGGGTTCGTTGTGTTAATCAGGGATAAAACGCACTGAGGATAAGAGTAAACCCTAATAATGGCTATTGTGCTTAGAAAGAGCTAAGTAACCGCATAGATCACCGTGGTACTGAGCCACGTAACCGCATAGATCACCGTGGTACTGAGCCAAGTAACCGCATAGATCACCGTGGTACTGAGCTTTATCTGTCATGTTCTAAAGTTTGGTTCCATTCGGAGCTGCTAGAACAATGGAATTAGAGCCAATGGTTACCCTCCTGTTCTGGGTGCCAAACTGGCCGGTGATTAATGACTTGTTGATGTCACAGGTTTCATCCTAAACTTCCTGCAGCTTCCCCTGATTAACACCCAGCCTGTAAACACAGCAATTAGAAACTCGTTCATCAAACTCCAGATTATATACGGGGATAAAGTTATATATATATGTATACAATAATACACTTTGACACCACATGAGGTCATGAGGGGTGAGCCCAGGGGAACACAAGGGGTTATGTTGTTATCATATTAGAAAATGGACCAAAGATGTCAGATTTATTTTGAGTGTTTAGAGCACAGACACCAGACTAATGGAGATTTTTCAAACTTGCTTTAATTTAGAAGGTTCCATGTGCAGGGACTGAATGTGTCTTAAATGTGTTTATTATATCATTAAATTATTATTTCAATTACAGCAACTAATTGGATGGGTTATATTGCACAGGTAGTTTAGGAAAAAGACTGGATCACATAGGGCAACATGCAGTTTATTTAGCCTATTAATGCACTTTTCAAAATCAAATTAATCACTATTAGGTTTTGGGGCGTTGGGCCCACACATGCAGTGTTGTGAGGGAACTCTGGTTGAAAGCAGAATTATTTGTTGGGGACAACTTTACTGTAGTCCTAGATTTACATGGCTAAATTGGTTTCCCTACTTGAGACATAAAATATATATGGCCATGGGATTTAGGCCAGTTGTCTCATTTTGCAAGCCGATTATATATGACAGACTCACAACAATGAAGAATAATCAGGATGTTGCAGGGGCATAAGCATGGTAATAGATTTTTTTTACATACCTAACCTACACACACACACACAAATAATAAATATTAAATAAAATACATATTTTGGGTGAAGAACCCCATTAATCATGTTTAATTATTTTGTACCAGTTTCTAATTTTCGATCCATTATATGTTGTGTATATAATCTAAACATATTATTTTTACAACAATATACCTATTTTGTAGGCAATATTAAATTAAAAAAATATATGGTTCACAATGATCCATAAGTAAAGCTCAATTGGCTAAGAATCTGCACATTATACTTATCAAAACAAATTTCTGATTAGCCTCTATGGATACTATGTATTTGGACTGTTTGCACCCTGCAACTAGCCAATGTGCAACATAATATTACAGTACAAATAGTCCTGTAGTTACACAACTCCATGCAATCCCATTGTTTCATGTCCTTTATCTCCAGCTCTCTGATAAGGATACACTTAATTGACAACCACTTCAAAATAGATATCACCAAAGTGTTTAACCCCTTCCATTAGGGTGGGTACACACTGCAGTGTTTTCAGCCAATTATTAGGTCATTCAGGATAATCGACTAATTGCATTAGTGTGTACTCTGCAACTATGAACCATTATTGTTCAAATGCACATTGTATTGTTTCAGTTGATTTTTAAACCGGACTATGTCGTTACAATTCTGCAGTGTGTATGCACTCACAACCGGCTGTGTCCATAGATCTCTATGGAGTGTGCAGTGTCCGAATCTTTTCAGCTGATGGTTATGACAGATCACAGAGAGCACATATCTGAAGGTAAATGGTGTAAAACGTGTTTAGTGTGTACACATGAAACAGCATGTTGATCAGGACTCATTCTTTTTAATTGTTTGTAAAGTCGTTAAGGATATCGCATCGGGAGACATTTTGTATACTGTGTACCCGGCCTAAGTTTGGAAAAAAGATTCAGAAATAATGTTTTTTTCACAAATTTTTACTCCTATTTTATTATTTTATTTTAAAAGTATTCTGTCAATAGCAATAGGAAATTTTGCAAAAACAACATAAAACCAGTGAGGCCTGAACTGAGACGTAACACAAAAATTAGCTATTTTTATATTTTCTTAACTAAAGGCCTTTACTTTTACAGTTACTCAAGAGATACAGGTAATCAGTAGTCATCTTATACTTTCAATGGGATGCCATTGACCTTTTAAAAGTGCACTTTAATTTCATAAGTTAATTTATATCAAATTAAATAAAAATATTGAAACACACAAATGTTACTAATGTAATAAAGACAGTGATTGCTCTGACAACAGAAATCGGGGACTATATTTGCTTTGGGTCAACTAAAGTTAATTATCCCATAGTTTGAAATAAAAAGCAGGTACACTTGTGTGAAATGAAATTTACTGTGCCCCTGAAAGAATATATGTACTACTGTCTATGTATCCTGGCAATTTGGGTGCATTAGGAGTCTGAATTCTAAGAAATCAGACACTATGGGCTAGATTTACAAAACTGCGGGTTTGAAAAAGTGGAGATGTTGCCTATAGTAACCAATCAGATTCTAGCTTTCATTTATTTAGTGCATTCTACAAAATGACAGCTAGAATCTGATTGGTTGCCATAGACAACATCTCCACTTTTTCAAACCCGCAGTTTAGTAAATATACCCCTATATGTTTGTAACATAAAAAAAAAACACCGAACTGCCGTGGGAAAACACACCAGAGCACTAGCTGTAGCTGACCACTGATATGGAATCAGCCAATATAGACATTAGACGAAAGCGTGAAAGCAACGCATTTGTGAACAACAACAATGTATGAGTGAGCAAGTGCAAATGTGACGAAAACTCTCTGATTGTGTGCCTATATATGGAACAATTAAATACTGTATTATAACTGTAGGCGCACACACTGCGCTGCTCTAAACACTAACTTTAGAGAGTAACGCTACAGAATTGACAACAGCGGCTTTACTATGTAGGATCAATTACTTATTACCGAAACTGTAATCATTCAGGCATGTAGTTTTATTTGCACAAAATTGCAACCAAATGTACTATGCTAAAGCAATGTTTGAACATACAGATCAATATTATATAATAAATATTGGGGGGCATGTTTGTCAAATTTCCCCTCGCCTCACTCACGCTAGCCACACACCGGCAACAGTTATAGGCCGTCAAATCGTACAAAAACCAGGTGCTCATACAGGAAATAGGCAGATGGTGCAAAGATATTTCTGTTCTCCAAAATTTCCTCCCCCACCTTCTGTATTATTCATGCTATACATTCTTTATGTGTGGAATTGGTTTGGTCATTAGGGAGCTGGGGCTGCTCTAAAAATAAATATTTCGAAAGACATATACATTGCAATAACACTTGCTCATAAAACACACATTCAATAAAACACAATTCTGTTTTATATATAACACATAGCATATATACATATATAAACTTTCAGTGCTGGATTATGAGCCTAAGGGATTTGAAACTGAAAATCTGATGGGGCTATTATATTGACCTTCAACAAAAAAAAATCCAACAGTTTTATTTACTAAATGAAAATACCTTAACATATGGGAAAACTCATATTTCTTAGTAGTTTTCTTGCTGTGCAAAACATTTAGTTGCGCCTGTTGCCATACCTCAGTGTCCAAACGAAAGTAGACCATGATTCATTAATAAAAACAAATGGGCCTGGATGTAAGGTTCCATTAATCTCTATATTGATAGAATGTTGAAGGCAGATATAGTTTTGCTAACTACATCTGGTGGAAATTTGCCCCAAACATTTAATGGACTTTCATTAAAGCAATATTTTATAACATTACTCTTGAGCTTTTTTTCTGCCATCATTTTGAGTTCTAAATGCTCTTTATTTTGTCAGTTTAATATACATTTAATTCTCTTTTGTAGTCAGTTAGAGTATAACATGTGATTGTCCATTATGTTTTGTTCTATTGTTATTTGCCTATATATATATATATATATATATATATATATATATATATATATATATATGAAAATTTTGTGGACGAAGCGGGCTATTATAAGGTGGTATGCGTCCTATTGCTTTGATTGTAAAACTAATTCCATTCACTTATATTTTGCTTACAAGCTACTTCTAAGTGTCCGTAACACCACTCCTAAATTTCTACTTCGGCCACTGTAAAGCAAAGCAAAATATCTGATTGGTTGTTATGGGTCAAAGCGCACCATTACTATTTTACTACTATTAAATAAGCCCCAAGTAATTCAAATTCTAATTAATTATTTAATTTTAAATTAACTAAATTATAGCAAGGCAGTAAAACGTTTATCCTTTATTATTTTGAAAGTTTCCATATAGTGTCTTTACAGTCTAATTAATTGTTGTTTGTAGCATACAGAGAGCCTACCAGGATTTCCAGGAAACAGGCAAATTTGGAAGAGACCTCTCGCACTCCTTAGAAACCAGGCAATTCGCCCGCAAGGACACTTTTCTGCCTGTTATTTGTGCCATCGCAGCATGTCCTTGCCCACTTCAGTGAATACAGAGTTGGCAGGGGGCATGTCTTGCCACACCGACTTTGTGACCTAAAGGGTGTGAGGTCACATCCAATTCATTTCACACATTCCTTCTGCATCTCCTAAAGACCAGGCCAGTGGAACACAGTGCGGCAGGAGGGACCTGAGATTATCGAGGCGCCTCGCCAGCCTGTATGTGCTGAAAAAAAATGAAATATTTTTGGTGAGTGCATCTGCCCTATTAGCGCTCAAAGGGGCTTCATGGTGAATGTGCAAACTCCTGTGGGGTGGGGGGACGCTGGCCCTGCTTGGAGAGGATGTATGAAAAGTAGGCAGGTATGAGCATAGAACTGTCGCAAAATATACAGAAAGCCTATATAAATATCATCATCGTCATCAACGTCTATAAGGCACCACAGATGTCCCAGCACTGTACAGCAAGGGTACATCAATACAAAACAAATGTATATAGTAATAATATATACATAATATAATACCTAAGTCCAGATAATACTTAAGTGCAAATTAGCATAAAACAAATACAACAATTCAAGTAGCTAACATAGAAAATAGCACAATACATTATACCATATCCAAGGTACAAAGAAACATGGACATACAGAAGACACAGTGTAGAGAGGACACGGCCCATGAAAGCTTACATTCTAGATATATTTTCTTATAACTACAATAGCATTCTTGCCAACTGTCAAATACAATTCCTCTCTTTTTGCCTCTTAGATGCAATTCCTACCAAATATTCTTATTACTTGGGCTTTATAAATTGATATTTACTACAAAGGAATAATTCAAATGCAAAAGAGAATGTTATTAAATTCAGGAGACATACCATGATGGGGATTGTAGTGCTCCAAAGTCCACTGAGACAGTATTGGGTGTGACATGCTTAGATGTATCGTCTCCGCAGCAAAATGTCCCTGGAAACTACATTAAAGTGTTGGCAAGTAACCGGTGGATCAGCCACTATTTAGTTCTATTTCTTTGTTACGTTTATTATATACTGAACTTGTATTGTTTCTTTATAAAACTGGCTCTCACTATATTGCTGAATACGGTGTTTACACAATACTACAACTTCAAGACGACGAACAGCTGGGACTTACACCACGCTGATATACTTGTTTAATGTTGTCCACATACCTTGTGACAAATGCTTTTTAATGCTCAATCTTTTGATTTATTGTAAGTAGCTACAATAAAATGTACTTTGAAGAAAGAAAATGTTACTAACTATGCATTTAATAAATCATCTGAATTTATTATTTTTAAAAAACGGGTTAGCGTACTTTTAAGTGTTGCATTAATTGTTCATGTTATTTCCCTTTGATTTTTCATGCAGCTGCCGTTTGTGTTTATCAATGTGTTTGTGCTGCAGCGAGTACACTGGATACCACATTGACATTTCCAGCTGGCTGTAAACCCTATAGTTTCCTTATTATACATAATTACTGTGTTTGAGAATGATGAGTTGTTTATGCTTATTGCTTTATGTTGGCATCACTTGTTGGGTCTGCACATATTACTGTGTGTTATAACATATTGCTGTATCCTTGGTAACGATCAGTATTGCACAGGATGAATCTCAGTATTAAACCTATATTTAACGTACGCTGGTAAATGCGGTGATAGGGAACTGTTATGTGTTATAAGTGGAATCTTATGGTGCAGACATTAAGGGTATGATGGGTTACAAAAGGCAATGCACATACTTATTGTCATGCAGTTTTGAAAAAATCTAACATAACCCCTTTATACCACTTTCATACTGCCGCCCCGGCAATATCCCTGGTTGTTAACCCGTGATATTGCCGGGGCACAGGGCAGTATAGATAAGAAGAATCCCGGGTCGGGCGGGTTCATACTGCACCTGCCTGACCCGGGTCTTAGAAAAAAAAAAGTGAAAAAAAAGAATTAATTACTAAAAAATACAAAACAAATGTTTACTTAACTTATTTTCAGCCAGCGGTGTCTCCGGTGCGTTGCCGGCTGTCAGGGGGACCTCTGGGTACTAAAATGACGTCATTTCTAGTCCATTAGAATTGTACAGTATGAATGGTGAGACCTGCGAATTACACGGGTTGCACCATTCATACTGCAGGCGAGCGGGGTCCAACACGGGAATTACCCCTCGCAAAATCCTGGGTCTAAGTCCCGGGATTTTAGACCCGGGATTTTGTGGTTAGACTATTCATACTGCACCAAGACCCGGGTTTTTCAGCGTGCCTCTGCAAAAACCCGGGTTTTTGGTGCAGTATGAATGGGGTATTAATGACCAGAGGTATTTTGCACCAGAAGAACTTTCACATATTTGCAGTTTGTTGGGAATAACTTCAATGTTGTACTTTATGCTAACAAGCGTAATCTATTGGTATTTTAGGGACAAATTAGACTTTATTTTGGTAGTATATTGAATTAAGCATATTTTTATTTTATTCCAACCCCTCTAATAGTTTTAGGTGCCTTATCTAAGGTCTTGTATTACATCAATGGACTGTTTTTTTTATCTGTCATTATTCAATGCTTGTGTAACGGTTTTAAAGTTAAAAAATATATATATATTTTTATTTTCATTGTAATATTCAGGAAAACATAGGCAAAATGGGAGGATAAAACAAATCTGTTTGAGATTCTTCCAAACCTTATGTTCACAAAAATAGGACAACCCCATTATTTACCTCTCTTTTTAATTAATATGTTTTCCTAAGGAAAAGGATGTAACATTTTAAAGACAAACATGGAAAACAAATTATTATTTATTTTTACTTTTATTTTGTGTTTTTTTTTTTTTTAAACATTTCTTTAAACTATGATCAACCTTCACGAGACTCCAGCACTTTCATGAGACACAAATTGCCAGCAAATTGACAGAATGGAAACTGTATCTAACAGTAAATTGCACACAAGCTACGATTAAATCTAGTTTGCCTGAATCAATGAAAGCAGGCTGACAAAAGAAGCATGATTCAATCATCATCTGCCCTTTCATAGCCTACCTGTCACTGAGCGAATGTCCTAATGATGTCACAATGTGACATCACAAGATTTATCTGTCTAATGCACAAATACCATGAGCTCCACATTACAGACACTGATCTGTTTTGAATGCTGTATGCTGTGATCTTGGAACCAGGAACCAATCAAAATGATCAGAGGGCCATTATCATCTATGGCGGCATGACTGGCAGAGCAGGCTGCCATATTTTAAGTTTGATAATAATGCCTGGAAAAAAGTCTGAATTGCAATCTACAGTTAGTAATTAAGCTGGGTACACACTACAGAATTTTCCACCAACTTTTTATGCCGATCGATTTTACATTCGATCGATGGTCCGATCGCTTGGGTCATGGACTACATACACACTAGCCTTGTTTTAGACGATAACGGGAAGAGCGGCCGTCCCATTAGCGACTTTTTACAGCCATGTTGTCGTGAGCAATGATTGTAATTTCGTACACACTGAAGCAACATTTGCGGGGCATGTAACGATATACCAAAGACATTAGCATTAGGGGGCAGAGCTTTCACTATAGTTAACACCTAAAACCGCATAAAAAGAGAAGGCAACACTGTCTCTTCATTTATTCCTATTTTTAAACCTACAATGGATACAGTAGAAGAAGAAAAAACAACTGCACTTTTCCTGCTTGCTTTGGCAAGAAGACTGCAGGTATGGAACCAAAGTGAAAAAAGGAGAAAGAATAGATCTTGTTGGAGCAAAGATTGGTTCAAGAGGAGAGACACATTGTCTCATATGCTCCTGCTACAGGAGATACGGGACAACCACCCAGATGACTAAGAATTATCTTCGTATGAATGATGCCACTTTCCAGGAACTGCTCCAACTAGTATCCCCTCTCATCCAGAGGGAGAACACCCTTTTAAGGAGATCCATACCGCCAGAGCAAAGACTGGTGGCAACAGGGAGAACACTGGGAGATCTGAAATACAGCACAGCTATTTCACCTCAAGCTCTTGGCATGATAGTACCTGACACCTGTGATGCTATCATCGAAGTTCTGGGTATTTTACAAATATTAGTTAATAAAGCTTAATATGACTTTATAAGTTTAATAGTTTATAAAGGGTAAATATGAATAGGTTCCCAACATAGATGCAAAGGGTAATAACACGTGCTTTACACAAGTGTAATGGTCTGCAACCAGAAAGGGGCAATACAAATCTATACAAGCACAAGTCAGTGATGTGCGGATAGCGCACCACGTGGGACTGGTACAGGCATCACAAATTTACATACACGCCCCCAGGTCGAGGAAGTATCGGAGGATTGTCGTGGATCGGTCGGAAATGTATACACACTACACAACGGAAAGGAGATTGGAACGAAAATATTGAACGGTACCACCAACCAAATGAGGCGACAATCGTTCATTTGGGCAGACTTTCGACCATCGTGTCACTACACACACTGGCCCGACTTTCGAATGAGCAGTCGTATGTCGGCCGGTTGAGCCGATTATTGGACAAAAACCCTGTAGTGTGTACCCAGCTTTATGTAGTACTACAATTCCATTCTGGAGACGATCAGCTGTAAAACAATGACCCTCCCACTCTTCCTTACTCAGACATGATTTAAATTAGTTATTGGTGGGAGCTGTCCTGTGGGATGAAAATGCTGTGACACTAATATCTTCATTGAGAGGCTGTCAGACTTCCCAGAGTATAATATTATGGAAAGCTTAGGAGTACATAAAACATACTTCGGTCAGTGTAGGGATGTTAACACTCTCAATAAGGAAGTTCTATAATTCAAAATGATTATCACACATCCCACTTATGAGCTGTCAGATAATAGTAAATATTTTTTATTTGAGCAAGATTAGATTTGCCATCACATATAGCACATTAAAATGTATTTGGCATACATACAAATACATGGAAACTTGGATCTATAGACTTGTCAATCCGTGTAGTTTGTGCAGGCTTTTTACTTTATTACAATTAATTTACTATAAGGGGGGCTGTATAAGTGAGTGACGGAATGTGAAAAAAATATTTTGAACTTGAAAACCCTTTTGATATCCATAATTTTTTTCATTCCTGCTTAGAAGAGGGCTAACTATAGGCAGAAATATAAAACTAAATTTAGAAGAGACTATGGGGCATATTTAACAACTAGTGATTGTGCACTTACCGTAAAATCCACGGCCCTCTGTGGGTCCCGCATATTTAAGAACGGTGCATCGCAGCAAATATCGTGGATATCTGCTGCTTTGCATTCTGCTTCGTTTTTGGGAGCAGTCACCATTCAATAGTATGGTGACTGCTCCCTCTCGCAATCTAACAAGTTCCGAAAAATAGTTTTTTCCGGTAACTTGTCTGATAATGTACGGCAGCTGAAGCTGGCGTACATTAACATAATTGAAAATTTTCAGTGCTGTCAGCTCTGCTCCGAAGAGCAGAGCTGGACAGCGCATGTGTGGAGGGATCACATGATCCCTCCCTGTCACTCACCGCTCTCGCTCTGCAACTATAGTTGCAGAGACAGAGCAGAGATGTTTGTGTGCATGCACATGGGCAATTGCAGTAAGAAGAGGACGAGGAGGAGATCCGGAGACAGCACATTCCGAAGAGGCGGGATAAGTATGTTTTTTTTTATCACAGAATCAGCAGTTTATCGGAACTGCTGTTTCTTTATTGGATTCTACATAAATTTGAGAAATAGTTCAATCCTTATCAATGCTATAAGAATTGAAAACTATTTTTCACTTTATGTGAACATTGATACATGTGCCCCTATATGAGAAACAAATTGCTCGGATATCTATTTAATATTTACTTGTGTGCATTCGACAGGTATTCTTTAAAACAGAAGGTATTCACATGGCTTGGCTAGCACTTCTGCCTTACAGCACTGGGGTCATGAGTTCAATTCTCGACCATGGCTTTATCTGTGAGGAGTTTGTATGTTCTTCCTGTGTTTGCGTGGGTTTCCTCCGGGTGCTCCGGTTTCCTCCCCCACTCCCAAAACATACTGGCAGGTTAATTGGCTGCTTTCAAATTGACCCTATTCTGCCTGTCTGTCTGTCTCTATCTGTGTGTAAGACTGTAAGCCCCAATGGAGCAATAACTGATGTGAATGAGTTCTCTGTACTGTGCTGAGGAATTAGTGGCGCTATATAAATAAATGATGATGATGATGGCTTGTAGAGTAAAAAGACTAAAAAGGACTGATTTGTATGTCTCTATGCACAATTATGTAAGGAGTAGGTGGATACCTTCTGCTATAAAACAGCAATCCCTCATAGAATATTTTTTTTTTTTAAATAGGAAGTTAAGTATGCATCTGATTTGGATCTTATGTTTCTTAGCTGTCCTCCTACAAAATATGTCTGACAAAGTCAGACTGCTACACCGACGCAGGCTCCCAGCATGCCTTGCAAAGGCAAATAAAGGAGTAGGTGAAGAGGATTTTAAAAGACACAGAGCTCAGAGGGGTGTTCTAAAGCCTTTCTGCTCAATAGATCGCGTGTCACGTGACTATAGTTGCTATGGCAGTCTATGACATTGAGCAAAATTATCATTAATAGCAGCGTGAAGAAACAAACCAAGGGAAAATGGTAAACACCAAAATTATTCCTATAGCTTGGCAGAGTGATTTTTTTTTTTTAAAAAAAAGTTTTATTTTTGAGAAGGTCAATAATGAGCATCAGTCCAAGACAAAATCTGTTACAATCAGGTTATACACATTCAGGGACTAATACAAACATTGTGTATCATAAAGAGAATATTGAGATTGACCAAATTTTAGCTATAGGGATAGAAGAAAGAAACAGAAAGGAGGCCAGTCAGAGAAAAGTGGGCAAAATAGATTAGGAGGCGGTGTGGCAGACCGCCAATAGAAGAGAAGAGAAAGAAAGCAGAGCAAGAAATGGAGGAGGGGGGGAAAGGTAGCGGGTTGAGGAGGGATATCAAGTGGAGTGTTTTAGAGGAGTCATAGGGCAAAAGGAATTTGGATTTGAAAAAATGACATCCAAGGTTCCCAGACTTTATTGAATGATTTAGCGGTGTTGCGCAATATGCATGTCATAAACTCCATTTGGCAGAGTGATTTTTTATAAAAAAAACAACTCATTTTTTTTGTTCTATGTAGGCTTTTAATGTACAATGATTATATTCTTGATTGTAGCTTAGTATTGCTTTGGATCTTACATTTGATGCTGTGTATTACATTGCTTTTGTTTCATTTACACAGTGCCTAAGTAATACCATGTTGAAGTGTATATTATTGTGTCTGTCTGTGGAGTTATTTCAATTCCCACTCCAATGCATTCCATCTTTTTTAACAATATCAGATGTTGAGAGGAGGGGAGATGAGGTAAAAAGAAAAAAAAAAACCAGAGAGTCGATTTAAAAGTAATGACATCACTCATTCTCTGTAGTCTATATTTCTGTCAAGGGCCTCTACCACTGCCCCCATTCCCATCTTTCTCGTACTAAGTTTATCATTGGAGAAGTTCCAGGAGGTGATCCTGTGACCCGTGCTGAGAGAGATGCTGGAGATGCAGACAGACAGAACTGGGAAGGTGCAGTGTAAAAGGAGCAGGCCTAAGTAATGAGAATATGAGTATTCTGTGAAACAGCAATTGCCCAAAAAAAGGTGTGTTTAATAAAATGGATTATTAAATTCACTTGTGTGCATACATTTTTACTAATTGCACCAAAATACTAATTTAACAAAGAGCTGGTACCTTTCAAAGATACATCTTGTTTAGTATATAAACAGTGAGGAGAGTAGGGAATATGGAGGAGAGATATATAAAAGGCACAGAGCAATAAATGGATGATGGACTGAAAAATGACATTTCTAGTGTTTTCAGTGATGGTTAAAAAGTTACGGTAACATGGTTTACGATGTTTTTAACATAATGTGATCACTAGTGAGCGCTACTCAGGTAGGAGGATACAGAAACAGTTTAGCAGCTATCATTCAGGACTCTTGTAGGAAAGTACACTAAGATCCATAGATGAACATGCACACCTTGTGTTAGGGAAATCGAGCTGATTCTTTTGCAACTAGATCATTCCCTGTCTTGATGCCCATTTTGGAATCACAGATGGGAATATTAGGCCAAAAGGACGCTATCGGCGCCCTTTTGGTCAGAATGAAACAAGTGTCATGGACTGAAATACAGGAAATTGCACAATTAACATGTTTATATATTTTGTCGGTACAACAGCCTTATGATCAAATGTGCTTATTTCCACGCTAAAGTGTACAACATGTTTAGGAAGACAGATGATTAGTGCACTGTTCACAAGAATGCAAGTCACCTTAATATGAAGGTGTAGCTTTATGTTTAAGAACACATTCACAGGATGGATGGAATTTTGAAGTGTTAGAAAGCTAAAACTCAAAGGCAGTTAAAGCTATGTAAGTCACCTACAATGGTACTGAGTGACCTGCTGTAGACACTGGTTTAAATCCTATTGTCAGCTTTTTGTGATCTCTGATAAGTCACTTTATCTGTCCCAGACACCCAAAAATAGATTGTAAGCTGTAAGTGAAAAGGGAAATGGCCTGCAAAATTGTGTGTACAACACTTTGTAAAACTGAGTATATGCTACATAAAAATAAAATAAATTCAAATACACTGTTCCTCCAATACAATGTTTATACACAGTTTCTTGGACCTTTCTTTCAAACCATATGGTAACCAGGCTTCATGCTTAATAGCAAGAATAAATATTTCTATTTGTATATATATATATTTATATTTTCAATGTAAAACAAACAGAACAGAATGCCAGGCAACATCTGCGAAGTGTTGTATAATTAAACCTGTCATTGATAATTGGATTCATTCACTAGGTGAGCTCAGATTTGATTTTCTTATTAACTGTTGCCTGCAAGAGACCCTGTGTTCTTCTACTACTGTAGGATTCTGTAACAATTCCCAGCTACTAATGAGAATCACATGGTCCTCCACATCCTCTTCTCTGGCCAACTGTCCATTCTGGGGTGAAATGAGGACATCAACTATCCTTTCTTCGCCTTTCTCCAACTCAAGCTTAATAGGTCTAAAGAAAGAGATACCATTTTCAAGGCAGCTTTACAACATTGGTTGGTCATAGTAGAAAAATATCACACAATTGGCCTCTCCACAACATTTACATTAATATGTTTCTACTAGTATAAATTATGCTGTGTAAGGAGTTTTTATTTGGGGACAAGACCAGAGCTCTTATAGACATACTGTATGTTTAGAGTTTGTTCTATGGTTCATCCTTTTTGCTGTTGAGCTTGAGCGAAGTTTTACGCTGCTGTCAGACCAGATTTTAGATTCTGAGCTAGTATGAAACTAAACCAGTGTTTCCCAAACCCAGTCCTCAGGGACCCCTAACAGTGCTGGTTTTTAAGGTCACAAGTGAAATAATTATACCACCTGTGGATCATTCAAAATGTGTCGGCCAGTAATGAATATACCTGTGCTCTAGCAAAGAGAAATGGAAAACAAGCTCTGTTAGGGGTACCTGAGGACAGCGTTTTATGAAACACTGAACTAAAGGTAAATAAACAGATGGAAATTCTGTGCTTCCCAAGGGAGTGTAGATGCAGCCAAGGGGATATGGTGTAGGGGAATAGTCCCAACCCCCTGTGGATTACAGTAGTCGGTTTTTCCGGCGCGGGAAGGGAGGGGGAAAAGGGAGGATAAAGGGAGCCAAACAACATAATTATATTTATGTTGTTTGGCTCCCTTTATCCTTCCTTTTCCCCTTCCCTTCCCGCATCGGGGAAACTGACTACTGAACTCAAGGTAAATATATAACAGAACTGGGTACACACCCTCAACCACGGCACAATATTCCTGAAAGTGCAGTGGTTTTTGGTAGATTATGAACACCTGAAACTAATCTAATGTACAGGTATAGGACAGGCTGTGTGATACCCAATAGTCTCAGCATGTATTCAGACACTGGGTTTTCCAGAATGAGATTTATCAGTAAATAATCTCAAAATATCCTTACATTGCCAAGGATCAAAGTCTTTATTCAAATGCATCCATGCTTCTCACAGCACGAATGACATACATGGTATAATTACCTTCTTGGTGGCTGGATCTTATTAAAAATTAATATCATGCATTTTAATATGGTAACATGATCAGGAGTTGGGGGAACATCCTTGGAGAGTTGAGGAATCTATTCTGCAGCAATATACTGACAAGGTGGGCAATCCTGTTTACATGATTCAGTGGTGAATATGTCACAACCTTTAATCTCTTTTCTAAACTGAAAACACACTGAAGTCTTGCACTGAGACTTTTGCATGGTATTGGTTTCTTTATGGTTTTAAAATATGGCTGAAAATGAATGCAGAATTTCATTTTGGAGATTTCCTGTATTATTTCATAAGCTACCCACTCTCTGGAAATGTCGGATGTTCTTAGGGAGTTTTATTCTTTCATTTTACCTGATTGAAAATTGTGAATTTGCACCTTTGGTTGAATATAGTGAGTGCTGTAGTTCAATAACACTCTGAGGGGCGTATTCAATTGTCGGCCGAAACGCCGAAAATCCCGCGGTCCGCGCATGATTACCGTTATTACGGTAATCGTGCGCGGAAAAACAGTTAATACGGTAATTTACTCGCTGGATTTCGGCTCGAGCTGCGAGCTGAAATCCAGCTACAAATTACAGTATTAACTGTAGATGTTTTTCCCCTTAGAATATGAATATGCCCCTTAGAGTATTTTTTTGCCTAAAACTGATGTAGGTAAACATCTTTATATTCAATAGTCTTCTGTTCTGAGATGCAAAACTAAGTTATCTTAGCCAGATGCTTAGACTCCAAATGTTTCATTAATCTTTCATCTTTTTTTGTGATGTAATACCTTCCAGAGTAGGTCTTTCCAACTAATCTCATTCTGCTTATCTCAAAAATGCTTCCTCCTCTGTACAGTATGAAACAAAAGTATATATCCCTCTGTGCCTACCAAGCTGTTGTTTTAAGCAAGCATTTGCTTTTCATTATTACTTTTAAGTTGGGGTATGTGCGCTGTTAAGTTTTTAATTTTTTTTTTGGTTTCAGAACTAACTGAAAACTTTTGTTTATGTTACTATGAGGCAGTCCTGATTTATTTTTAAGCTTTCATGGAGCGCTTATTAAGCAACTGCAAGAATACATTTACTGATACAGCCAATGCCTTTAAATTGGCTCATGTGCACTATGCAATGGATTATATATTGTTTTTTTTACCACAAAACGAGAGCCGAACCCTCAAAATCTACACTCTGTACACAGATCTATATTATTATATATGCATGGAAACATACATTTGTTGGCATATATATATATATATATATATATATATATATATATATATATATATATATATATATATATATATAAAATGTATTGTAGCAAAGAGACCTATTTGCCACACCTCTCATGCATAGGGACAGGTGAGGTACTGGGAAGTCTACAGAGCTAGGCTACATACAGAGTTAATTCCATACACAGACAAACTCCTGGCCTACACACACAGGTGGTCTAACCAGGTGATTAGATCAAAGGGAACATACTTGTGTATGTAAAACCTGAGTTGGACATTTGTGTTGGTGTCTGATGCTGAACTAGTTGGCCAGTTAAGAGAGAGCTGAACTATGTTTAGTTAGCATTAGGGCAGTGTTGGCTAACCTGTGACACTCCAGGTGTTGTGAAACTACAAGTCCCAGCACACCCTTCCAGCAATAAGCTGCTATATATTGGCAAAGCATGCTGGGACTTGTAGTTTCACAACACCTGGAGTGTCACAGGTTAGCCAACACTGCATTAGGGTCACCAGGAGGTGTAAGCAAAGGGTATTGCTTACTGGTGTCATCCTGACAAGAAGTGTTGCCAATTATTGTGATGCAAACAATAAATGTATGTTTGATTTACAACAAGAAGTTGGTGGTGACTGATGTTGGAAGAACTTGCCAGTCAGCAGAGACCTGGGGGTCAATGTATTATTGTCCGGATTCTTCAACTCCGGCGTGTTCAGCGTCTTCGGCGATTAAATTTAAAGCGGCGCTGCATTGTAAGGGGAAACTTCCCTTTACAATGCAGCGCCGCTTTAAATTTAATCGCCGAAGATGCTGAACACGCCGGAGTTGAAGAATCCGGACATTAATACATTTACCCCCTGGACTGTGTTTATCTTCGCATTAGGGTCACCAGGAGGTGTAAACACAGTGGCCTAGTGGTTAGCACTTCTGCCTCACACCACTGGGGTCATGAGTTCAATTCCCGACCATGGCCTTATCTGTGTGGAGTTTGTATGTTCTCCTTGTGTTTGTGTGGGTTTCCTCCGGGTGCTCCGGTTTCCTCCCACACTCCAAAAACATACTGGTAGGTTAATTGGCTGCTATCAAAATTGATCCTAGTCTGTCCCTCTCTGTCTGTCTGTATGTGAGTGTGTGTGTATGTTAGGGAATTTAGACTGTAAGCTCCAATGTGGCAGGGACTGATGTGAGTGAGTTCTCTGTACAGCGCTGCGGAATTAGTGGCGCTATATAAATAAATGGTGATGATGATATTATTTACTGGTGTCATCCTGACTAAGTATTGCTCCTTATTGTGACACAAACAATAAAACACCCTGTAATTTGAAGCTGCCTGTGTCTGATGTCTGCGGGTTGTCAGTGCCAGAAGTACTGCAAGTGATGGCAGAAGTGCTACAGTGTGTATGTGTGTATATATATATATATATATATATATATATATATATATATATATATATATAGTACATTTTTTTGGTTAATTTTATATATATATATATATATATATATATATATATATATATATATATATATAAAATTAACCAAAAAATGTACTTATTCATTGTTAATTACAATACTCAATACTTCAATGCTTTCAATCAAACATCTCTCTATAATTCCGTTTGTCAATGAAATTCCATCATGATTTATCATTTTACATATCTATTGATGCTTAATTATGACCATTATTTTTTACCGCATATACTGTAAATTACAGAATTCAGAGAATGAAATCCATATCATATGTAATGTTTATGTACAAAAGCTTAGTGGAAACTAATATCTGGTTGCAATACATGTCATTATATACATAAATACTGTATATATACATAAATGTTATTAAGCAGGCACAAATGTGTCTTACACATTACTTACAATATAGCATTACCATGTTTGTTCAACAAGCAGTTTGAGGTATATGGTTCCTAAGTGGCTAGTTTTCGGAATAGCAAGATTCACTGTATCATTTCAACAAATTCTATTAATGAAATATTATTATGTAGCTAGGTTAATCACACACACGATACAGAGTCAATGGGATCTTAGACTGGACTGTGATTCCCATCATTATTGATATGCAAATGCACACCTCCATATGAAGGGACTGCTCTTGTTAGTTCGATGTGGGGGTGTGATTCAATCAATTCTGTTACAGTTTATGGAGTTAGAGGTAGATTCAATTAGCCATGTTGTTCTTTAGAACAATGTTGCTGCGCATTCTTACCGTTACTACGGTAATAGCTGCACATTATTACCGTTACTACGGTAATTTCTCTGCTGATTTTTGCTTGCAGCTCTATGAGAACAATGCTGCTAATTGAATCTACCCCTTAATGTTTTTTATCCTTCTGTTATTTGAAACTATACAAACAATGATGGTCTGAAAGCTACCAATTATATAGTAATTAATTTTGAATTATTAGAGTATTATTACTAGTATATATGAATATATGTTTCATTTAATAGGTGTTTGCTCTTATATTAATACATTTTTATATATATTTTTATATCTTATTGGGCATATTGATATTTGGATGGCATCTTAAAGATATGTTTGTTAGATTACAGTGCTTCTTTTCTATTTCTCTGTTCTTTTAGGTAACTTGTAATCCATTATTGGAAACAGCTGTTGTCTTCCTGCAGACCTCATTGTGTTTATATGTAATTGGTCATGAGTTTGATTCCCAGCCATGGCCTTATCTGTGAGGAGTTTGTATTTTCTCCCCCTGTTTGTGTGGGTTTCCTCCGGGTGCTCCGGTTTCCTCGCACACTCCAAAAACATAATTGACTGCTATTAAATTGACCTTAGTCTCTCTCGGTCTGTGTGTGTGTATGTTAGGGAATTCAGACTAAGCGCCAATGGGGCAGGGACTGATGTAAGTTCTTTGTATAGCGCTGTGGAATTAGTGGCGCTATATAAATAGCTGATGATGATCTGCTTAATTAGTTATTTTCATTTGATTGAATTAAGCACGATGGTGATGTTTGTCTAAAATTGTTGAAACTTAGGAAAACCCTATCAAGTGTGCAATCTATTATACGGTGTTGGTCTGAGGTCATTTTGAGGCATCTGTGGATATATAGCAGTGGTGCATCACCTTTATTACTTGGTTATTATATCAAATCTGGTTATAGAAATTTCCATTTCTTTTTGTAAATGTATTTGTAAATGAAAAAACTTCAATTTTGCAGGCTCTTCCATCAGTTTTTTCAACATGCTTAAGGTTGTGTTGATCTAGCAGTTTTGGAACCTCCAGACTAAGGGCTAGATTTACTAAACTGCGGGTTTGAAAAAGTGGAGATGTTGCCTATAGCAACCAATCAGATTCTAGCTGTCATTTTGTAGAATGTACAAACTTTCAAGCGTTCTCTGAAAACCTACCTCTTCAGACAAGCTTATAATATTCCTCAGCCACCCTCTTAACCTCGCTACCTTTAGCCTGTTACACAATTTCACACAAGACAACTACCCCCTGACCAACATTGTTGTGTGACGGGATCATTTAGCTTATGAGTCACTTTTACCTTGGCAGTCTGGCTGGGCCAAAATGCAAAATGTAGACTTAACCTCATGTGTCAATCTACCATTGTCCCATAGATTGTAAGCTTGTGAGCAGGGCCTTCTCATTCATCTCTTTGTCCGTTTTACCCAGTTTGTTTATTAGTTTATTTTGTTTGTCCCCAATTGTAAAGCGCTACGGAATATGTTGGCGCTATATAAATAAATGATGATAAATGACAGAGAGAATCTGATTGGTTGCTATAGGCAACATCTCCACTTTTTCAAACCCGTCGTTTAGTAAATCTAGCTCTAAGAGTGCACGTGAGGCAGCTACATCCCACGTCCACTCTACCTGAGCTGAGGTCTTTTCAAGTAATTGAACAGATAGAGTGGGAAGTAATTCAGCTAGTGATCATTAATCCCTATGAGGGTCACAAGGCCATTCACAAAGACATGACCGCAATGTAAGAGGGAGCATAAACACATCTTGTACATTTCTGTTTACATCTATGCTCCATTCTGCCTTCTCCCTGCGTGGGCCAGAATGTCTATTTGAATATAAACAATTATTCCTTTTAATGTCCTGACTGAGTTGCATTCTAATCCATTCAATGTCAACCCATGCTGAAGGGCAACACAAACTCATCATCTCTGTGCATGTAACCTTACAAGGGCGTAGTACAGGACACCTTTAACATTTGTCCTTCTGATGATAGGGACTCTAATACCGTGCAAGTTACCGTTGCATTCCTGCTGGTCCAATGTGCAATATGTAGCACTTACCCTCTTGTATCAAAATCCCATTGTCCCATAGATTGTAAGCTTAGAAGCAGGGCCTTCTTACCTCTCTATCTGTATGTATTACCCGCTATCGTTTTATTACTGTGTTTGTTCCCAATTGTAAAGTGCTATGGAATTTGCTGGCACTATATAAATAAATAAATAATGATGATGAAGTAGCTAATATTATCTGTAACCCATATCAACCAATCAATGATTTGCTTTCCTTAGAAAAATTTTGAACATAATTTGTGTCATGTGTACCGTGTACCTCAGTTGGAGTTAGAACAAACCAACGAAAGAGCCTAAATTTGCACCTGGACAATCCAGGTTGTAATGCCAGAGGTGCAAATGTATTCTTGCTTATATGCAGGAAAACACGGCCTGGTTTTGTAAACACTAGCAGCCTTTGTTTTACATTGCAATGTACAATTGTGCTAGGATGTGCCCCCCCCCCCCCCCCACAACTAAATCTGGCCACACTTTTTTAATAATACCCCTCCAGCAGCACAATATGATTTTGCCAATGTGCAAAATTTCACCTTCTAGCTGGATTTATTCCTACCTTTAAATGAGGCCCCACGTTGCTAAATAAGACTTTCAGTGTGTCAGTAAAACAGTCATTAAAATATTGACATTGCCAGTAAGTATATTGATAGCTCTATCTATGCAGTTAAACAGTGGTAAAAAGGTTAATAAACAGCATAGGGGCCAATGTGCATCTCCTGGCAGAAAATAAGTGTGATTACTTCTCTGTAAACCCTGTCCAGCACAGCAAGTCTATAGCCTTTTAGTTACAGCTCTGTTTATTATTGTAGATCTAGGGTTGTGCTAAACCTCACCAGGCAGTGCCAGTGTGAAGGAACTGGGAACACAAAAAGTGTGTCTTGTATATATCTTACTACTATAAACATGTATACCAGGCCTGTCCAACCTGCGGCCCTCCAGATGTTGTGAAACTACAAGTCCCAGCATGCCCTTCCAGCTATCAACAGGTTGTCTACTGGCAAAGCATGCTGGAGCTTGTAGTTTCACAACACCTGGAGGGCCGCAGGTTGGACAGGCCTGATGTATACCATCAGCAAGGCATAAGAAGTATCAAAACTTTAGAACCATATCACTATCGGCTATAGTATCACTATGTCTAATAAATAGAATTGCTCATTAACTAGATCACAGCTGAAGACTCATTAAAGCTAAAGTTATAACCTATTTTCCTGAACCTTATATGTCATACTTGCCAACTCTCCCGCATTGTCCGGGAGACTCCCGCATTTTGCGAGAGTCTCCCGGACGAGTGTGGCAATCTCCCTGATAGGAAGGGGGAAAAATTTAGTTTAAACGCCGCGATTCACCCGGAATCGCGGCGTTTAGCCCCGCCCCCACTGTAAAATGACGCGATTTGCGTCATTCCGTCACGGGGGCGGGGCCAAAATGACGCGATTTCGCAGCCCCGCCCCCTGCACGCCCACGTCCCAGCCGGCATCTCCCGGAAGAAAAAATAAAAATGTTGGCAAGTATGTTATATGTTATGTAGATTTTTTTAAAAACAGTTGTCTAAGTTTTTTGCATGTTGATTGTCTTTTACAGAGTAACATTTTACATTTGTGTTTTTTTTGTTTAGCTCAGATTTGGTGTAATATTAATGGAAAGGATCTTGAACTTATGGCACATTTTTAAGTCGGGCAGTGAGAGAATGGTCAAACTTTGCAAAACCCCCAGTATTCAGCAAGGCAGCATCACATTTTGATCAGTCATTGGGTAGAGCTGTTTAAAAACAGAGTCTGCTCTGACATCTCAATAAAACTATCCATAGGACACACTTGATCCCAGTGATTCGGTTAGAGGGCCCTGAGCCCAAGTGTGAAAAGTGGGTGGGCTCCTACAGTCAATCTCAGGTTAGACAACTGCTCAGTACTCACTATTTTTTCCTTATTTGTTCAAACTAGATAACATACAATGTGCAGGACAATTTGTATTAGAGATTACACTGATCAGCCACAACATTAAAACCACCTGCCTAATATTGTGTAGGTCCTCCTCGTGCCACCAAAAAAGATCTGACCCATCGAGCTATGAACTCCACAAGACCTCTGGAGGAGTCCTGTGGTATCTGGCACCAAGGTGTTAGCAGCAGATCCTGTAAGTCGTGAGGTGAGGCCTCCATGCCTCGGATTTGTTTTTCCAGCACATCACATAGATGCTCTAACGGATTGAGGTCTGGGGAAGTTGGAGGCCAAGTCAACACCTTGAACTCTTTGTCATGTTTCTGGACAATGTTTGCAGTGTGGCAGGGTGCATTATCTTGATGAAAGTGGCCACTGCCATCAGGGAATACTGTTGCCATGAAGGGGTGTATTGGTTCTGCAACAATGTTTAGGTAGGTGGTACATGTCAAAGTAACATCCACTTTTGGTGGGTACTAACCACTGCAGACCTGGAACACCCCACAAGACCTGCTGTTTTGCAGATGCTCTGACAAAGTTGTCTATCCATCACAATTTGACCCTTGTCAGAGTCGCTCAGATCCTTATGATTGCCCATTTTTCCTGCTTCCAGGTTATCAACTTCAAGAATTGACTGTTCACTTGCTGCTTAATATATCCTACCCATTGACAAGTTCCATTGTATCAAGATAATGAATGTTATTCAGTTCAAAGTCTGGTTTTAATGTTGTGGCAGAGCGGTGTATGTTCGACTAGCTGTGAGTGTCATTGGTTCTGCACACAAACGACATCTACACATAGTAACTGAAGCTGTAACTGCTCCGTTTGCAGTTCACAGAAAGGCAACACGATCACTAAACACATGTTTGGGGCCTGTGTAGTAGAATACAGGGATTGCAGCTAGGGACCCCCTGAGACTCTGGGACCCAATCTCAAATTTGACCACAGCAAATACTGTAGATTTGCCCTTTCCTGAAGTCTGTAATATAAAATTTGATTAGAGGACTACCATGTAACAAATCACAGTAAACCACAACTGACATTGGGACTGTTATCAGGGGTGCAGAGAGGGGGAAAGTAGGTACAAAGCACCATGCCCAGGCCTGCTTGGTGGCCCTGATCTGTCTGTGTCATAGGAGGAGCCACTAACCTGGTGTGGGCATGCCCCCTCGGTGGCTATGGAAGGGGCCCCATGAAGTTGCTGTACCAGGAACCAAAATTCCTCTTCCCGGCCCTGTCTTTTAGCATATCTTCACAGTATCAATTGGTTTGCCTAGTTTGTCAGTTCCTAGATACTAAAAACAGGATTTGTAAATGTGTATGACATCAGTAATTTTGAAACATTTTGTTCGACACTGGAATGCAGACAGGACCAGCAAGGCAAAACACACCTATGTATATTGTTAACCTTACCACATATCTGATCATTTTTAGTGTCACTCCCTATTGTGTCAATTATTTGTACATATATACATATTTGGATATGTAAGCTCTATTGTGAATGCACATTCACTCACTAATGCCTGAAAAACGCAATAAAAATAGGATGAATGACTTCTTATGGAGTCATTCCCGCTATGGCATTTTAAAATGTTAACACCACGTGCATGAAACGCTTCATGGGAAATAATGTTTAAAATGCGTCACTAAAGAGTGCATTCGTTTTCATGCATATTTAACCATTTATACAGCGTACACGAGTGAATGAGCTCTCAATGTAACTTTTCCCCCAAAGTCTAATTTCTAATATTAATGATGCCTGATATAAATATATATGTAAACTATTACTATTCTACAGCACTTAACATCAAGAACAAATGTTCTTCTGTCTATCCCCATAGCATGAGAATAGAATACTTGTGGGAATATATATTTTCACTAATAGGTAATTTTGTGAGGATTTTCAGGGAAACATTTGATTTTGAGCTTTGGCAGAACAACTTGTACTTATTTTGAACCTATTTGGACTAGGTCTGGATGCAGGATGTTTTATTTTACATTTTCATTATGATTTTTTTTTGTAGGGTAGATTTGAACCCTGGCATTGTTTCCAAAATAATAAAGTGGTAAAACTGGACAACTATTCTTTTCCCCGCTACTTGCAATTGATACATAATCACATGGAGCCACCTAGTGGCCTAACTTATTTAATGTTACTTGATGAAAATAACATAAACATGACATACCAAACAAGCGAAAACACTGTATATAACAACATGCTAATATTAGTATTCAGTAATGTCTCAGGTAAATATAATGCAATTGATAAGTTTTATTTATGCCAATTCACAGTGAATATCATATATCTTTTTATTGTCCTGTTTTTTTTTTTATTTTTATCCCATTCTTTGCAGTGATTATTATATTATTATTTTTTTATTTCAATTGTAACATTAAGGCAATTTAACCAACACATCTTATATTTTGCTATTTTATCACTCACCAGGAACCACTTACAGTTTCTAATGTTTTTGTGTATTAATAATTGAGGCAGCACAGTTCCCAACCATGGCTTTATCTGTGTTGAGTTTTGTATGTTCTTCCCGTGTTTGTATAGGTTTCCTCCAGGTGTTTTCTCCCACACTCCAAAAGCATACTTACTAGTAGGTTAATTGGCTGCTATTAAAATTACCTTAGTCTCTCTCGGTCTGTATGTTAGGGAATTTAGACTGTAAGCTCCAATGGTGCAGGGACTGATGTGAGTGAGTTCTGTATCAGCACTGCAGAATTAGTGGCGCTATATAGGTAGTTGATGATGAATTATCCCCACTACCATTATTGTTAAAAATAATAATAATATTCTGTTTTTATTACTTTTCTTAATGTTTTCTTAATTTTTATATTGTTCTAAATTTCATTGTCGATATTTTTTGTTACACTTTTTTTTATAGTAGTGCACTTTACTTTGTTTTTTTATACTGGTGCACTTTATCTTGATAGTTATCTGATACATATTTAAGAGGATTGTCTTTTTAGAGCATATATTTTTTTTTCTCCTTACCAACTCCCCACAGCACAGTCAGTCACACAGTTTGTTTTTACCTACCACGTATTAGCCTGGCGTGGAAGATGAGGTGGCGGTACAAGCCTATTAGCCTAGGGCAGCCTGAACCCTTAATCAGGCCCTGCCTCTCAAGCTAGGATTTTGCTATAGAAGGAGAGCTATTCGATGGCGTTAGCTATCGGAGACAAGCTCCGAAAAGCTAAGCTAAGCTTGTTGGACGACGGTATTGAGTAATAATTTAGTGAATTCCGGAGTTACACTGTTATTAAATACTATTGTTAAATACTAATACTAAAGCCCCACTACTAAAATTTGCCTTAAAAAGCCTCACTTGCACAAAATGTTTTCACACTTATTTTTCCTTCCTGCCACTCACCCAACCCCCTACTGTGCATTGGACAAACCATCGTCCCATCTCTTTGCATTAAATGTATAGGAATAGACAACAACTATTTGGGGTATCCTAGGCAGCAACTTTCCTCCTTCCCCTTCTGCTCTTACCAAGAGCACTAATTCCTTATTTTTCTATACCGTTAAGCAATTGAAGTTTGTAAGTACCTACACAAACATCCTATAGGGCCTAGTAGTGAGTTTACATTACAGTGACAAAAAGAAACATGGACCACAGATTATGAGGATATAAAGATCAAATCTAAATCCAGTTTGGAGCTCTTCTTTTTTAACCTGTGAAATGCCCTACAAAATGTAGAACAGTATATTGGGTAATGGAATTGATATGGTGGGCAATTGATGTGATATATTTGGATTTTATTTTCCCACATGAAAATCTGGTACTCAAGATGAAAGTACTAGCTCTAGTGGAACAAGTATGCACATGGGTAGAGACCTGGTTAAAGAATAGAAGACAAATGATAGTTCTAAATGGAACATACTGAAACAAGAATCAGTATTGGGACCTGAATTTACAGCTAAATATTTTTTCGTGGTGGAACGGGCAGTTTTGCAGAAGTGCAAAGTTACAGCAGTATCATCTTACTTACCACTTGTTGCGTTGCCATACCATAGAATGGGTAAATAAGGTTGTATGAACATGCACATAGATGCATTAAGGTGTGCTAGCAGTACAGTGTATAGTATTAAGTCATGTAGGGTTATTACCACAGAGCAGGGTAGTAACATGCTGCAGAAAGAGAGAGACAAATTTCAAACTGGGCCTTGAAATGGCAGAAGAAATATAATGTGGGTAAATGTAAGAAGGAAATAGATAAACTCAACATGATTCAGAGGTGGGCAACCTTAGTAGAGGAAACAGAAATATTATATTGTAAAGAGAGGCTTCAAAAAGTAGTTTGTTTACTTTGTTTAAAAAGGCGCCTTAGAGGTTATGTAATTAATATGTATTAGTCAATACAAAGCCCCCCGCTGATGACGCGGCTGTCTGCATAACCTATGCCATGTTTGATGCAGCACTAGCCTCATTAAACTAGACATACACCCGGGAGACCTCACCTTCTGTCATCGCGGGAGGCAGGGCCTAATGATGTATCTGTAAATGTTGAATTTGATGGACCTGTGCCTTTTTTCAACCTTACTATCTATATTATATGTAACAGGGCAATATTCTACAGTATTTTTGTTAACCAATCTCTGGACTGAAACTTTTTATTTTACTTATTCACTGATAAATCTATATATATTGCCTATATATATATTACACAGTGCCGTACAGAGAATTTAATCATTCACAACAGTCGCTGGCCCATAGGAGCTTACAATCTATATTCCCTGCCACATATACTGTAGGGTTAATTTTGTCAAAGGCCATTTAACCTACTAGAATATCTAGCGTGTGGGAGGAAACCCACACAAACAGGGGGAGAACATACAAACTACAGATAGTTCCCTTGTTGGAATCAAACTCCTGCTCATCGCTGTGAGGCCGCAGTGTAATCGCTGGGCCACTACGCCGACCACCTCTTTTGTAGTTTTATTTGTTCTTCTTTTCTTTGTACTGTCAATGTTTTTTAAACTTTAAAATAAAGATTTTATTTTACAAAAAAATATATAAAAACAAGCACAAATGTATGAAATTTGATGAATACATGTAAAAAAAATAGTGACAGTAGTTTGTTCAGTTGGTACAAGTTTAAGAGACAAGACCAATGAGTTCTGGCAGGTCTAAATTTATGTATAGGTCTCCTTGAAGTGGCCTCCTCTCTCTCTCTCTCTCTCCTCTGTTCTTTACTCTGATAAGACATCTGCATGAATTATGCACTTCTTTAACAGGAAAGCTTATTCTCCCTTGACACACATGGCCCTCTTTCCTACATATGTCACCTCCTTGAGAGAATATACTTTAGCATGAAACAGCTGTCAGAAGGAGCCCCCTCCGTCCACTTCCCTCCTTTATTTTTTAGAAACTCTCCATAGAGAACATTATCATACTGCGATCTCGCATTATAAAAAGCCATTAAAGAATAAATTTACTCTTAATTATAAGGATTATGTCACCTTAACCTGCAGTTAAATATATGGTACAGATTATGCCTCCCTCCTGCATACTTACATTTATAAATATGTATATATGCCTTAATGGGAGCAGACAAATTAGAAACAGGCTAGGCCCATATGCTCTAACCTCCCACAGTCAGCGGCATCACCCCAGAGATGAGAAGTGAGAACTGCAAAGGGAATTTCTGTCAAAGTTTTACAGGGCATCAATCATCACAAATAAATAAAACATATTCCTCTGATTTTTATAAAAAGCACTTCCATGTATCAGGTTGTGATACTCTTGAGAATAATTAACAGCTTAAATAATAATATTCCTACATAATTTAACTCAAAATATTTTGCAGCATTACCAAGTTTTTATTTTTTGCAGCATACAGGTCATTTCATTTTTCCCTTTATGATTAGAAAGTAATGAATACAGCAAAGAGTCCCATCAATTAGGATGGAGAAAATGTGAGTTTAAGTGGCATGTTTATTAGCTAAGAACGGTTGATTACAACAGATAAAAAGATAAGGCAGAATCTATTTCAAAAAAGAGAAATTAAGGACTATATTGAAATGCAGAGTGTATGTACCACCTAGGGGTATATTTGCTAAAATGCGGGTTTCAAAAAGTAGAGATGTTGCCTATAGCAACCAATAAGATTCTAGTTATCATTTATTTAGTACATTCCACAAAATGACAGCTATAATCTGATTAGTTGCTATAGGTAACATTTCCACTTTTTCAAACCCACAGTTTAGTAACTATACCCCCTAGTTTTTATTCTAGGTATATGCCTCCCCTCTATTTCAATATCAAAACGGGCCAAATATACCATACAATAGGGATTAACTGAAGTACTCTATATCACAAAAAGCACAAACTAAGGTGAAATAAAACATAAACTATCTAGGGAGCATGTTATAATTCAATTATATTAGAAAGCACCCAGCACTCAGAGGGGGTGTGATCAGCCTGAGTCAGGGTTTGATTAGCTGATGGGGAGATTAGATGAAAAATATGCAGCAACATTACTCATTTTAGGAGTATAATTAGTGTATGATTTTTATGTTCTGAGTGTTTAAATGTCATTCTTTTATTTAATTTCAGTAGTAAGTAAACATGTATAGCAGACCAAATGACCCCCAACATGACCACTGAATATGAACATACAACTGTGTATTTTCAAAGTGTATATACTCACATGCAGTAAATCTCAATATAAGTAAAGTAAGAACATACCTGAAACCCACACCTAGTGCAGAGATGTATTGAGGGATGCAAACAACTTTCAGCTAATCTTTGACTCGGTAACAGCCATAAATAATATTTTTGGAAAGGCAGAGAGGAAAGCCGCCATTCACCTGTAGTGTGTTCTGTATTGAACGCTGTGCATTAGTGATGTAACGCCGGGATGCTATTGTTATGAGCAGGGGTGGATCAAGATATTTTCTTGGGGGAGGGGCAGTTTGACTGATGAGCCACGCCCCCTTCACTTCTATCAGGGAAGGGCAGTTTGTGGCCGCACACTAAGTACATCTGCCTGGCAGCCGAGAGGCTGACAGAGGATTGCGTTTGAAGCACAAACGGAGTGGCTGTGCGGGATCCCCTCTGGATGCGCTAGTGGTTATGAGTAGAGATAGGGGTCTGAGTTGAACCTAACCATAACTCTGTGTCTCCCACCAAATTCAAAACAGAAAAGGAGATAATTTACGGGAAAATGTTGGCTCTTGTGTGCTTTGGATTGAGATCTTCTATATATAGCCCTCCAGCTGCCATATTAGAATTGACAGTATGTGGGGAGGTTTATTGCTGCTATTATGTGTTGATAAAGTGGGTTGTAGAGGGTGAGAAAATCAGTCAGTGTGTACTAGACTAGCTGTGATTTTACTGCAGAAATCTTTACAGTTTATTAACGGATCACAGTCTGCTGGAGTTATATGCTGATAAAGAGGGTGTGAGAGAGTGAAGATTAGACAATCAGTGACTATTGGTAGTATATTAGTAAACTAGTTATAAATGGACAAAAAACAAAGTATTTCTTGATTTTAAAATCCAGATGTTTGAATGTGAACACAAATGTGTGAGAGGCGCTATTATAGCTGTACTAGCAGGTGTCCAGGAAAGCACAATGCTGTGTTCGACAGCACAACCCAAAAAGAAACCAAAGCATTATTTTTTAACAAACCATTTGTATTAATATGAATGATATTGTAGAGCAGTGTCTGAATTTGAAGGTAACAGTTCCTCCTCTTCCTATCTCATTGGACGATTACCTGGTGTGATGGCAACTACAAATATTTTCAACTTCAAGCTTTACTCCTGTTTTCAATAATGGATTATCTATAGATCACTGGCAGATCCAGAGGAGGTGGGGGGGGGGGGGGGGGTGATCGGGGCAATCTACCCCCACCCCGTGGCCATCTTCATCCCATTTATTTACGGAGTAGAGGTCTTATCATCGGGTAAAAGGAGGTGGAACCAATAAAGACCAACCAATCAGAGTGAAGGAGGAGTGTGAGTATGCCAAATCTCCATCCCTAAAAAAAAGTCTTGGTCTGCCCGTGCTATAGATCAGGAGTGTCACAGTACCAATTCTGACTTTAGTAGTACTTTTTGAATCTCTACTAGTAAAAAAAGGTGACGTGGGAAGAAAGTGTATGAACGGGCGCTCCAAAGCCAAACAATGTTTTTCAATGTCAAAGAGGACATCATCTATTGATGTAAGTATTAATGGAAAAGGTACAGATGAATGTGATTTGTTTAAAAAAAAAAGAAAATAGCTTACATTTCATTCACCACCCGCAGAGGCAAGGAAAGGCTTAGCTCATAGAGAACTTAGCTAGTAGTCATCCTGCTACTGCTCTTGCATGCTCAAGAATGCCTATTGCAAAAGCAAGTACCCAACATGCTCATGCATCTTCTGTAACTTCCCATGTACCACCTTCTCGCTCTGAGTGTATGTCTGCCCCCTCCAAAACAGCCACATCACTGCATGAAGAGAACACAGGCTGTAGAACAAGAATCTTGAGGAGAGTCTAAGGGTGTTCATGAATGCTATATGTGAGTCTGACATTTCAGATTCTGACACTGTAACTACAGAGTAGCCTCCTTCCAAATTTTCTTAGCCATGTGTGAGGATGAGTAGTAATGAAGATATTTTAGACATAGAGGATGCTAGTATGGAAGTTGCTAATGTGAAATAGGATGAGGAGAAAATTGTGTATCTGACAATGATAAATGTGTTGTACTCGAACAAGATAATGAGGATGATGTTGATTGTGTCCAAGCCACAAGTGGTAACACCTCATGCCCATGGTAAGGGAATGGTCATGCCTGTGTAAAAGACCAAAAAATCCACCTCTGGTCTGTTGAAATATTTTTATCCCAACCCAGACAACATTTGTCAAGGCATCTGTAGCCTTTGTGATACCACAATAAGTAGAGGTAGAGATGTTGACCATCTTGGCACCTCCCTGTTACATAATTTACAGTGTGTTCATTCAAGTAGTTTATCAAAAGACAGAAAATCATGTATAGTAACAAGCAGTCCAGCATCAGTTACCAACAGAATGGATAGATACATCATGCAATCTTCATCATCAACACCTTCATCATCATCTTCCTCATTATTAGTATATAGACCAGCATTCAATTTACAAGTGCATACTGACTCCCCTAATGCAATTCATGATTTAAAAGAATAATCTTTGTGCACTAGGGCTGCTGCTGGGGGTGAAACATACAATATACAGAAATACAAAAATACAAAATACAAAAGAGGACCAAGAAGACGAAGCATAGTTTTAAACAATAATTGTCTGTGAAACAATCGTTTGAAGAGGTACCATGTATGACAGTCAGCATCATGTTGCACAGTGCATCACTTAAACCATGACAGCTATGTTGGCATTGGATGTGCGTCCAATTTCCACCATCAATGCATCAGGTTTTAGCAGATTAGTTGAGGTCATGTGTCCACGCTACCAAATTCAATCTGAATTACATTTCTCCTGAAGAGCAATTCCTCAACTGTACCAGGAGGTTAAACACACAGTCCCTTGAAAATGTCATTGTCCACAAATCCGTAGTTAAGGTATAGTCTGTACAAACGGTACTGGTCAAATAAAAGAATACATGACCGCAACAGCCCATCTGGTAGGTGTATAGTCTTCAGCAACAGCTTCGCCTGCAGTATCATCCTCCTCCTCCTCCTCATTCTTTCAACATAGTAGACCTAGCACACAATGTCTGGTCATTCACAGGCAAGTTACTCTATCGCTGGCTTCACTAAGAAACATACCAGTAGCAATCTGGGTGAATTTGAACACATACCGTGCTTTGCAAACACAATAAACTTGGTGGTTCAGATTTTCTTAAACAATGAGAGGTCAGTGCAGGAGATGCTGTCTGTGGCCATAAAACTTCTGGGTATTTTCGGTATGCTAGACTGCTTACAGAACATTGCAGCAGCTGCAAAAATATAATCTGCCATTATACTAACTGAAGCATAAGGTAGTAAGGAGGTGGAATTTCCCACTTTATATGTTTCAGCGACTGGAGGAACGGCAACAAGCCTTTAAGACCTGCACATCAAGCAATGAGGTAGGGAGAGGGGGGCATGTTACCTTAGTCAAACACACTGGAGAATCCGTTCGGTTTTATGCAGTCTACTCAAACCATTTTAAATTGTACCAAATGACTGAGTCAAGTTATACCCCTAATCAAACTACTGGAAAAGCAGCTACAAAAGCTAAAGCAGGACATGAAAGTAAGTGATTCTGCTAAGTATATTGGCCTTGTAGAGCAATTTCTTTATTCGCTTCGCCTAGACCCAAGAATTTGCAGCATCTTGAATTTGGATCACTACATTATGACAACCTTACTTGATCCTAGGTTTAAGTAATTTGAATGTCTTGTAATGTCTTCCTTTTCAAATGACACAAATTTTCTTAGATGCAAACACTTCCTTATAAGCAAGTTGTTGGCTCAAGTTACACATGACACATCCCCTGCTTCAGCTTCTAACGATGTTACTGCCAGAAATAAACTTACTTTTTCTAAGAGTTACAATGATGATGAGTCAACACACTGCGCCAATGTAAAAGATTATTATGATGACATCTGGTCTGGCTTAAAAGAAATGCCCAAATATACAACTCTAACATGCCTCAAACTAACACACCTTGTACAGGTAGAATAATGGAGGATTACATTAATAGTAACATATGAATTAGCATCTGAGACAGTCCTTTCGAATGGTGTGTGGGGGAGGGGTGCAATTTGGTGCACCTTGTACAAACTAGCTATGGTGCATAGCTGCCCACTCTCCAGTGTGTACTCTGAAATAGTGTTTAGCACAACCACAAACATTGTGAGTGATCGACGTAGGCGGCTACTTCCCAAAAAACAGAATATATACGCTGGTGTCCAGTGGGAATAAACTAATATTGTGTGTTGATGATATTTATATCAATGATAAGGGTGATGACCACTGTTAACCTAAAGCCTATTAGTAAATTGTTAAAATGTTTATTCTACATCTAAACAAGCAGCAACTTTGCATGTCTTTTTTAATATACAACATAACTGTGTGTCTGAAGGCCCAAGGACATTTCCATCTTGTACTATTTTACCTTATAGGCTTTGCCCACCTTGGTGTATCATCTTGATATCGCACAAGGAGTGGAACTAACCTTATTCATGAAATCAATCAATAAATAAATGTCATTCTATTATTATCGTGGCAGCACAGTGGCCTAGTGGTTAGCACGTCTGCCTCACAGCACTGGGGTCATGAGTTCGATTCCCGACCATGGCCTTATCTGTGTGGAGTTTGTATGTTTTCCTTGTGTTTGTGTGGGTTTCCTCCGGGTGCTCCGGTTTCCTCCCACACTCCAAAAACATACTGGTAGGTTAATTGGCTGCAATCAAAAATTGACCCTAGTCTCTCCCTCTCAGTCTGTCTGTCTGTGTGTGAGTGTCTATAGTAGGGAATTTAGACTGTAAGCTCCAATGGGGCAGGGACTGATGTGAGTGAGTTCTCTGTACAGCGCTGCGGAATTAGTGGCGCTATATAAAATAAATGATGATGATGATGATGATGCAATTCCACAGAATTATCACAAAGACCAGAGTTGGATACAGAAGAAAAGGGACACTCCAGTCCACTAATTAGAAATGTTTCTATAAAATAACTTGTATACAATCTACATATATTTTTATAATTATTTGGCAAAAATGCCTTTATTCTGAGATTAATTAATTAACTCAATGTTGCTTGTGTGGGGACAGCTAAAGTGAGCAGAGCAGTGTGTCTCCTTCCCTACCAGAGACTCCAGTGTGGGTTTCCGGAGCCTGTCTTTTGCCAGTGGTCTGTTGTGATCTGGTGAGCAGAATGTGTTCAGTGTCCAGGATTCAGAGCTTATAAAACTGCATATCCTAAATTAGGAGGGCTTTGAAGTCAATGACTGCAGGCAGAGCCCATTATGTACACATCCGGGTACCCTGAGTTTTGCAGAGTTGGACGAATTCCATGAACAGTGTAAGTAACCCAGCACATTGCTACTATTTACACTGATAGAGACTGAACTAATGGTCTGCCATTTACCAATGCTCTAGCCACTACTAGCAGGACATTAGCCAGCAACTACTCCTTTAGTTTAAACTCCTTCCTGTAGTTTTACCTTGTAAACTATGTTCTTCTCTACTTTTTAACACGTGACCCAGGTCAGGGTTCGTCAAGTGTGCAGTAGTACTATACATTCTGATCTCATTAATGTTGCAGCTGTTATTGTTCTCATATGTTACTTTGATCATCTTTGCACAGGGTAGGAGTCTGTTGGTATAACAATGTGTGCAGTAAGAACATATCGTGCAAACCTGCTATGATTTCATTACCCGACATGTATATTATGATTGTGGCAGCACTGTGTCAAAGTGGTTAGCATTGCTTCTTCACTGCGCTGGGATCATGACTTCATTTCCAACCAGGGCCCTATTTATGTTGAGTTTGTATGTTCTCACCATGTTTGCGTGGGTTTCCTCTAGGTGCTATGGTTTCCTCCCACAGTCTAAAAACATGTAAGATGTGTTGGGATGCAGACATGTCGGAGTTTTTGTACACTAAGGGCCTGATTCATTAAGGAACGCAAGCCCCATTATGTGTTGTATCACTTTAATCAGCTACAGGGCAGGTATAAGTGCTGAGTGATAGTGATAATGGTCTCGTATGCATGTCAGAACATTTGTTTGCAATTAAGAGCAACTGTAAAAATGCATTTTATTTACAGTAGACATTAATAACATCATGAAAAATGTACTTTTAAAAAAAAGCTGGGAAAAATGTAGTTTTATTAATGATTATATTATTAAAAGGTGTTAATGTATTTAATATTGTTTTTTCTGTGCATTCTGCTGGGACTTTATATTGCACATATGCATTGTGCGTATTTTACAGTGTGTTGTGTCTGTCTGCATTCAGTAAGTGCCGTATAGGAAGAGTATACTTATACTCATATTCAACTGAAAACGTTTCATTAGATCATCATCATCAACATTTATTTATATAGTGCCAGAAAATTCCATAGCGCTTTACAATTGGGAACAAACAATAATAAAACAATACTGGGTAATACCGACAGAGAGGTAAGAGGGCCCTGCTTGCAAGCTTACAATTAAATCTGCTAGTACTTTAATATGGGCGTACATGCGCGCAATTTCAGTCCGATAAAAATAAAATGCGAACTGCTTTCACTTTGCATCCCTTGATGAATCAGGCCCTAAGTGTTTTTCTCACAAAGTGTTAGGAAATACACAGTTAAACGACACAAAAACTAACCTAACCTATCTTTCTTTTTCTTCCCAGGGTATGTAAATCAACTGCTAAATCTCTGATCCTCTTCTAATCAGAACCTCATCTCATTGTAACTTGTGCCTAATATCTGTGCAAACTGTGCTTTTTTAAAAGAATGTAACAGGAAATTGTTAGGTAAGGTTATAACCTGTATTAGACTTCTGATCAGTGAAGCACATTTTATGACACCATTGTGGCCTGGCTCTAATCTAGCCTGATTGAGACCAATGGAATTCGTTTTAATCAGCAATTAGTACAGATGTAGCTATTTTGTATTCTTCCCAACTATATATTAGCATTCACTCTAAGGTTATAAAAAGGGCATGCGTAGTTCTAGCCATACTGAAATCGAAGCGTATCTCAACAAACAATTAGATTTGAATCTGGGTGGAAGTATGCTCTGCCTAAATAGTACTTGTAGACACACAGAACAGACTGCAGTTTACATACATGAGTAAGCAGTGGTTGAAGTGGCGGTGTGTACGGTGGTATGCCATGCCACCATTTCTCCTACTGCTTTGATTCTAAAACTATCAAATTCCATATGCTTGCATTCCCATTATATTTTCCATACCGGAACTTCTAGATTTCCACTTCGACATCTGTACGTAAGTATAATGAAAGGTCATTTCAGAATGCAAAAAACTTTTATTTGATCATAAACTAAAATAAAAACTCTTAACAGTGTAGTCATTATATAAATATTTATTTTAAAATATGATAAAAAAATTTATATATGTTTTACATTAATTACATAATAAAGATGATTTCAAAGCGTAATGTACATACAATGCGTTTTAGTAGTATATCTCAATTGCATACATTTGTTCTGTGATGGTTACTGGCACACATACATGTCATTTTTAAATCAAAGATTATGCCGTGTCAGTCATCACTATAAGAATTTACACCTGCCCTGTAGTGGGTGCCAAAAAATATGGGTGAAAACAGGCGTACTTACGACAAACGTGGGATTTGAATCAGCCACATCTGCGTCTGAACACCTTTTTTGTACATGGCCTACAGTAATCCGTCCTTTCCCTCCCCCATTCTATCTCTCAAGTCCTGTCATTTACATTTGGATGTGAATTTCATACAATTGCGTTCATTGGTGTAATGTTCATTTTTGGGCATGCACAGAGCTATTTAATGCAAGATACGCTATGTACACTCACTCCTTGACCCACTTCATTTCGGCTTTTGCTTTCTTCTCTCCAAAAAAACTGTCCTTATCAAAGTCAAATACAGAAGTGGAAGCTGCTCGATCAATTTATAGGCTATAGAAGGTGTTTGAAAGGGGGGGGTTGTCCAAAAAGGAACAAATATACAAAATTTTCCCCCAGCACACTGCTATAGGCAGCAAAATCTTATCACCAACAATTTTCTCACTGCTAAATATAAGGGTCAGTTCTCCATTTCTATACTCCTTGACCTCTCTTCTGCCATGACCACCCTCTTCTCTTGCAAACCTTCCATTCCATCAGTATCTGCGAGACTGTCCTGTCCTGGTTTACCTCCTATCTCACTAACCGCTCCTTTCTGTCACTTCATCTGACTCCACTTCCCCCTTACCGATTCGAGCACCACAAGGATCTGTTCTTGGCCCTCTACACCTCCTCCCTTGGTGGTCTCATCGGTTGCTTTTGCCTTCAATATTACATGTATGCTGATAACACCTAAATTGATCTCTCCTCGTACCTCCTCTCTTATGTCTCTACTTGTCTTTCAGCCATCTTGCCCTGGATGTTCCAGAGTTTTCTGAATACTATGTCTGAAACTGAAATCATTGTCTTCCTCCCTTCTAGAGTCTCCTCACCTCCCCTCACCTTCTCTTCTCCCCTCCTTTCCCTATGCATTGCAGACATTACATTCTCCTCTGTCTCTCAAGTTTGCTGCATTGGAGTCATTCTAGGCTCCTCCTCTCCTTCAATCCCCATATTCAGTCCCTCTCCAAGTCCTACCATTTCCACCTCTGGAACATCTCCAGGATCTAACTTTTTCTCACCTTGAAAGCAACCAAAACTCTCATTCACTCTCTTGTAACCTCTCATCTAGATTAATGTAACCTCCTCCTTTTTGACCTATCCTACTCGCACCTCATACCTTTTGAGTCTAACCTCAATGCCAATGTCCGCCTTATTTTCCTCTCTCCCCACTGTACTTCTGCTGACCCTCCCTGACTCATGCAGAATTAAGTTCAAACTCCTCAGCCACTCCTCTCCTTCCTACATCTCCAACCTCATTTCTACCCACACTCTCTCCCACCCCCTCCAATCTGCCAATGACCTCCACCTTGCTACCACACTGATCACTCCCGTCCCCAGGATTTTGCTTGTGCCGCTCCTAAACTGTGGACCGCGTTAATTGTTTAACCACTAGCCTTCAAAGCTCCAAAAATGCCATCAAAACTCATTCCTTCTTTCCTACTAACTCCTCTGCCTTTGCCACTGTATCTGCTCACCACTCAGTGCCACCTTATTTGTGTTTCTCCCTTCCTTCTAGGATGTAAGCTCTCATGAGCCCTCTTTCCTTATGCTTTCTTTTCTACCATTACAACTCTATGCCTCTCTCCCCAACCCGGGTTCTCAAGCCCATGCTGCTGGAAACAGGCCTAATTCAGGTTCTTGTCAATTGCTGGATCTGTAATACTTTGTTCTGTTTATACTATAATTGCTTGTTGACTGGTCATTTTATAATTTTGTATAGTGTAAATATGTAGTATTCATAGCTGTCTGTGATTTGTGTAATACTGTAAAATGTGCACTCTATTCACTCCCAGTGTACGGTACTGCGGACCATTTGTCGTGCCCTATAACTAAAAGATAATAATGGTAGGCTAATTGACAAAATGGACCCTAGTGTGTACCTGTGTGAGTTGTAGGGGATTTAGATTGTAGGCTCCAATGGGTCAGGGACTTATGTGAATGACTACATATCCTCTGTACAGCATTGTGTAATATTTTTGGTGCTATATAAATAAACAATAATAATAATAGTGTACTCGAGATGTCTTTTTTTAAACATTTTACTGTAATAATCCAGTGCTCATGTGAAGTAATTATGATGATACCTTTTAGTGCTGATCACATTATTATTTCCTGACCCACCATAGCAATATGGGAGCCAGCACTTAAATTGTTATCCATCATCTTTTGCCCAACTGGCCTATTTTATTTGCTGTTGTACTCTGATAAATATGGCAGGTGGCTTTTTCCCTAGTCAGACCAGTCTCCCTTACTGTGTAACCATTCTATAACTTAGACAGGGGTTTCCTGATTCTTGGTTAGAATCTGAAGATAATACTACTGTGATGACTACAGACAAATATTTGGTTAAAGGCACTGTGCTAGAGGCCAAGGTTAGACTTCCTAAATACACACGCCTATCAGCATTCATTCCCAACCACGGGACGTGTAGGCTCCAGAGGTTTCACATACATACGGCTTACATATAACCCCCCAATGTCGAAATACATAGCTCTCAGTCATGCACACAAACAAATATAAAGGACAAACAAGGTTGGAGGCACACACATTTATGGACATACCTTACCCTGCTGCTGTTCTTCTTTGCTCTTTTCCCACTGTCCCTCTTTCTAGGAATCCATGGTAGAGCAGTCAAGCCATTGCGATACCCTGAAGTCACATACTGCCTAGGCCCTGCCTCCATTCACACTTGGATATTCCTGCAGGATTTACTACTGGGTTCAGACTGAGCGGCCCGGGGGACCGATGCCCCACTGCCCCCCGGCCCAGCCCGCCCCTGCAGCAAGCCACTGATTTCATAGCATATTCACCCTCTGCAATACAGTTCTGTAATGGGCTACAAATGGCTAATGCAGCAACACGCAATTTCCAAAGGGGAGTTAGGCCCTTCTTAAAGTGCCCATACAGCCCATCAGTGCACTGGTCAAATGGCAAGTCTGGCCCTGAAGACTATTGGCAGTGAGGTCTATTTGGGATTACCCTGGTGTCCCTGTGGGCTAGCTGGACACTGGTTACCATGTTTTAGTGTACTTTCAACTGTGTCAGCATACATATGCCTCTAATTGATAACATATCTTACCACAACAGAGTGGACTCACCAGGAGGGGTAAAATAAATGATTGATGATTTAGGTAGACTAGAGGAATGGTCAAGAGCGTGGCAACTACAGTTTAATGACAAAAAATGCAAAATCATGCACTTGGGTATCAAAAACCCAGGGGCTAAATATAGTATTAATGGCACTATAATGGAAACTACTGAGAGAAAGAGTTCTATGAGTCACTATTTCAGGTGACTTAAAGGCAGGTAAGCAATTTAACAAAGCAATGAGAAAGGCTTGGTTGCATAGGGAGATGTATCAGTAGCAGAAAGAAAGAAGTAAAAATGCCACTTATTAGACTGGATCTGCTATATGTTTTTATTTTATTATCTAATATTTCCATATTGTTGGAAAAGAAGCGCCAGTATTCACCCTTCATTTCTGTATTTTAAAATGGTGCATGGCCTACATCACAAAACGTACCTGGAGAGACTAAAAGATATTAATATGTATAGTTTGGAGCAGAGAAGATAAAGTGAGGCCATGATAGAAACTTTCAAATATATCAAGGGTTTTAACAAGATACAGGAGGGAAACATACTTCAATGGAAGATTAGTATTAGAAAACGAGGACATGCACTGAAACTGGAGGAAAGTAGGTTAAAAGAAAATCTGAGGAAAAAATACTTCACAGATAGGGTAGTGGATAAGTGGAATAGCCTCCCATCAGAGGTGGTAGAGGCTAATACAGTAGAACAATTTAAACAGCTTGGGATAGACATAAGGAAATCCTTAAAAATAAATAAGTATTAAATAGGGTTGGAGGTTACCATTGGGTAAAAAAATGGGCAGACTAGATGGGCCAAGTGGTTCTTAACTGCTATCAAATTTTATGTTTTATTTAGCTGGTTCATCTTTGGTGCAGGCTGCAAAAAAAAGGAATTTTTGTCATGTACAATTACCTGACTTCTGCCCTCTAAATAAATCACATATAGGTAGATGGATGCAAAGATGGTATGAGTTGTTTCTGTGTCTGAGGTAGCTATTCAGAATTGAGTCCCCAAATAAAAAAAACAATGTTTCAACACTAGCTGAAAGCCCCCAGCTTCCTTCCTTTTTGTTTGTGTTTTTTAATACAAAAGCAGCATGGTACTTAACAAAGTTGTTAACAGCATACTTCATTGAGGTTTAATATATGAAAATACAATAAATGTTTAATAGGCACTTAGAGTGAACAGCACTCATCGACTGTCAAGAATATTACATAGCCCCAGGTTCATAATATACAGCCCAGAGTCCAACACACATAATACATCTCTATGCCCAACACGACTGGTACCAATGTCCACAATATACAAGTATATGGTCCGCATAACAGACCCATGCTACTATATATAAAGTTCTAAGACTATAGGATTCCAAGACAACTCTTTAACATGCCACCACTGATACAACAAACCTGTATGAAGCTTGAACGGTCTGATGAACAGTAGTTTTGTCCAAAAATATTGTATGGGTGTGCATGCTTCATAATACAATTTAATTTTTAAAAAGTCAACAAAGGTAACATTTTAATACATTTTAATCTCATACACAGTTAATAAGACTGAATGGGGCCTAATCCATACTAAGCAATTGTTTTACATGGATTTTAAAGATCACATAGTAATCATGTGGTAATTTCTGTGGTACAATTATAACACTGAGGGGTAAAAGTCTATAATCATATACTATATTGACAATGTGTAAAACAATTAAAGGACACTTCCTCAAGATATAAACTGAAAAAATATGAGATTGGAGCAAGCTTTTATAGCGAAGCAATCAACGAAATAGCCAAATACATTTTGTAAATAAAAACAAACATACAGTTCTAGTAAGAGTCGGCGCTGTATTGTGGACATTGAAGATTAAAATTTTTCTACTTACCCAAAGGAGATCTTTGTGAAAATGACTGGTATTTGAGGCACAGATTCTTACCACTGTATTTTTGTTTTATTTGTTAATTGTAATTGTAGATGTATAGTGAGATATTTGAACTTCTATCTTTTTGCTGGTATTCACAGGCATCTAGACAGGATCTAGGCTCCAAAACAATGGATATGGTGTTTTTTTCCACAAATATTTATTTCAATAACTAATTTCTCTCACATGCCCGGGTAATTATAAAAACACACCCCACCCTGTACTATGATATGTCTCCAGTTACAGGGACACTACATGTATTTGCAGTTTGGACATATGATAGAGCCCAAGGTACACATTATATTTGTATTTTGATTTTTGCCTGTTTATTGGAATTAGAGGCCAAAATATGTAAATGGTATTTTATTCGCATGCTCACCTGTGCTGGGGGACCACAGTGAAGGGGCAGAGAGGTGCCAGAGAAGGTGGGGTTGACTTCTGGGGCAGGAATCTGATACATAGAAGTCATATTTGGATGTTCTCCTGACTTTGTCAACAATCAATCCCCCTTCCAGACCAGACATACAAATACAAACATATGGTATAAAGTCTAATATATAAAAGTTGACTAAAGAACCCAGTTCCCCAAACCCCCTTTCCTTTCCTCTATATTCATATAGCTAAGGCTTACCCAAAACCGCCTCCCTCCACTGCCCCCTCTTGTTTTCTTCATCCCCTATCCTTCCCTTTTTATTTTCAAAAATAGTTTGTGATTGTTATGTTTAGATTGTTCAAACCTGAAAATGACAACACTGGACAAGCTATTGGTTGTAAAAGGTTTATTTGTTTTTGTCTTTATTCAGTATGATAAAGAATGCATAAAAACACAAACTATCTAACCACAGATACACCAATAAAAAGAACTTCCTAACAGAGTACAGTAAAAACCTGAAGATATATGGGAGCTGTGGGTGGAGACAGGAGAGGAGGAGGAGCTTTTTCTTAAAGTGCTGTCATTTTTAAAGACCTTTTACCCATTGGCATTGAAATATATGCTTTTATCTTTTATTACTAGTAGGAGCATATAAACGGGTATGGGAATGAATCCCATTGATCCTGTACCCAATATTATTTGCACTGGTGATAAGGAGAGTTTGCGTTGTGGCGCCAATTTTTAGACACCTGAGTGAATATATTGGGGTCAGTGGACTGTCCCCCATTAACCCCTTGATCACCAGTGCAATCTCTAACCCGCAGTGTGTCAGCTGTGATTGAGTTCTGGCTCTTACTGCAATGTCAGTGGGTAGTCAACCAAGGATCGTATGTAGGAGAGGGAGAGGATCATCCAGCTAAACATGTGGTAAATTCTGGCATGTGGTAAATTATTATAGATAGAGCCATAATATTATAGATAATAGAATAGTTCTATCTCCCATTTTAGAACTGTGTTTACCCAATATTGTTACCTTTTTAGAATGGTAATTATATTCCACGGTGGTCAGGTACGCTATAGCTCATCAGAGTTGGTCACAAAACAGACCTAATGGAATAAACAACAGCGAGTATTACACATAAGTCCTATAATCTTTCTCTAATTATCCTGATACAATGATTGGGATACTTTAATTTACCAGGTAATAGTTTATTATGTTTTATTTAATAGTCTGTCTACAAACATTGATCCATTGGCCTTTTTCTATTCACTGTCTCCATTTATTTACTTTCCACAGGATAATTACTCCCCATTCAGTGATATGACTGATGGATGATGTAACAGCTCAGGAAAGAGCAGCAGATGTAGGGTTGCTGATCTGCCCTAGGGGATGCATGTCATTGGCTGGTTCCAAGCTAATGACGTGCTGGACTCACCATGACAGACCCCCCCCCCCTCTCCCCGTTTTACATTTCTCCTGGGATGGCCACAGGTTTGCCGGGCCTACTCCACCTAGCTAATGCTATAGACAAGGCAGGCACTACCATTAGCCGATGGTTGGGGGCACCTAAAATACTGAATGTACTGTTTTTAATGTCTCTCAACTCCAGTGTTTTTAATGTCTCTCAACTCCAGTGTTTTTAATGTCTCTCAACTCCCCCACCTGGACTGTCGGCCCCTGACATGAAGGTCAATGGATCGCACCACACGGAACACGTAGATAAAAAGACAGTCTTTAGTTAACTGCAGCGTGTCAACTGTGATCATGTTTTGGCATTTACCTCAATACCAATTGGTAGTCAGCCAATGTCTGGCTATAAGAGAGAGAAGATTGTCTACCTAAATATGTAGTAAATTTTGGGAGTCTTATCTATCTATCTCCCAGTTTTGATTTGTGTTTAGTTCATATTGGTACCTTTGGAATGGTCTGTAGTTTGCTTCCGGCTCTGATGCTCTATAGATATCCTAGGCAAAACCCCTGTATGGCGCAGATCTAAAGGAATAAAAAACAGCAGTCATTAAATGACCCCCTTTACATTTCTCCTGGGACCTATGAGTGTTAAAGCAGTAAAAGATACATCTATACTATATTGTTGTGCAGTGTATTATACATCTAATCATAAGACAGTTTTGTACTCTTTACTCAGATAATACTATAGATGAAGCAAATATATGCTGAACAGTTTTGAAAATTGTGTTCATCTCTACTACATATGTTATTGTCTGGATTTATTCTCTCTGTTATACAACATATCAGCATATTTCCTGCTTGTTCTATTGTGTTTCAGCTGCCTCCACCCCCTAAATGTCATTCTTAATGTGTGAATACAAGTTATTATATATTCATTAATAGTAATCTACAGACAGGGACCTTTATCTCTGGGTATTATCTCCCATGTTATTACTTCCTCATGTCTTGCCTCATGTTTATACATCACATGTCATTGGCATGGACATACAGGTTTGTATTATTATTTCATTGCTAGTAGTAGCATGTAAACGTCTATGGGAATGGAACCCATTGATCTTATACCGACTATCATTTGTACTTGTGGTCAGAGGCGTATGCGCAGAGAGAGAGAGAAAATCTTCAAACTGAACATATGTGGTAAATTCTGGGAGTGTCCTGGTAATTTGGAACACATTGGTGATCTTATCTATAATAGTGTAGATCTATCTCTCATTTTGAAATTGTATTTAGTCAATATTGTTACCTTTTTACAATGGTCATTGTATTACATTTGGGTCAGATACGCTATAAATCATCAGACTCCGTCACAACACAAACCTAAAGGAATAAATAACAGCGAGTATTACACATAAGTCCTGTTATTTCTCTAATTATCCTGATACAATGTTTGGGATACTTTCATTTACCAGACATTATTATGTTTTGTGAAGCCACCCTATGCGAGCTTTGGACTCATGTGACTGAAGCATAAAGTCACATGCAATCCATCAGCCTTTTTCTGCGCACTCTAAGCTGTCATCATCTCGCTGATTTACAGTTTATTGTCATTTGTTGTTCCTATGTGTTTGGTAACATATGTTATTGTATGCCATGCATATTTATGTTACTTGTTATACAAGTTACACCTGTTATTCTTAAATCTCGCCAGGTGGAGTGTTTAATCAGGGATAAGACCGAACAAGATGTCTGGGTTAAACAATTAGCATATGCAAATATAATACTATCAAACTTGTCATGTGGCCAACCAGGTCATTGTATACTAGTACCCTGGATTACACTCCTAAGCACCTTCTTCCGCACCTTCTTCCCAGGGAACCAATGGTCCCCAAACACCATGGGGAAGGACACTCAGGGGTAAGCGTTATCAGCCTCTCACCTACCACCAGCTGGCTACCACCCTAATCCGCCTACCAATAGGTAGATAACAGTGTGAATAATGAATGATATATAACCTGTGTCTTTTGACTGTATTGTGTGTTGGTGGATTAGTGACAAGAAATTGCGCTTCCGTCTCGTGTTTGCTGTGCCCGGAAGGAATCGCATCTGTCTGGTGACTGCATATCCACTTGTCTGTATTAACATCTATGGAATCAGGGCCTGATCAGCCAACAGGCTGACCAGGCTGCAGCCTGGGGCACGGGTCGGGGTGGGGGGGGGGGGGGGGGGCGCAGCACCGCTGGGTAACAAAAAGATTTTTTCTTTTTTTTTTTTTTTAAAGATTTTTTAATTTTTTTTTTTTTTCGTTCAAACCCCAACCCGCCCGCGAAAATCTTTCCTAATGGGGTCCCGGGTCCGCCTGTGGTGTATGGAGTCCGCCTATGACTCCATACTCAGGCCATAGTATATGTTGAAAGGGGCTGTCAGCTGCTGCCGTCACTGCGGCCGCGGTGCGCTGTTCAGTGTGGTCACGTGAGATGTTAACATCTCACGAGACCACACTATTCAGACACACGCCGGACGACGGAGAACAACAGAGGAGCATTTCACAGGAGGCAGGTAAGGTACTTTGACTCAATGGCTGCCCGGGAAGCATTTTGATCTATAATATGGGGGGGGGAGCAGGAGAGCATTTTGATCTATAATATGGGGTGGGGGGAGCAGGAGAGACATTAAGGTCAATAGAACATCCTGCATGGACACATAGAGGGGAATGCAATTGGCCACGTTACTGTAAAACGTAACGTGCCCTGCTCACTATTACCAAAGTTACTGTAGTATGCGTAATTATCGTTAATACAGTAATGTCAACGATGGCTTTTTGCTCGTGGCTCCCAGCAGGATTAAAATGACCATATTAACAGTAATAGATTTAGTGCGTCACTCGCGGCAGAATTGAATTCCACCAACAGACAACAAGACAATCTCTAGATAACCGCAGCATTTCAACTGTGATCGTGTTCTGGCATTTACCTCAGTAGGTAGTCAGCCAATATCTGGCTGTAAGAGAGAGAGGATCATCCGGGTAAACATGTGGTAAATTCTGGGATTGCCCTGGTAAAGCTGTAACACATCGGAGTCTTATCTATAATCCTATATCTATGTTTCCCTTTTTAGATTTGTGTTTAACCCATATTGGTACCTTTAGAACGGTCTGTACGTTGCTTCCGTCTCCGAAGCTCTATAGAAACCTTGGGAAAAACCCCTGTATGGCACAGATCTAAAGGGATAAAAAATGGTAATCAATAAATGTCACCCCTTTACATTTCTCATTTAATTTTCATCTCATTTAATTTGGGCAGCGTATTATACATCTAATCATAAGACAGTTTTATACTCTCTAGTCAGGTAATGCTATAGATGCATATAGATGGATGAAACAGTTGTGAAAGTTGTGTTCATCTCTACTACATATATGTACTAGTGTCTGAATTTACACCAGATCAGCATTATTGCTGCTTGTTATATTGTGTTTCAGCTGCCTGCAATGCATGGAATCTAATCTGAATTACCCGTGTGCACCCCCTTAACTTCATACTTCATGTGTGATACAAGTTACTATATAATCATTAATAGTAATCTACAGACAGGGACCTTTATCTCTGGGTATTATCTCCAGTTTATTACTTCCTCATGTCCTGCCCCATATTTATACATCACCCATAGTACAGTATGTAGCCTGGAGATGCATTGTATATTTTGTATAGTAGTCAGTCACAGATATTTATATCACTACCAGCTTTTACTCCGAGGACATTCTCACAGATCTCTTTACCAGGATATTTCATCAAAATGGCCCATCATCTGTCCGCCCATGCCATGGTCTTCTAAGCATTCGCTGTTCTGTGAAGTAACATATCATAATGTATCAATGTGGCCACATTGCCGTAATCCTGCTATCGTAGTTTTATGGGGAATGTCAATTGTAGAAAGTAGACATGTTACTTACCTTTACATTTGTATTGTTTAATGTTTATTGGAGCACGTAGACACAAGTGGGTTTAGCTTTAGGAATTACAGCACTTTAAGAGAAGACCCCACCACCCCAGACACCCCTTTCAGCTCCTCTACGTGAGTGTTTCTCAAACCTGGTCCTCAGGACCCCTAAGATCGCATGTGTTTGCTAGAGCACAGATGTAGTCATTACTGACTGACACATTTTGAAAGATCCACAGATGGTACTAATTATTTCACATGTGACCTGAAAAACATGCACTGTTAGGGGTCCTGAGGACCAGGTTTGAGAAAGACTGTTCTACGTTATTAGTTTAATTCTATCAGAATTCAGACAATCATCCAAATAAGAAGACAAAGCAGGTTCCAGAACAGGACAATCTGTGCCCCCTAACAAACCTCAGATGAAGGGATATAACAGTACATAAAAAATCTTCTTCTCTCCTACAGCCAGTAATAGTCACAGACAGTGAAATGAAGGACCTTGCAGACACCAGTAGTGTCTAGCGAGTCCCTGATACTGATAAAATAGAATTTAGTTAATAAGGACAGATGATTGCTTGGCTGCCTTGTACAAGTCAACAAGTTTCAAACAAGGAAGGACATAATGCCCATGTGGAATAAGCCATCAATCCGAAAGTGACAGAACTGCCCTGCTGTAGTATGAGAGTCATGATCTGGACCTTCAGAGTCTTCTCAGTGCTCGGATCCCACCAGACGATAACCTAAAGGGAGACAAATTGTCACATCAATTTTCACAATACATAAGTCCTTTCATTTCTTTAATGTTACGGACACAATTCATGGGGATACAATGTTCTGTTTAATTAATAGTATGTAACCTCTGGGGATGCTGCAGTTGGACTTGAGCACCCAGGGGCTAATAATCACAATTGCATCAGTAAAAAAAGAGATGACTATAGCTATTTACCAGTCCAGGAAGAAAAACTACATTTCCCACAAGGCTATTGTGGAGAGGGGGATGAGCCTAAGAAGACTGAGAAACCAGGGGGCGGAGAGAGAGGAGCATCCTGGGAGAGACTGAGCTGTGTGACCAGTCCAGATAGGTATCCCTAGGCAGAGGGGCACTGAATTGGTGGTCTGAGGAGAGAGAGCAGACAGTCTGCAGAGATATCAGAGCTCAGTGCAGTCCTGAACAGAAGCTGCTGGCAAGTCACAGTTTGCAGCTGTAGGAGGAGGGTTGCATGCACCTCTGAAGAAGGACATTTTACAAGTCAGCCATTTTGAAGATAATCAAGTTCAGACCTGTGACACACACTGGTGCAGATAAGTTACTGGCTATTTTTACCTATCTGTTATTATTCAAGTGGGGTTTGAACTATATCTGGCCACAAGGGCTGAAGAGTTAGGGATAGATGGGTGGGCAGGTAAATGTGCACCAAGTGTTTGTCTAATCAGCATTTGTGGAACTACAAGTACCAGAATACAAATAAGAAATGATTTTACAGTTGTTGCTACAGGAGGGTTTGCATACTGTGACTGCTGTACCTCACTGCAAGTGATTTAAAGACATATAAAAGCTGCAATCTGGACACATGATGCTTCCATGCCATGCTGCATCCATACAGAAGGGCCCCAACTTGCAGTGCACTGCTCCATTTGTGTGGCATGTTTGAATACTGTTGATGTGTGTGTTTGGCAGTACATTGTAGAACTATAAGGAAAATATATATACATTCACCCCGCAAGATATTCCCAGTATCAGGAGCAAGTAAGGTATCTGATATATTTTTGTATAAGGCTGTGACAGTTAATGTTCATATTGTATGCTGTTAATGTTATTGATTTATTGCGAGTTATTGTGTTAACTTGGTGTTCATGGTAAGAAGTGGTGCTCCACTTTTATCCACACTGTCTTATTACTGTATTGTATTGTTTGCACTATTATTTCAAATTATACCAAAGTATATTTTTCTATAAAATTACAAAGCTGCATTTAGGGTTTTCATTTCAATAAATGTGCCTGGATGGCTTTTGCAGCACACAGTTTGTCACAGAGTGTTAATACTGGGCAGGTGGTTTCCCGAATCTCCCCCTGGTGTATCTTTTGAACACCCCCCAGAAAAGAAAGCAGCGATTCGGGTGGAGGCACTGAAAATCAAGTACCGAGGTGAGAAGCATCTGCATTGTTCAATATATATATATATATACACCCTCACAATGCATAATACAGAAGGGGGTGTTACAAGTATGTTAATAAATTTGAACTTTTCGCTGTTATTTGTATTATTTTACTTTATACAGATAGAGCATGTTTTTATTTAGACAAGTGATATGACTACTGACTCTTTTACAGTCTGTATCGTGTCTTCTGTAATACATCTAATGAAGGGCTAATACTAGACCCAAAATATTCAGCTTATTTCTGATGAATATTTACATTCAGATGTCCATCTATAGAGCATTACACTTGTCTCTGTTGGGATAACACCCACATATAATGCAATGTAATTATATCTGTCTATAGAGTATTACACTGTCTCTCCTGACATAACACCCACATATAATGTAATGTAATTATATCCATCTAAAGAGTATTACACTGTCTCTGCTGGGATAATACCCATATATAATGTAATGTACTATTTATATCTGTCTATAGAGCATAGTTGCCAACTTTTGAGATCTCCCCTCCGGGAGGGGAGATCTAGCTGCTGAGCCTGGGGGTGTGGCCACACAGATTGCATCATTAGGCCCTGTGCGCTCAGCTATACATCACTATATTCAGCCTATTGCAGTGGGGGATGGGGCCACGATGACGCAAACTGAGTGGCCACGCCCCCATGAACCTGTGAATCGCGGCGATAATCCTGCCCCTACTCACTTCACTAACTGAGTATGATGCGTGAGGTTGCCTTGTTCTCCCTGGAGTCCGGGTGGGCTGTCAGAAATTCGGGAGTCTCCTGGACATTCAAGGAGAGTAGGTAACTATGCTATAGAGAACTGTTTCCCAACTCCAGTCCTCAGGAACCCCTAACAGTGCAGGTTTTCAAGGTCACAAGTGAAATAATTATACCACCTGTGGATCTTTCAAATGTGTCAGTTAGTAATGAATACACCTGTGCTCCAGCAAAGAGATATGGAAAACATGCACTGTTAGGGGTCCCTGAGGACTGGAGTATTACAAAGTCTATGTTGGGATAATATAATGTGTTTATAACCACATGTATACTGAATAAATACACAGAGATTGATGCCCTGTGAATAGTATACAGCAGCCAGGATGCACCAAGAAATCAATTACATAAAACATCACAGGATAAATGTAACAAATGGGATTAAGCAGAACAACCCATTATAGATGAATAAAGAGCAGAAATCCAGAATGTCTTACATATATTAACCTGGATTTCATAAATATCATTGGTGTGGAGGAGGTATAAAGGAGACTCCCCAAAATAGAAGGAGATAAGTAACGTACAGAACACTTCTCTTCCACAAAGTGATCATTATTAATATATGGATAATGGCAAATAATGACATTAAACTGCTTCATTGTTTGTTTATCCATAGCTAGGAATAAATAAAGTTATATACACATATTCTACATTATACCCTACAAATAATAATAGTAAATGTTTTGTATTTGCCTCTGGATAATGGTTAAAGCCTCTCACCTTAATTACATCCTCCTGTATCTGCCTCTCCACCAAGTCTCATCTCCTCCTGTCTTGTGAGTGCTGCCATGCAGCATTGTTATGTCAGAAGCTGTCACGCAGCATTGTGATGTCGATTAGATGTCTGAGTCACAATACTCTAGATACTGGACAGCCTGTATAATTGAAAATGATATATTGTAAATCAGCCTTTGAAACGGACTGATGTGTATAACTGCCTGATGTACGTATCTGTCTGATGTGTACCACTGACATGTGTACAACTGACTAATGAATTTAGCTGACTGACGTGTATAACTCACTGATGTGTGTAACTGACTGATGTATGTAGCTTAGAAAAACAGGAGAGAGTATATGTGTACATATAGGGCACTCAATGACTCACATATTTATGTATTGTGTTATTTAAAAAATTATGTTATTAATATACATTAAAAATGGAGATTGATTGTATCTCATCTCCATGTTGGACCAGGGAAATATTAAAAAGGAAAATGGATTGACTAATGGATTAACTTTCTGTTAAAATGGTAGCAAAACTACCTGGCCACCTCATTGCTCACTCATTGATATTATGTTCATGTTTATCTGAACAATCAGATAATCTCTATGCTGTGTGTGTGCTTATCCAGCAAAGAATTCTTAAAGTTAGACATCCATATGGATGTCTCGATGTATGGATGTCTAACTATGGAATTCTTTGCTGGATAAGCACACACACAGCATAGAGATTATCTGATTGTTCAGATAAACATGAACATAATATCAATGGCTATATTGAGTGAGAAATGAGGTGGCCAGGTAGTTTTGCTACCATTTTAACAGAATCATTGAGTGCCCTATATGTACACATTTCCTCTCTCCTGTTTTTCTATGATACTCAATATATGTGTGTGGGAGCACCTCCCTTATATGAAGAAGAATCATATATATTTATATGTAATTGAGACCAGCAAGGGATTAATGACTGCTCTTGGTGCAAAGTTAGTATTTACATTATCTTTTGGTGGTCTTTTCTCACTGCGTTTAACGCCAGCTCAAGAATTTTCAAATTTAAACAATATTGAGAATTTTTGCAGTCTAATATATTGATTATTAATTATATCTTAGCACTATTAGCATCCTTTAGCATTAGTGGTGACCTACTGAAGAGACAGGAAAATTGACAGAATAATATAGATGTGGATTTTTGCTCAGATACCTTTGACACTAACTATATGACAAAAAGTTGGTCTCAACACCTGATAGACTTAAATGTTATGTTCAAACAAGTAAAGACATATTGGAATTAAACAATGTTTCAGAATTATGTCAAAGACAAAATGGTCCCAAGAGGACAGACCCAGATTATATCCAGCATTTGAACTAATAAATGAGGATCTTAAGAAAGAATGGGAATCTTCCTTGACCAAATACTCTTTTGAATTGATCAATATTTTATTGAAACATGACACTTTATTATTAGAAAAGTGTACTAAAGATATAATCCAACTAAGTGATAAACTCAAAGATTTTGAAAATTTGTATCATTTTCAGAAGGCTTATGACAAAATGAAACATGAATTGGACCAATTTGAAAAATATATAACTAAGAAAAAACGTACTAAATGTATTCGAGACAAACAAGACTATACCCAAAATAAGGTGTTTAAATGGGACATAACTAAATCAAGAAAATCCACACTAACATATAGTACATCAGAAGTGGATTCTTCTGAGAACTAAACCATAGACCAATCACCTAAGAATAGAGGGGAACAATATTTAATGACTGTTTTTTTAGGGAGAACTACAACAAATCACGATGGAGGAGGAAGAATAGATGTAGACCGATACTGAGGGAGGGGGGGCAGAAATTTAAGAAAAGAAATTACGTTACTAGAGGACTGAATGAAAGTTATCAATTTAACGGAAAGAACACTCAACCCCTCACATATTCAAGTATTAAGAAGAGGTCTATCATTCTCCCCAACCAAGTCCTTTGATAGGATTAAATTAGAGAAGGACCTATCGTTATTTTCCAGAAAATTACGCCTTAAAAAATTCTTTAATAGCCACAAAGAGAATCAAGTGGTCATCTGTGATGCTAATCAGGATTATATAAATCAAACCTGTCTCAACACAGAAGAAGAAATACAAGCTCTCGGGATACTAGAGGAATTAGACCCCACTATACAGGCGCTAGATATTATCTGTCCTACGTACCCTAAAACTGCACATTTTCAGAAAAAGTCTACGTTTACACCGGACATGTCAATATGTCCTCAAGTGAAAGTTTATACAGACCTAGTATCTAAAGATTTGGATAAATTATATTTACGATCTAAGCAGCGCAATCATTTGAAAAATAATCTAAGTCGAGAAGAAAGGAAAGCATTACAAGAAATCCAGGAATGGACTGATGTAATAGTAAAACCCTCAGATAAGGGAGGTAACATTGTACTTTGGTCACGCTCACTATACCTGAAAGAGATTTATCGACAATTAAACAACATGGAATGTTATAAACGTTTAATTTTTAACCCCACTTCTAACTTTTTGTTGCGGATCCAGGGGGGGGCGATCGGGGCATTCGCCCCCCTAGCAGCAAAAAGCTAGGTCCCAGCCGCCGAGCAAAACGGGAGGGGCGGGGCTAAGCGTGAGCAGGGGGCGGGGCTAAATGTGGGCCAGCCAATCAGAGTGGTCCCAGCGGCGCTCAAACCGGGAGGGGGCGGGGCCAATCGCAGGTGAAAGGCGGGGTTTAACGCGGGCCAGCCAATCAGAGTAAAGGAGGGGCATGATTATGCAAAATCGCCCCCCCCTAAACATAAAGTCTAAGTCCGCCCCTGAGCAGATATGTTGACTTTCATCTTCGCCAATATGTAACAACTTTAAATTCCTATGTTAGAGATACCCCAGACGTTCTGGCCAAAATTAATAATATCATGGTTAGTTCAACAACAAAATTAACATCCTACGATGTCGAATCGTTATATACAAATATCTCACACGAACAGGGTATAGGAGCAGTTCATTACTTTCTGAATATGGCACGTAAATCGGATATGAGTGATTTTCTAATAAAACTGCTTAAGTTTGTTCTGACCAAATATTATTTTGTTTTTGAAGATAAGTTCTTACAGACCAGAGGAACTGCGATGGGCACATCTTGTGCCCCAACATATGCTAACCTCTTTCTGGGATAGTGGGAGAGGGAGGTAGTTTATCATGAAAGAAATGAAAAATATACCAGCCATATTAATGTATGGCTGAGGTATATAGGCGACATCTTAATAATATGGGAAGGAGATGAAAGCCTCTTTCATGAATTCACGGAGATCTTAAATATTAATGATATCAACTTAAAATTAACAACAGAAATCCATGATAACAAAATTAACTTTTTGGACCTTACAATTTCAAAAACATCGGAAGGAAAAATAACCACAGACATCTACCATAAAAAAACGGCTACTAACAGTTTATTACATTCTACCAGCTCACACTTCCCACCTGTAGTCAAGGGAATCCCTAAAGGTGAGCTATTGTGTATGCGACACAGTTGCTCTGAGGATGAAACTTACCTGAAAAGAAGAATATAGAGATAGTATATATAAGTGCGGACTTGGAACTCACAGCTGCCTTCGTGCTGCTACTCCCATCCACAATGGATTTCATCCCATAGATTGTAAACTTGCGAGCAGGGCCTTCTCGCCTCTTTGTCTCTTTTACCCAGTTTGTTTATTAGTTCACTATGTTTGTCCCCAATTGTAAAGCGCTACGGAATATGTTGGCGCTATATAAATAAATGATGATAATAGATGCCAAAAACACAGAAAATGCAGCACAAAACAGCGCTAGAGTTTAGACCAATCACCATCAAATAGCCCGGTAAAAAAACCTTACTGCAATTATGATAAAGATGGTAAACACACTGAAAAGAGCCAATGAACTTAAGGACCGTTTGAATCATAGAGGTTACAGCAAAAAAATCATTAAAAAAGCAGAAGTAGATGTAAATAAAAGAAGTAGAGAATCACTCATTTACCCCCAATCCAAATCCGATTTGAGAGACTCTAAAGTACGGATGGTGGATACTTTTTGTGCAGAATGGCAGGACATTACAGGAATTCTCCAGAAACATTGAAATGTCCTACCTTTGGATGAAGATCTTAGAGGGATATTGGTGTTAGGAACCCCTCCAGCCGGCACAACACAACCCGGAATCTAGTCTGCCAATCAGGTGTTCACTGGAGCCCCTGATGGTGGGGACAGACTGGGCCGCAGACTGACAGAGGGTCGTGAAGTGTGTACTGGCTGGGGAGAACCCAGGCAAGCGGAGTGAGGTCCACGCAGAGGTCAAGGGCCGGCAGCAGACGACAGTATCGGTAAACAAGCTGAGGTCAGGGGTCACAGGCAGATAGCGGAAACGGTAAACAGGCCGGAGATCAGGGTCACAGGAAACACAAGCGAAGTCCAATTCAAAGCCAAGGGTCATACACAGGAAATCAGTAGCAGTATCAGGATACAGGAACAAGCAGGTCAGCAGACTGGAGCACAGAAGCTATAACCGGCAGTGAGGCTGCAGACCTCACTGCCTTAAATACATGGTTAGACCAATCAGAGCCTAGCTCTCTAACCACACACAGGGCCCTGTTAATTAATTAAATCAACCGCTAAATAGCCTCCAGGCTATTAGATAACCTTGCGCATGCGCCCGGCTGTCCCCTGTTGCCGGGACGCAGGGCTACACTGTGAGGCGTCCGGCCTTTGTCTTGACAACGGTCGGCGTTGAGAGGGAAGTGACGTCCCGGTTGTCATGGTGACGGCCGGGACGCTGGGGCAGACAGGAAGCGAGCCGCGGCGACTGTGAGTACCGCCGCGGCTCGTGACAATTGGATAAAAAGATCTCCATAACCTGGAGGAGAGCCAAGTGCCTCAATGATCATTTGGTGCATAGTTGTTTATCTCCTGGAAAAAACATCACTAATACTAGACCGAATGGATTTTATAGATGCAGTTGCATAAGGCATGTCCAAATTAAGTGATACAATGACAAATATTCCCAAAAAATGGATCATAAAGGAATTTCTGAACTGTGACTCTTGGAGAGTTATATATTGCCTATCATGCTCATGCAAACTTAACTATGTTGGCATGACAAGCAGACCTTTTAAAAAACATATCCTGGAACATGGCAGTAATATAAAAAGAAAGACAAAAACAACTTCAAACAGCTCAATACAGTCGCTAGACATTTCCTACAACATCACAATGGGGATCCAAAATTATTAAAGGCCTACGCTATGGAACAGGTCAACATGGGCTTAAGAGGGGGTAACCTACAACAGGAACTTCTAAAAGGAGAACGAGGAAGATTTTCCTTATGGGGAGCTCAACACCTTATGGCCTTAATGACCATAACAATTATACTGTTTTTATCTTTAAATAATATTAACATTAATCCTTTTATAAGAGATATAATCACTGTAATGGATATAATTATTGATATATTTCAGTGATATAATTTACTGCATTATTTCTTATTAACTCACTAATACAATATGACAATTTGGGCTTCTAATCACATTTGCACATTTATTAATGCCCTGTAATCAGGTCTCTTACACAATAATTAAAAAATTAAATAAAAACACTATCTTAATATTTCTACATCTTTATATTTCACCTATGGCAGTTTCATATGCCCTAATATACTCATTTACACATATTTGCACTTTTAATGTACTAATTTTGATAAGAATAATGTTTTGTTTTATAATAATATTATATTAATTATTATATATAATATACATTTTTGATCTCTTATTAATATAATATATTGTATTTTCAATAGAGTATCTCTATAAATCGATTCCCCTTATTAAGAAACAGTAATAATTATCAATCGTATTAATGTATTACTGATAAGGGCTAAACATCACAATATATAATTCACAGTTACCTTACTAAAATAAGTCTCAAACATATTCTATATATAGTGATACTGATAGCTAGTAACAATATACACTGATTTGGATTGTAAACACAGATTTCAAACCAATACCATTAAGTACAGGGCGGGACAATACATAAGAGGCTAAGAACGGTGCTTGTCAAAATGTATCCTTAGTTCCGTGATAGAATCTACAAGGAGACAGTTGCTATCAACGTTGCTCAGGAAGTCAGAATATTCAATGAGAGGCGCGGGCTATAGACTATAAGAAGCTTATTAATCCCTCTCATCGGCTTGCCTTGAAAAAGCACTAAGCGAAACGCACGTCAGCGAAACGCCACGCTCGCTGACTCACCAGCCAACATTAATATAAATCTAATATACTTACCCTCCATTAAGCTGATTATCATATCGGCGTTTTTGGGGGATGTAGTAGAATTTGAATGAATGATTAGAACAGCGTGTTTGTGGTTTCTGAGATTTAATTTAAAGGGCTGTATAACAGTCACTAAATAACAAAACAGCCAAGCATTCAATGTATGGGGATTCCTCCTAACTGAACTACATATCATTTGATTAACATGGAGCTAGTGCTGAGTTGACTATAATCGTAACATAGAAACAATTCATGAATATTGATATCTTTCATGTGTTTTCTGAGGCTTAATTAAAGGGCTGTATAATACTCACTAAATAATTAAACAGCCAAGCACTTAGCTTACGGGGATTCCTTCTAATTGAACTACATATTATTGGATTAATTAGTGCTGAATTGACTATAATCGTGATATACAAGCTTTTTATGAATATTGACATCCTTCTTTATCATATTAACAAGGGCTTCACTTTTCTGATTAATATTAATAGTATGGATGTCTAACTTTAAGAATTATTTGCTGGATAAGCACACACATAGAGATTATCTGATTGTTCAGATAAACATGAACATAATATCAGTGGCTATGACTGATGTGTATAATTGATTGATGCCTGTAACTGACTGATGCATGTAACTGACGTGTAAAACTGACTGATGTATGCAACTGTCTGATATATGTAACTGACTGATGTATGTAACTGACTGACGTGTGTATCTAGGGCTGCCAAGAGGAATTCAGGGCCCCGGTACAGCAACTTCATGGGACCCCCCTTATAGTTGAGCGTGGCAAAAGTGGGAGTGATCATACATTTGGGGGCGTGACTGTGCATCATTGGGGCGTGTCTAGCAGGTGAAAAGTGCTAGGCCACCCTCATACAGAAGAAAACCCTACATTGCTGTGTACACCATTGGCAGAAGTGTGCAGTGCCCGCTCGCCAGAGCGTGACATATGTCCCAGCAGTCCTGACTTTCAGAACAGCAGGACAGTGACCTCATAGTGCCTCTTAGTTGTACCCTCATAGTAGAGGCCCAGTTAATACTGTGGTAAATAGTACTGATCACAATTCATAACATGCCACATAGTAGAGTCCCCAATTCATGTTATGCCATAGTAATGCCCCCAATTCATATTATGCCTCACATAAGTGCCCACAATCACATTATGCCTCACATAAGTGCCCCCAATTCACTTTCACAGGGGTGAATACAATGGAAGAGGCCCACCAGAGAGGGTGTGGCCAGCCCCTAGAGAGGCGTAACCAAACCACCAGATGGGTTGTGGTAAGCCCACGAAGGACATCTAGCACCATAGTGTAGTATATAAAGAATGCAGTGTGTACATAAAGAGTTCACAGACCACCCCATCTTAAATTAATAGTCCCCACTATTAAATTGCCCCACCATCACCGCACAAACAAAATAGCACCCATTAATTAGCCACCAACTACCTCACACACTACATTGCCAAAAGCCCCCTGTGTTGTCATACACACATTACTGTGCCCCTTCATCACAACCACACTGTGCCCTCCATGCTGCTTTCCCCCCTTCACCTGGCCCCCTTCATCACTCTGTGCCATGCTGCTCCCCCTCTCTCATTCATCACTCTGTGCCATGCTGCTCCCCCTCTCTCCTTCATCACTCTGTGCCATGCTGCTCCCCCTCTCTCATTCATCACTCTGTGCCATGCTGCTCCCCCTCTCTCCTTCATCACTCTGTGCCATGCTGCTCCCCCTCTCTCATTCATCACTCTGTGCCATGCTGCTCCCCCTCTCTCCTTCATCACTCTGTGCCATGCTGCTCCCCCTCTCTCATTCATCACTCTGTGCCATGCTGCTCCCCCTCTCTCCTTCATCACTCTGTGCCATGCTGCTCCCCCTCTCTCCTTCATCACTCTGTGCCATGCTGCCCCCCTCTCCTTCATCACTGTGCCATGGTGCTCCCCCCCTCTCCTTTATCACTGTGCCATGCTGTCCCTCCCTCTCTCCTCCATCACACTGTGCCTTCCCCCCCCTTCTTCATCAAACTGTACCTTTCTCGACTGTACCTTACCCTCCCCCTCCCCCTTCTCATTGTGGCACTCGGTGCCACACTGTGTCTTTCTCTCCCCCCCCCATCTTCATCACACTTTGCCTTTCTGCTTTCCTCTGTTCCTTTACTTACCTTTGTATTGGCTTCTTTCATCTCTTTTCTTCTCTTCTGTCTTCTTTCTGGGTCCTCTCTGCACTGCTCCTCACTGAATGTCGGGCGTGACGTGATGACTACACACCCGACATTCATTGAGAACAGAGCAGGGAGGAGGGAAGAGGAACGCCGGCGCCGCGATCATGTGAGTATTTGTTTTTTGTTTTTTTTAAGTACCCTGTTCCCACCACCAACGACGAAAAAACATCTTAGGTTTAAAAACAAAACAAAAAACGGTCGGCAGTGAGGGCCTGGGCCAGACCCTCTGGCATGTCCGGGCCCGGGTAATTAGTACCCGCCCCCCTCTCGGCAGCCCTGTGTGTAGCTGACTGATTTGTGTACAACTGACTGACGTGTGTATCTGACTGACGTGTGTATCTGACGTGTGTAACTGACGTGTGTAACTGACTGATGTGTACAACTGACTGATGTATGTAACTGATGTACACAAAACTGTCTGTTGTGTATAACTAACTGATGTGTGTAACTGACCGACGTGTGTAACTGACCGATGTGTACAACTGACTGATGTGTGTAACTGACTGTGAACAACTGACTGATGTATGTAGCTGTCTGATGTGTGTAACTCACTGATGTGTAACTGCTAGAATAAAACCCCCATGTAGTGTAATGATTTTGTATATTTTTGCAGTTGCACTGAATGACTGGGAAGAAATAAAGTTATATTATACATATATTACATGAAAAATATTAATACAGATTTTGTATTCAGACTCTGAAGCTCAGAATTATCCATCTCTATAAAGCCCCTTACCTCAGTTATATCCTGCTGTATCTGCCTCTCCTCCCAGTCTCACCTCCTCCTATCTTGTGAAAGAGTGCTGTGCTGCAGCATTATGATGTCAGACGCTGTCACGCAGCATTGTGATGGCAGATGCTGTCAGGCAGCATTGTGATGTCAGAGGCAACAAGCCTAGGCTAAAAATAGAGGCACACAATGCACACTTAAAAAACTTCACATGAAAGTCCAACCCCTTTACTACTCTCTTCAAAATCAACTTTTTATGCTAAGATAATGGTCGGATAAGCCTCTCGTTTATAATAATCATGAGAGTGAGGGGACATTGGGACTGTCTTTATTACAGATGGCAATTTTGTTTATGACATATGCTGTTACATCGCTCAGAGTGTGCCTAGAAATGAGGTTCTCAGCGATGGTGCAATATGCGCAAAGCGAGCCCCAGTAAAAAAAAAATAATATATTATATATATAGGATAAGACACAGTGAGAGCACGTACTACAGGAAACATCCCATCCTACTGTCTTCCCTCATCTTATTCGGACCACATGGATATACTTATGTTACCTTGAGGATTACAAATGTTTATTTTGTTTAGGGTTGTGGGTATTCAAGAACTGTATCCAAATTGACTTTATCTGAACTAGTACCACCTCGGTTCTTATATGGAGTGAGGTGGATTATATCACAATGTGGAATTACAAAAATATGAATTCCCTATTTCCTGGTCTCGATCCCCCTCATAACATACACAAAAAGTAAGCAGCTCTTTCAACATCACAAATGTTTGTAAAGGGTTAAAACAAGGAGTTTCTCTTCATCAACAGGGATTATAAATCTCATTATTCAGCGTTGCCCACCATTGTTCTCCTCTGGATTAGATTTGGAGGCTCCATCTCAGCAATGGAGAGCCACATATAGGGAGCATCCTAATCCTTACCCACCACCAATCCTCTTTCTATTCAAGTCAATCCCTAACCAAATTGGCTTTAGTCCACCCCTGCAGCGTGGGACTCCACTGTGGGAATATTGGACACTTTAAAAGAGCCTACAGGTTGATATGGGGATGTTCCAAGATTTCTTGAGCTTGATGTAGAGTTTTGTTTTTCAACAGCTCCATTGTGATTCCTGCATCTGATCCTGTGTTTAACTTGCAACTTCCCTACATCTGGTTGCCACGAATCTCTGCTCCATCTGGAGTTGCTCTTGGGTTTGTTCACCTGGTGCGCCTGCTGAACAGTGAGACTGGGGTTCAGATCCTTATCACGGTGATAGAGAGCATTGGCTGAGTGGCCAGGAACATCAAGAGATAGAGAAGTACTATAGAGATATTTCCCTTGCAGCGTGTTTGAGATTTTAGAACTCTCCGCAGTGATATTTACCCCGCTGATGGACCACAGAATAACCTCAACCCAGGGGGCAGGTCTGCATGCCCTACTTTCCAAATATATTAAAAGGTGCTACATTGCTTTGACTGAAAGTACAATAGACCATCCAAAATGCAGATGCACACTTTAGGCCCGACGATGTGTCGCACGAATATCGCACCGCGCACATTGCCAGCAATTACCGTAGAAATCTTCGATCATTTTCCCTCTCACCTCTATGACGTGTGAGGAAAAATTGAGCATAGATTTCTGTCAAATCTCTGCAGCAAGGTGTCTTGCAGACGTTCCAGCTAAATTAATTCCCCCCTAAGTGTATTTAACAAAAATGTACGCTTTTGTGTACTCTTTGCATGTATCTTAAGGTACGTGCCGTTCGTAATACTAAGTAAACTAAGGGACACATTTTATGTCTACGTTGTAAGCTTAAATAGTGTCAACCTCTACATAAGTCTCCTGGGGTAAATGTATTAAAGAGCGATTTTGGCAAATTGCCTATATTCGGTGACTTTGACAGCTAAATTTAAAACGGCAATGCGTTTAAAGGCAAATCTTGACTTTAAACACATTGCTGTTTTAAATTTAGCTGTCAAAGTCGTAGAATACCGTCAATTTGCAAAATCGTTCTTTAATACATTTATCACCTAGGGGTAAATGTATCAAGGTGAGAGTTTTCCGGCAGGTTTGAAAAGTGGAAATGTTGCCTATAGCAACCAATCAGATTCTAGCTATCATTTTGTAGAATGTACTAAATAAATGATAGCTAGAATCCTAGATTGATTTATCAAACCCGCTGGAAAACTCTCAGCTTGATACATTTACCCTCTTGTGTTTTTATGATTAGGTTTTTTTGCACTTGTATGCGGACTGGTACCTTACGGTATAAATGTCCCTCAATGTGTGTAGTGTTGGACAAACCTCATCAAATATCATCAATTACCACACGCTCCTACCTGGACTGATGCCTCCAATTAGCTCAATGCTCAGGGATCTACATATCGGATTCCTGATGACTGGCGATTGGCTCATTCCCAGGGGCTGTTTATCAAACACAAGGCATGACATGGGAGTTTTAGAATGTGACAGAGATATTTTGTGTTTTGTATTACAGGTCTATGTGTTCTCTGGAGAGTTTGGGGTGTATAGAGACATGTAATGTGATCAACACCCTTTACATATTGGGAGAATTAGTTCCCTCAGCCATCAACCAATATAGGAAATTGTTTGAGCTATTAGTGGAGACTGGAGAGTCGTTAAATGGGAGGTGATTTTGTTACCAAAGTTACCCCATCACAACCTCCTTCAGTGAAGCCCTCACCAGGACAACACTTCCTCCTCCTATACACCCCACGCAGCTTGTACATACTGCTACAGGTTTACATATGAAATAGTACTAACTATTGAGACATGGCATTCCCACCCATCATGGGGATGCTCATGCTTCTGAAGGAACCACTCTCCCCTTTCATCTCTTAAATGTCTGGCCATCTCCACTCTACTCTGCACTTCATGCTCAGAGTGGAAGGGTAAGACTGAGTTCCCTTCCACTCTGAGCAGTATGTAATTTTGTAGCCCTAAAACGTTGGCTCGTGCATGGCCTTCTGGGGCTTCAGATCTCTTGTGGCAACAGAGGTCACACTGCAGGAAGCTCATTAAGATACCTCCAGCAACTTTAGGTTGCATATCACTGTTCTACACTATGATTGTACAATTCAGGTCCTTTTCATACGTGTGCACGTATATATAAGTACACTAATAGCTATGTAATTAAATGCTTGAAATACACAAAAGAAGCTAAGTCTAACTGTATCTGACGAAAATGGAAACTTTAATTAAGGTCGTATGTTTAAGTAGTGGCAGGATGGACATTGAAGTGATGTTTTGTTTTTTCCACCACGCACATATTCAGAAGCATCCTTAATCCTACAAAAGTAGGGGCGGATATATCTTTCAGGAGCAGTTCTAGGGATTGTAAGGTGTGCAAGCACCTTAACTTGCGCTAGGCAATAAGACAGTGCACTTGCCCTCATATAAAAGCAGAGCGGGTTCGCTCTTTGTAAGATTTGTAAATTACTCTTACTGTTTTTATTGATTGCTAAGAATGAAACCAGTGTTGTTCTCACTCTCATAATTCCAAATAATGATACATTTGGAAAGAGCAGAATTTTAGGTGAAAAAGTGACTCTAGAATAGTAATATGCAAGATGACCACCATTCACATTGCAAGCAACACCCACAATCATACAAAGTAAGTGCATGCCCATTTTCCAAGGAGACACAAATTTGAGCATACACCTTTGTATAAGCCAAGTGGACAAATAAGTCCAGTGGGGTGAAAGAGCTGCATTGCGCTCCTGGAGTTTTGCTCTTTCATAATAAGACCCTTATGGGCGTATTCAATTGTGAGCGTTAACGCTGAAAAACGAGCGCTCGAAAAATATTACCGTTTATAAGCGTTAATACGGTAGTTTACTCGCGGAATTTCAGCTCGCAGCTCAGGGAGCAGCGAGCTGAAATTCCGCAAGTTTTTACCGTATTAACGCTAAGATTTTCCGAGCGCTCGTTTGTTAGCGTTAACGCTAACAATTGAATACGCACGTTATTGTTTGTTTACTGAATTTACTAGATCTTTTTGAGTACAGCAGGAATTACATGTTTGCTCAGGGACAAGTCCTTCTACGACTACAGACAGGGTACCGGTGGGGGCATTGAAGCAGGGCAAGACCATAGCTGATTGGGCTTGGCCCAATTAAATCTCAGGGGGGGGGGGTTTGTATAATTTTTTTTTTACTAGAAGCATTTCATACATTTTGGTTTACATCATATTAGGCAATATATAAATCAAAGCCAATATACAAATTATATGCTTGACTGATTCAGTTCTTTACACAAAACCAAATCAAAACAGCACATAAAATCCTTGCTCAATAATTGGCAATAGCATTGTGTTTACGTCATAACCAAAAGCAGCAATTTCAACAGTACTAAGAAATAACCAGTAAGATTCCAGGGGCGGATTGGCCATATAACCTATTGTGGCTTTTTCTGGTAGACCAGTGGTCTCAGGAGGCCGCCTAATGTTTTTTTTTGTGTGTAATTGGAGGCTCTGGGATGGTCACCGGCCTCCTGGATTATATTGGGGCTGAATTAAGGGGGAGGGGCACATACTCCGGGACACTGTACTGTTAGGGGCCCCTCCGAACCAGATGACAGTGAGCCCGGGGTAGTTAGTGGCGAAACCCTCCTCTGGGACCAGCCACCTTCCTTCTAGTGGCCGCAAATCCCTATGTGTAGCTGCCTCCTTCTATCGGTGTTATAAACAGGAGTCACATTGGACTTGAACCACGTGACAGGTGTCGTCCCATGTATGCAGAGCGGCAAGCAGGCGCGGGCTGGCATATATCAGCCCGGGGGGCGGTGACGTGGCCGCATCCCGTGTCATGAGATGCGGGCGCTTGTCAAAATCAGGTCATTTCCCATCCTAGTGGCGTCCGGCCGGCCCTAACAGCGCTAAAATTGAGTGGCCCGGGGGGGCGATGTCCCCCTGCCACCCGGGCCAGCCCGCCCCTGGCGGCAAGAGAGGCTGTCTGCATCTATCACTATTAATTAAATGTGCAGTTGTTTGGGGAGAATGAGGTCTATTTATTAAACATGAATCCACCAAAACAAGGTTTTAGATTTTGAAACGCTGGCTTCAGTTAAATGAAAGATAATTTTTGACATTCTGATGGGGTGGGTATTGATGGGTGGGGCACTAGACCAGTGAAATACATTAAAAATCAATTATTATATACAGAATTGTGTGTCTTATTAGAAGCAAAAGGGAGGTAAAGTCAATATTGTTCTCCAAGGAACTGTTAAATAGAAGTGCTAAAAAAACTGCATATATGAAATATAGAAAGATCTAATCAGAGGAGGATAAAAAGCATATACAATTAGTCTAACAAACTAAAAGCAATTACACATGCTTAAGTAAAAATAGTTTATTTCCTCTTCCATTCTCTATGGCAGCCATTACAATGGGTTGGTCCTACCACGTCTGAAGGAAAAGGACGCCAATGGGATGGTAATTGGGTTTGATCAAAGGATTTCAATCAGTATTAGATAAGGTGAGGTAAATTCAGCACAAAAACTGCAATGACAGGAAAAATGAAGATTGTCACTCACTCCTACTTTTGACGGCACACGCACTCTGACTAAAAAATTACAATACAGTTATTACTTATAAGTGATGAAATGCTAGCATATGCATAAAACACAGACAAGGGTAAACATTATTTTATTTGAAACAAACACACTACAAAACATGCCTCATTCACTCTCTTTGTTGCTCACCTAGACCCTTGTTCATAATCTGTAATAAATTCAAGGATCCTTGGATTGGCAAAATAAAAACCCACATATGAGAGACAATACTATCTCCTAAGAGCTCCTGGCGCAAATGAGATCTTAGCGCCAATAGTCATATTTATAACATTGGCATTTCCCACGGCTTGAACTCAGGACTTCAGTGGGTGAATTAGGGTAGTGGTATGGGGTGTTTTTATTTCAATTAAAATCACTTTTACACTTAATTCTGTGTTATATTTACATTTTTCCTTTGTGCATTACAGTTCCCAGTGGGCATGCTGGCACTTGGGGAACCACAAGTGCCAGCATGCTATAGGTATGCTGGTGTTTGTAGTAGTACAAGCATCAGCATGCCCAAACACCTAATGGCAGCCTGGTCATGCTGGGACCTGTAGTGCAACAGGAACAAAACGGATTTATACATTTATTTTATCTTTATTACCCAACACCCACAGCCCCAGGGAAGTGCCCTAGTGCTATCAGTAAAGGACTGGTTAAACCTGGGGGGTGTCCACATTTTTATTTGCAAATCCAATCTCCCTAGGGAATCCAGCCCTGTGCTGACCAGCCTGAGGCTGGTTTGGCATTATAGCAGGGGGACCTCACAGTGCTGGCACCACTAGGCTTGATTAAACTGTTTGGAAGGGGGGAAGCCGATTATTTTATTTATTTATTTATTTTTACATGTATTGCCCTTTTTTACTGTTTATGGCTGTTTCTTTACATCAACATTTTGAATGTCGGCTTTACAACCCTGTCAACATTTTACATGTCGCATATTAACTGTGTCAACATTATGAACATGTACACATTGCGACTGCCGACATTATACCTGTGTTAACATTTTGACTATCGACATTCCGACAACATCCCGAGTGACTGTCACCTTTCTGTCAGCTTGAACCAGTCTGACCATTCTCCTCTAACCTCTATCATTAATAAGGCATTTTCACCTACAGAATTGCCACTGACTGGATGCTTTTTTATTTTGCACACCATTCTCTGTAAACTCTTGAATTCCCAGGAGATCAGCAGTTTCTGAGATACTCAAACCACCCTTTCTGGCACCAACAATCATTCTATGATCATTTTTCTTCCCATTCTGGTGTTTAGTCTGAACGACAACTGAAGCTGCTGTCCATGTCTGCATGCTTTTATGCATTGAGCTGCTGCCTCATAATTGGCTGATAAAAGATTTGCAATAACGTCTAGGTGTATCTAATAAGTGGCCACAGGGAGAGAGAGACAGAAATCTCCCTCTTTCTCCCTCTCTCCGTCACAGTACTTCAGCTTTACAAGAAAATACATTACTTTAGGGCTTTGTTCCTATTTGTACTTAGGCCTGCAATACTTCTGTGTTGTCAGAGATGCAGCTCTTATGACCTTCGACATTTTCACCTCATCTGCAGGAGTTAATCTCCCTCCCTTGTTGGATCACCTGCAACTGCTTCCTTGACTATTTATTCCCACCCCTCACCATGCGCCTTGCTGGTCATTGATTGTTGTTTTCCATATCCTGTGCCTTGGAAATTTTGCTTACCAGTGTTTGTTCCCTTGTATATTTGGCTCTACCTACTACTATCATTCCTAACTCACAGTTTGCCTGCATTCCTCCAGCATCTTGTTCGCAATATTTGCTACGTCTAGTATTCATCGGCATTGTAAGTGTCCTTCTTTTGCTGCTGTTCAGTAGACATTTCAGAGACTGTTTGTACCTATCCAGTCACACCTGAAATCTGTCTTGTTTATATCCTGCAATATCTGGACTGTGTCTTGTTTATACACTGTGTATAGGGGTTAGGGGAAGAGGTGCCATCTCCTGGGGTTGATGGTAGTTCACAGCAGCGGAGAAGTCACACAAGTCCAAGGTTTTAGTACAACTGGCTTCAGACAGTTTTATAAAGCAGACAAAATAAAAAAAAATATATTTTTTTTAAGAAAAATAAACACCCTGCCTGTCCAGCACCAACAAAAACACAGAAACACCCTGTCTCCTATGAAGGACCTTCTACTGTGAAGGAACCCCCATAAAAAATACAGGACTTACTGGTCACCGATTGCAGTGTCTCTCTGGAGGCATCGAACCTCCTTCCCAGGCTTGAGAGAGTAAGGAAACTTTCTAGCATCTTTTTATCAGCACCTTGCAGGTGCAACTCCTGATTACCAGCAACTTGCTGACACAAGCCGCCATGCAAGCCATAACGTTTCAGGTACCTTCATGTCATGTCCCGCTTCAGCTGTTGACAGACAGCCGGGGCGCATGTGTCTGCAATCACATGATTTCAGTCGCCTCTGATTGGCTACCAGGAGTTTAAAAGGTGCGGGGGCTTAGCCTTCCTGACGGTTATAACGTCTTTGCTCTGCAATTTGCTGACCTGCTCCTTGTTCTGACTACCTGTGTTTGACCTTTGGCTTGTTACCTGGACCTTTTTGCTGTTGCCATGAGGACTTGGCTTGTTCTATGGATCACCCTAGTCTGCTGCCAGCCCTGACCTTTTAGCCTGTTCCTGCAATCCTCCTTGCTTGCCTCTGACCCTCAACCTCTGGCTTGGCTTTGTCTATGCTGTACTTTCTATCTCTGTGCTTTCAGTTCTGGTCATAAGCTTTGTACAACTCTGAGTATAAGTCATGCGGGCATCCAAGTAACCCTGAGTCCAGACAACTCTGCAGGAATGGCAGCTGCTATAGGTGAAGACCTCTTTTGCCTGTTCTAAAAGTTTACGACAATTACTGGGAAGATGTAACATTTGCGAGCTGGTTGGACAACGCAAAATGGGCTTTATAAATTGAGTGCACCCTTCTCTCTCCATTAATACCCCAGGGTACCTTACCAGCTTTTCCTGAAAACAATCTCCCTGGGGTTTTAAAAGCATATAAAAGACAGACAGCATGTGGCATACACTATATGGACAAAAGCATTCGGATGCTCGGCCATTACACCAACAAGGATTGCAATGACCTTGTATTCAAATACATTTAGTTTAATATGGAGTTGGTCCCACTTTTACAGCGATAACAGCTTCCACTCTTCTTGGAAGGCTTTCCACAAGATGTTGGAGTGTTTCTGTGAGAATTTATGCCTATTCATTCTGTGGAGCATTTATGAGGTCACTGATGTTGGACAAGAAGGCCTGGATCGCAATCTCTACTCCAGGTCATCCCAAAGGTGTTCGATAGGGTTGAGGTCAGGGCTCTATGTGGGCCAGTCAATTTGTTTCACAACGAACTCATCAAACCATGTCTTTGTAGTCCTTGCTATGTGCACTGGGCACAGTCATGTTGGAATAGAACACTGTTGCCACAAAGTTGTAAGCATAGCATTGTCCAAAATTGGTATGCTGAAGCATTAAGATTGCCCTTCACTGGAGATAAGGGGCCTAGCCCAAACCCTGAAAAACAGCCCCATACCATTATCCCTCCTTCACCAAACTTCACAGTTAGCATAATGCAGTCAGGCAGGCAACGTTCTCCCGGCAGCCGCCAAACCCAGACTCGCCCATCTGACTGCCAAACAGAGAAGCGTGATTCGTTACTCCACAGAACACATTTCCACTGCTCCACTATCCAGTGTCTGTGTGCTTTACACCATTCCATCCGACGCTTGGCATTTGTCTTGGTGATGTGAGGCTTGCATGCAGCTGCTAGACCATGGAAACCCATTCCATTAAGCTCCTGGTGCACAGTTTTGCCAGTGGAAGTTTGGAGCCCTTCAGCTATTGAATCAGCAGAGCGTTGGCATCTTTTACGCACCATGTCCCTTAGCAGTCCTTGACCCCGCTCTGTGATTTTACGTGGTCTTCTGCTTCCTGTTGTCCCTAAATGCTTCCACTTTCTAATAATATCACTTACAGTTGATCTTGGAATATCCAGCAGGCATGAAATTTCACGAATCATCTTATTGCAAAGTTGGCATCCTACTAGCACAGTACCACGATTGAAGTCACTGAGCTCTTCAGAACGACCCATTTTCTATCAAATATATTTGCAAATGGAGCCTGCATGGCTCGGTGCTTGATTTTATACACTTCTGGCAACAGGTCTCATTGAAACACCTCAATTCAATAATTAACAGGTGTGGACAATACTTTTGTTCATATAATATATATACCTGCCATTGGCCAATTTCCCATTGATTCTGTCACACCTGCTATTCCTGGATTGTATTTTGTTTATTCATGCTCCATCTTCAAGCTCAAGGCTCCATTATTGTTTGCAACTGAGTGTTTGTGCCTCACTAAAGCAAATAAGCCCTCACCTACTCCTAACTCCTTTGCTATCATTGCAAGCACCCAGTTAATCCTAACAGAATGACCAGCCAAAAAACAGTATTGAAGCCCACTGAAAGATTTTTTGCATCAGATTGTATTTTTTTGTGTCACAAGCTACCAAATGAATCCACTGTTTTCTCTGCAGATATGTCTGCCGTGCAACCAATAGAACTACCATTACTATAGACTTTACAGGCTGATATAATTCTGCTACTCTCTCAGCTGGCTCAGGTTACTGCTTTATTTCCTGATCTGATCAAGAGACTCTCAGATTCTCTCAGTTCTCTTTGCTCAGATGCCTTTGATTCTTTTCTGTCAGCTCTATCTGTTACAGATTCAGTGCAGGCATCACCCCTCAATAACACTACTATAAAATTCTAGTTAACCAAGAACTACTTTGCAGTAAAATCACTGCAGTAAAAGGCCTGCAAGTGGTTCTGGACCCCATCTGACCAAGCGATGGCGCAGAAGAATTGGTAAATTATGCCTCTACTGTGCCAGTAATGAACATCTTTTACAAGACTGTCCACTCCGCAGACCACAACATCCTGCAGAACAGTCTTCAGTTTGTTACTCACCTGATCCAAGATTTGTTTGTACATCACCTCCTGTTTCTACGTTACAACATGACTTGTTCCCAGTGACAGTGCCTAAGCTGTTGGTTCCTCCTGCTACTGTTCCAGAATCCATTTCAAATCTAATCACTGAGAGGATTCAAGTTCTTCGTTCTGCCTCAGTAACTAGCTCTGAACATCTAGTCCTTGTTGCCTGCTCGGAGCTGCCAGCAATTGTTTTGTTTGTGAATGATGAATATTTATATATAATATATATATATATATATTATAGAATATATATTATTGTCAGTGACCTCCTCAGTGGTTGGGGCGGCCCCTGGTCTCAAAGAGATGGCCTCGACTGTCACTATCCAATGAGGCTGAGTGTCACAATATACGTGAGGGGTACCTACTAACGTTGAAGCAGCTCAAGTAGAAGATGCAGAGTCTAACGCGCCTCCTGGTCTTCTCCAGAAACCCCCTGGATGGTTTTTGCAGCAGGAGACGCGCAGGTCGTGGCCCTTTACTGAGTCGTATAGTCAGGTACAAGAGTGGTCAGATGAGCCGGTTCACTAACGTTCTATCTATGGAGGTACACAGGTAGGAATCCAGAAGTAGTCGTCAAACAAGCCGGGTCGGTAACTTCCAAGGTAAACAATGCACAGGGAGAATCCAATAGAGAGGTCAGACAAGCCGGGTCAACAGGGAACACAGGAGAGCAGGAGTAGTCAGACTAGCCAAGAACAACAAACACGCTGGAGCAGGATAGACCTAAATCTCTGGCACCAGCATTGCTGCCTGTCAATAAGAAAGAAGTAATGCCGGAACCTGGAGAGAAGAAGACCAGAAGAGAGCAAAGTAAGTGCTGTTTCTAAATATCAGGGGGGATGAGGAGGAGAAGGGGATACATTGGCTGTGGAGGGGGAGAGATGACTGGGAGGGAGTGATGAAATGGCAACTGGTTGATGGTTGGGCGAGGAGGGATGATGAATTGGCTGGGCGGGTTAATGAATTGGCTGGTGGAATGGTTAATGAATTGGCTGGGGAGAATGGTTAATGAAATGGCTTTGGGGTGATGAATTGGATAGGGAGTGTTGATGAATTGTCTGGGGGGCTGATTAATTGGCTAGAGTGAGCAAGTGAGTGGTTGGGTGGGTGATGAAATGGATGGGGAAGGTCATAAACTGTCTGTTAGGGGTTCATAAAAATGGCTGGGGAAAGAATTGGCTGGTGGGGGGAGGTGATGAAATGGCTTGGGGGGGCATCATCATCATCATCAATATTTATATAGTGTCAGCAATTTCCGTAACGCTTTACAATTGGGGACAAACACAGTAATAGACAAACTGGGTAATACAGACAAAGAGTCGAGAAGGCCCTGCTTGCAAGCTTACAATCTATGAACATGATATCTGTATTGTGTGGCGGAGATGTGGATGCTCTCTGCGGTCTCAGAGGTCAGTAGAATGCTAAACACTAGACAGACGGGGCTGGTAGATGTTAGTACATGATTATAAATAATTTTCATATATTTTATTGTCTATATATGCCTGTAATAGGTGATTGTGTTATTTGGTCATAATGGATTGTGTGTTTGAATCCTTCAAGTTTTGTTAACATTTTGCATTATAATGACAGTTTTGCACATTTTCAATATAGGACTTCAAGTTTCCAGAAGCCAGCCAACTGACAACAACGCCCCAAGAACAAGCAAGAAAGAACATCAGGTAGTCTACGCTGCAAGAACCAGGTAAGAGAGAATGTCACAATTTGTCTAACTTTAAATGCGGAATCGGTGTATTAGCCAAAGGCGGCTGGAACCCTTAATTAGACCCTGCCAGCTGCTGTTTCCAGTGCCACGTTACCAGCTGCTGCCTCTTGTGCCAAAGGTCTATTGGTTGCTTCCTGTCTTATGGCTTTGTCTTCTGCTCTTTGCTTGAGGTTTCAGAGATGCCTCATGGCGCTGTCTAGCCAGAGATGCCCCTAATTCCATTTTTCTTACATGAGAAGCAACCATGCACTGGGGGTGATCAGTCAGAGAAGGACGTTCAAGAGAAGGAGCTGTCCGGGATACCTCCCTCTTTCTTCTTCATATGCTAGTCCTCAACATTCCCCATGTAAACGCTTCCTGGAGGCTATAGATCACAGTGAAAAAAACACATGGATGTATTCAGGCCCGGTGCTAGGATCCCCGGCGCCCTAGGCGCAATTTTGAAATCCGCGCCCCCCCCAAATAAATCTGCCACCCACCCCCAAAATATCCGCCCTCCCCCCAAAAAGAAATCCACCACCCCCCACAAAATATCCGCCCCCAGGACTTTCCTTACCTTAAACTCCATAACGCTGCTCCTCTCTGCAGGGTCCCGTCCCTCACTGACTGACACTGTCGGGCCCTGATGATGTCACACCCGGCAGTCAGTGAGGGGAGGGGGAGTGAGGGGGAGTGAAGGAGACAGAGGTGCGCCCGCCCCATCAGCTGTTGGAGGGGGCCGTTGCGGCGATGGAGATCCATAGCTGTGCGGCGGCCGTGGAAGGTATGCCCGCGGTCGCCGCACAGTTTTACAATATAAAGTATATCTGCTTTTTAATCCTGTGGCGCCCTTCAGAGCCCCGCGCCCTAGGCAACTGCCTAACGTTGCCTAATGGGAGCGCCGGGCCTGGATGTATTGCAAAACATCAACATGAGTTTCCATGAGTAAAAGGACCAGTGGGAGGAGATGCTCAGGGTAATAGTGGCCCAGCATAAATTAATCCAGACATCTATTGAGGGTGTTAGTCATACCGGTTAGCCCTTCTTAAGTGGCTTTTCCATGCGGCCCAAGAGCATGTCCTTGCATTTGTCTCCGTGGTGTAGAAGGCTCAAGACTTGACTCCGCACGTGCAGCCCCCAGTGCTCTGGTCACAAGGCTACAGGTGCAGAGGACAACAGGTTCTGGGAGGGGGTGCTTAAAAACCTTAAATAAAAATAATATTATTGCCAGAAAAAAAGATAAAAATCTTACTCAAATACTGGTGTTCTTTTTCCATTAATATTACATAGGAATGTATTACCCAGTATTGTTTTATTAATGTTTGTTCCCAATTGTAAAGCGCTACGGAATTTGCTGGCGCTATATAAATAAATGATGATGATGATAGGAAGTGGATAGAAGCAGAGTATAGGTTGTTCATAGTAAAGATGGGCAACATATTTAGTTCATTAGAAATGTATATACTGTATACAGAATGTGTGTTGTGTCCATCTTGTCAAACTTTTGTATTAATGATTATTTTCTAAACACATAACAGACACATTTTCATATTGCATTGTTGGCATAAATATATGTTCCTATCTCCCAGAAGGTCCTATATGTCAGAAAAATTACACAGACTTTTTCCTCAAAAGAGTAAAAACAAATACACCTGACATTATTTACAAATAAAGGAAAAAATCCATTAGCATAATGTTAGCTAAAAACATGCAAAAATAAGTAGATATGTCACTACAAGAATAAATCTGATAGATTAGAAAAACATCCTGCTATAATCAGCAGAGAAATAAAACAAAAACCTTACTAGTGAAAGGAATGCTGCCATGTTTTGATAATAACTCTCTAGAGTTCTGGAGAGTTATTATCAAACCAGAGTAATGTGTTTATGGAAGTAAATATAAAAGTAACAAAAGAAAAAAAAGTAAGCAAACACAATGGCATAAGAATAGGCAAACATAATTTGAATGTACTGTAATTTCCTCTACATAAACTGTTGCGGACTTTCGCTTTGCTATTGATACTCACACGTGCTAATAGCTGTAAACAACACAAAGCTAATTTACATACCTGAAAAAAATCACTTGTATCTGCAGAAGTGACACAAACATACGTTAGTTCAATAATCAATGGTATCAGCTGTATTGTAATTCCGCAATCTTCCAATCAGAAGCGATGAGGTAATGTTGTCATTCATCAGTATCATCCTGGATTTATACCTGTCCTCTGGCAGGTACAAAAGGTACACTTCATAACAGGAGTATTTACACTAAATTGTAGGTCTGCATGAGCTGCATTTGCTTGAACACGCCCTTACAGTACTTGTCCTATGTTAGAGACCCCTTTCCCTCCCCCATTCTACCTCTCCAGTCCTAAGTAGTCTTAACTGTCATTCGCACTCAAGCCTGTATTTGCACATGTGCCTGTATTCATTTTCTGATCATGCTCAGAGCAAAAAGCACACAAATTTCACCATGCAAATTGGCATAGAACTCACTCATCAGATTCTCAGTGTTTTTATTTTCCAAGCAGAGCTCCCACACTAAGTGCCCACCACTAGCATGTAGGAGCAGCAGCCGGCAAATTCTTACCTGTGAAGTTGCCGGGTGTATTTCAAGATGCTCTACTTGTGAAGAGGGAGCTGCGTGCAGTTAATAGTGATGTACAAAGCATTGCAAGTGTAAACTCCGCTTTGGCACCACTGTCTCTTGTAACAGCAGCTAGAAGTAAAAATTACATTTCCTGGCAGGCATTACCAATGGGTGTTATGACTTGCCGGGCTCTCTGTCAAAGTAACTAGATAGATAGTTAGGGATATGTATGTAAGTTTGGCTCAAGTACCTCTCTGCTCTGCTGTCTGTATTCTATACTTAACTGCAATCAAGTTACCTTGTTATCTGTGTTTCTTAATAAAGTCATTGTAACCAATTACCCCCTCTCCGTGGTCATACCTGGGAAATCCGTGACACCCCTGCAGCATCTCGGCGCTCATATTTCAACAATCTTCCTATGGCTCTGGACTCAACCTTGCCACAGGTACTATTGACTGTTTACATATATCACTGTGTGCCTATAATTGTAGTTACCCCCTGGCAACCGCCTAGGAATTGTTTTCCTCCAATATCTGGACTCTCACTGGTACTGTGGGTTGTAGTTACCCTTGGCTACTGCCTACGTTCAGTTCCTTCATCTTTACTTATCTCTGCAAGTTCCGTTCCTTTCCGGACAAGCACCGGTACAGAAGTTGCTGTGTATCAGGGGACCTCTCCATCAACTGTTCCTTTAGTTATTCCAGTGGCCACGAGTGATATATCAGTCTTGACACCATCTACTCAGTGTCTCACCAGACTCCCTCCTGCACTTCCTACTCTACGGCCTCGGTAACTCTATTCCTGGGTTCTCCCCAGCCAGTGCACATCTCACGACCCTCTGTTTGTCTGCAGCCAAGCCTGTCCCCACCACTAGGGGCTGCAGTGAACACCAGATGTTCGGAGCAGACTCCAGGTTTTGCTGTACTGGCTGAGGGGTTCCTAACAATGGGAGGAGACAGATAGCACCCACTAAGGATGCATGTGCTGGACCTGCCACTGATTATGTAAGGAGCCAGGGTGAGCGCACCGGGAAGCAGAATGGTGCAAAAGGCTGATCCCTCCCACGGGAAAAAGAGGAGTTCAGGGGAGGTAAAGCAGAAAGAGATCACACTGAGGAGTTGTATGTGACTTAGGAGGAGGCACTGGGAGTGTGTCCAACTATTGGAGATGGCAGGGAAGAACACCCTAAAGAGAATGGGTTAGCCAATATCCTACTGGCTTTGAAAGGGCTCAGAGCACCAAGCACAAGAAAGTGCAATAAGGTACAAGCAGCTAGGCAAGTATAAAGATATTGCCCAGTCCAGTGTGCAGAGGAGAGAGACTGTACATGACCAGTTTGTGAGTAAAGGAAACCAGAGAATGTGAGAGTGTCAGTGAAGGAAGAGATTGTACATTATATCTCAGACTTTAGGGAGTATTTTAACTACAGCTGGTCAGTATTGAGAAGCTTGTGAGTGTATTCTGCTGAGAGATTAAAGGAAGCCCCTGGTCAGAGAGGGAATTTCCAGACTCCTTCCCGTTGGTGTACGCTGGGCAGAACTTTGACCCGGGGAGCCAGTTCTCAACATTCCACTGGATGGATTTAGATGAAAACTTCACAGACTGGTAACATTTGATCCCAGAAGACAAGCTAAGGGGTTGAGGTCCCGGTCGAACCTTCCATTGTTGTGCGCTGACCAGAACTTTTACCCGGAGAGCCTGTTCTGGGCCTTTCACTGGATGGGTTTAAATGACATTATGTCATTGACATATTATATATAAAATTCATTGGTCTGCTTGTTTGTTTGTCTCTCCAGGTATGTATTCGGACAACCCTGCACTGATTGGCATGAGATCAAAGCGAGGTGGTCCAGTTGGATCCTGGCCAGCTTTTAGGGGATTAGGGTTCCAGTTGGACCTCCTGTTAGTGTACACTGGTCATAACTTTGACCCGGAGAGCCTGTTCTGAGCCTTCCACTTGATGGATATGGACAAAAAACTTCACAGACTGGTAACCTTGGATCTCAGAAGACATACTAGGGGGTTGAGGTACTGGTCAGACCTGCTGTTGGTGTACACTGGGCAGAACTTTGACCCAGGGAGCCTGTTCTGAGCCTTACACTGGATGGATTTGGATGATATTTAATATAAAAACAAAAATAACACTGGGTAGCTACCTCATGGGTGTGTTGGAAGAGCTGCTAAGCTGCTAATTATTTTTAAAAGGTTGAAAGTTACACCCAAGTCATTGATAACTTAAAGATTTAAACCCGGCAATGCTGGGTACTTCAGCTAGTAACATTATGTATGGTGAAAACACCAAGAACTCTGGAGATTTGTAGGCATGAGTTTGTCCATGCATGGACAATCTGCTGTCTGACCTCCTCAGACTATTCTCTGGAGCACAGTAATAGTTTAGTGCTAAATAACAACAGGTGAAAACAGACACAGCCAATGCAGGAAGGAACACAGTATTAGTTCAGTAAGTATAGGCTTCAGGCTTAGGTAGTACAGTCATGGCCAAAGTTTTGAGAATTACACAAATATTATTTTTCAAGAAGTCTGGTGGCTCAGTTTTTATGATGCCAATTTGCATATACTGCAGAATGTCATGAAGAATGATCAGATGAATTGCAATTAATTTCAAAGTCTCTCTTTGCAATGACAATGAACTTTATCCGAAAAACATTTCCACTGCATTTCAGCCCTGCCACAAAAGGAGCAGCTAACATCAGGCCAGGGATTCTCTCGTTAACACAGGTGAGAGTGTTGATGATGACAAGGTTGGAGATCACTCTGTCATGCTGATTAGAATAACAGACAGGATTCTTTAAAAGGAGGGTGGTGCTTGAAATCATTGTTCTTCCACTATTAACCATGGTTACCTGCAAGGAAACACATGCAGTCATCACTGCTTTGCACAAAAAGGGCTTTACAGGCAAGGATATTGCCGCTAGTAAGATTGCTTCTAAATCAACCATTTATTGGATCAGGGCGCCCAAAAACATCCAGCAAGTCCCAGAACCGTCATCCTAAAGTTGATTCAGATGCGGGATCGGGGCACCACCAGTGCAGAGCTTGCTCAGGAATGACAGCAGGCAGGTGTGAGTGCATCTGCAAGCACAGGGAGGTGAAGACTTTTGGAGGATGGCCTGGTGTCAAGAAGGCCAGCAAAAAAGCCACTTCTCTCCAGGAAAAACATCAGGGACAGACTGAAATTCTGCAAAAGGTACAGGGATTGGACTGCTGAGGACTGGGGTAAAGTCATTTTTGTCTGATGAATTCCCTTTCAGATTGTTTGGGGAATCTGGAAAAATGCTTGTCCGGAGAAGGAAAGGTGAGCGCTACCATCAGTCCTGTGTCATGCCAGCAGTAAAGCATCCTGAGACCATTCATGTGTGGAGTTGCTTCTCAGTCAAAGGAGTGGGCTCACTCACAATTTTGCCTAAGAACACAGTCGTGAATAAAGAATGGTACCAAAACATCCTCCAAAAGCAACTTCTCCCAACCACCCAAGAACAGTTTGGTGATGAACAATGCCTTTTCCAGCATGATGGAGCACCTTGCCATGAGGCAAAAGTGATAGCTAATTGACTCAGAGTTCAAAACATCAAAATTTTGGGTCCATGGCCAGGAAACTCCCCAGACCTTAATCCCATTGAGAACTTGTGGTCAATCCTCAAGAGGTGGGTGGACAAACAAAAAACCACAAATTCTGACAAACTGCAAACATTGATTAGGCAAGAATAGGCGGCCATCAGTCAGTTTGTGGCCCAGAAGTTGATTGACAGCATGCCAGGGCGAATTGCAGAGGTCTTCAAAAAGAAGGTTAAACTCTGCAAATATTGACTCTGCATAAACATAATGTAATTGTCAATAAAAGCCTTTGACATACTTGTAATTTTACTTCAGTATACCATAGCAACATCTGACAAAAAAGTCTAAAACCACTGAAGCAGCAAACTTTGTCAAAACCAATACTTGCATCATTCTCAAAACTTTTGGCCATGACTGTACATAGAGGTACTGTGCCGGTATAGCAGCGTATAGTAGCAAGATATCCAAGTACACACAGACTTCATGCATAGAAATAAATGGTGGTCAAACAATGCATTGGAATGGCAGGCAGCTAGCCGCAAAAATCAGTACAGATCAGGATCATGATTCAGGTAAAAGGATTGCTGGACACTGATCTGAGAGATGCAATCATCTGCCATTGAATCCTTGCACTGACTTAATCTTAAACACAGCTATTCCCTCCAACACCTGCACAGCATCAATGTTCATCAATACATCATCAGATTAATCCTTGATGTGTTTCTTTAGGCCCAAACAAGCTGCCAATCTAGAAAAGGTCTGAATCCTGAATGCCTACAAAGTCTCTTTATTGCACTTTCTTTATTGCAAACATTACACTAGGCCTCTGGGCTTCAGATGACACCAAGGGGTATATTTACTAAACTGTGGGTTTGAGATGTTGCCTATAGCAACCAATCAGATTCTAACTGTCATTTTGTAGAATGTAGGATTATTTTTTCATCTTCGTTTATGGAGTTGTTTACATAGTCTCATATATTTTGTTTTATGCAGGTTTGATAATAATTAGCCAAGACAATATTATTAGACAATTATGCGGTGGGAATCAAGTCATCATCAACCTGTAACAAAGATTCAGTTCTCATATGAGAACTATTTCAGTTATTCTTTTCCCATTTATCAAACCTCCCGATAAATAACTCCCTTCCTCTGGTTAAGCAGACAAACCAGCTACACTTTATTACCATGGGTATCCAACCTATTTCCTCCATACGTCTCAATTAGATAAAACACTTGATATATGTAAAAAGGCAATGGTAAGACTTGGGGTTTAAACTTCCCTAACAAATGAAGGTTTGCTCTAAAAACCTCGGGTCATAAAGCAGATATAGTAACATTACAAGAAACCAACTTCTTCTCACTCACAGTTGCTCAATTTACAAACATACATTATCCTTAATTTTATTCAGCCTGCAATCCTTTGTAAACATAATGATGTGGTCATAATAATCAATGCAAACTGTTCATGGAGATTTGATAAGTTATTGGATACTGCAAAAGATATGGAACAAATATGTACTATATTTAAGTTACTTTGGGGCCCCTTTAAGCTACTCATAACTGTGGGCAGCAAATAACATAATTCATCACTCTAGAGAAGGTAAGGATCTCCTCCACACCTTAAGCCTTCACGCATCTCTGTATGAAATAACTTCCTTCCAATGAGATCTCTTCATTTCTCAGACTTATTTCATCATGCCCAGAAACTTTTGGATGTGCAGAGCAGGTAAAGACTTCTTCCCTACACTAAATCTAGGTTAAGCTCCTTAGGGTTTAATGTCTTCACAATGAGAATTCCTCCACCCTTACGGTCAAGTTTCCTACAATAGCGGTTTGTTATTAGGCCTATGTTCGCCCATTTACCTTGTTCTGCCTTGTTCATCCAGTCCTCTATATTTTCCCTCAGAGCAGTACTTGATTGTCCTTACCTATCTTTGTAGTCGCTGACAGTATATATCTGTCCATTTGGATTAACCTACTGTTCCTAATTAACATTTGAATACTTTTTCAGTCTAATATATTTTAGTTTGATTTACCTGCCTTTATTCAGAGGTTTGAGTTATGGTTTGATACCAGTTGCCTACGTAATACATGACTCTGTTGTTATTGCACTGTAGAAATTGCTGATACAAAATATCTGTTACTCTTTACATTTTTGGGGGGTATTCAATTGTTAGCGAGATCCTCGGCAAAACGAGCACTCGAAAAATATTACCGTTCGTACGGTAATATGCCCGTAAATACCATTAATACGGTAGTTTACTCGCTGAATTTCATCTCGCAGCTCAGAGAGCTGCGAGATGAAATTCAGCGAGTAATTACCGTATTAACGCTAATATTTTTCGAGCGCTCGTTTTCCGGGGATCTCGCTAACAATTGAATACCCCCCTTTGAGTCTTGTCCTTTTTCTGGAATCTGACTCTTGCTTGTAACGCCAATTATCCTGCAGCTGCCTGGACCAAATCATAGCCTGTGAACTTAATTATCCTGATTGAATCGGATTTTGCCTATTGCACGTTAATTCTGCTCTGAAAGTTACTTCACTGACAATACTGCTTTTTCTTCTGCTCCTGCTTTGTCAAGTTTTATCAGTACTTGTGCTGCACCACACTGCCACAGCAGTACTGGCCAAAATCTAGAATTACAACTTGCATATTACTTTATGGCTCACTTTACTACCTAGTACTCTCTACTGTGAAAAGCAGTAATGGTTGAACTTGTCACAAATCACCCTACCAGTAAAGTTATCAGAACCTGTTGTAGATGAGAGCTTCACTTTTAGCAACCCCTGTTCCCATGGAACCAGATATGTTCGCTGGTACTTGGTTGTCCACGGACTTAATCTCGAGTAGTGATAACTCGAGAAGGTGGGTACCACAGAGGACTTGGTAGTGGGATGCTGAACAAAGATCTCTATGGCAACCGGGACAGAGGATGCACCTGGACCAGATTGAACAGGTATACAGAGTTGCAGTAAGGTATAGTACCAACCTCCACCAGTATAACAACTTGGTAGTGTAGAGTATGGATGTAATGCCAGTTGTGGCCTGTGTGGGGATGGCGCTGGAGAGCAACACAAAGTGCAAGGGAATGTGCAGGGACAAGGTTGAACTATACATATGGATAGTGAAACACAAATGACACAAGAAGCTGAATGGAGCAGATAGCGGGCACCACGATCCTGTGGCTGGGAAGTGGTATCACAGACAATAGACAGAGTCAAACACTAGGGCAAAAGGGTCGGTCCATGCAGAAATATGTGTCATCGGGGTCACAAACAATAAGGTCAATCCAGGCAGAAATCAGGTTTGGTCATGTCACACATAGAGTTCAAAACAGACTATCAGAGAAAAAGCAGAATATACACCAGAACAGGAGCAAGAAGCAAGCGTGTGAACGATATAACGGCAGTGGTTTAGTGAAGCTGACAGGTATTTGAAGCAGCAGTCACCAATCAGGACAGGTGTCAGATTAAGCTTTAGGTGAGTGGATTTCATGTGCTCACACCCAGGCTGACATCAACAGTGCAGCAGCCAAAATGAAAATAGCAATTACCTGCTGTTACTAATGAAACTTAGGTACTGTATTCTTCCTGTTTGTCATTCATACCTGCTACATATACCCGCTACATTTACCTGCATTAATGCATCATCCATCCCAACTGTCATGTTACCAAGAGTGGTACTCTCAGCCTTTTATCTTTGCTCGTATTCTATTGTGCCAACCTTCCTCTGTTAAGATGCCACTATTTAAGGATAATTACTGGGGACAACCATGCCATGTACTGTCAAACATATCAAGGGTTGCTGTAGGTGAAGCTCTCCTTAACACCACTTCTGGTAACTTAACCAGTAAGGTCATTCTGTTACATGTGCATAAAAATTGAACTTTTGAGCAAATGTCAGATAGAAATTTTAATGAACAGAATGTCCACCGTTTCCAGTTTAGAGGATCTAGTCACTGTCCACCATTACCTCATGGGTGGTCTCTGAGGTTTTAGAGTCAGATCTGTTGGAGGTACTTTAACACCTGGAGAAGATGTTTTAGTGGGAGACTGACGAGCAGGAAGGCACAGTTTCAGATGAGGTAGGTGGGCTTCTGCCAACATTTTGGCTGAGTAGTGTCTGTTTTGATGCCATACCAAAATACAAAAGGGGAAGCCCCACTTATGTCAGTGCAATGTCCTGCAAAATTTCAAAATTAATACTTTGGAGTTCTCCATGAATCAGGCAAGTCCCGATACGTGCCATATTTTGTGTGAAATTGCTCTGCTCATGCTCAGAAACGGACCACACGCCAGTGAATGCAATTACATCCAAAACATGTCCAAACGCAATGACACTGCCGACTACCTACGACTTGAAGGGACGGATGCATGTAGGTAATGTACAGTCAGGGCATGCCGAGGTCAAGCACACGCACATTCGTCCGATTCAAGCTTTGGACATTTCTTAGGTACGTGTTTTTTACCCATTTCACTTGAACCAGCTACATTGCAGGTGTAAGTGCCGACTGATAGTGATGACTACATGTATGAATGCCAAAAAATGTGTTTGCAGGTAAGAGAAACTCTAAAAATGCATTTTTTATATATCTGCTGCAGAGTCCTGTACCAAATTTATCACATTTAAAATGCACCTAGTATTATCTGATGTCTGGCGACCAGGTATATAATCCCACTTGGTCTGGATGGATTTGTGAGGGAGAAATGGATTCAACCTGGTGGCAATTAGTTTAGCAAAGATCTTTAGATCAGTGTGAAGTAAGACAATGGGTCCATAATTTTTGCAGTCCGAATGATCTTTACCTGGCTTCAGGATCATAATGATCTTTGCTTCTAGCATTTTCGCTGGAAATCTACTTCTGCTCTTCACGTTATTGTACAAAGCGATGAGGAGTGGAGCCAGAGCCTCCCGGAATGTAGTATAGAAAGAGTTCATGTATCCATCTGGACCATGGGTTTTATCCTTTGGCAGGGTCTTAATGACTGATTCTACTTCCTGTTGGGAGCAAGGGAGATTGAGAGATGCCAGGCTATTGGCATCAGGGGTTGGGAGGCACAGATGATATAGAAAAAGGAGAGATTGAAGCTGAGGTCGATCCTTGAATAGGAATTGTGGAACGCTGAGTCATAAGTGTATTCCCTAGCACCTGGAGAATTAACCCACCATAGATCATAAAGATCATGTTCTGCCAATAACTTACGAAAAGCAAGGAAGGGGCCCACTAGGGCATTTGTGCTAGATAAGTGGGGTGTCTGAGATTTGTCTACTTTGGGGTCCAAAGTTAAGTTGAAGTCTCCCAGTATAACCAAGTGACCCTGACGTACCCTAGACACTACCTCAAGCACTGGTTTAATAAAGGGTACTTGGCAGGAGTTGGGGCCATATAGAGAAAATATGGTCACCCGTTTCTCATCCAGAAGTCCCACCAGTATAAGATGGTGACCAAACTTGACTTCCACTTTGGTGTGGAGGGTGAATTGCACTCACATGCTAAACAGAATGGAAACCCCATTTCTTTTAAATGGGCCATTAGCATATTAAGAGGTCGGGAACCTAGGATCACAGAATGTGGGGAAAGGGGGGGGGGGAAGTGGGTCTCCTGGAGAGGAACAACATTTGTCTTACAGTTTTGAAAAGTAGTGAGTGCTAGTCTGCAATTATTGGAGGAATTGAGGCCCCTAACATTCAGAAAAAATAATTTTACCATTGTCTAAGTGGTGGAGGGAAAGGTTTTACAGAGGTAAAGAGTCAGGAAAGAGCGTCTCATGTGCAATGCATGGGGAGGGAGGGAAGGAGGGAGAGGACAAGAGTAAATAAGAGTAAAAAGGGAAAATGGGGAAAAAAGGGAAAAAACGGAACTAGCCCGAGAAACGGGGCTAGAATATTTGCCACTGAGGAGAGGCAGTGGCAAAATAGGTAACATGTGGGGGTGGTGGAGGAGCTAGAGGCCACCCATGCGACAACCCAGTCAGAAACGAAGGGAAGACAAAAGGCTCCTCACAAATTAATTGTTAGATTGTAATGGATTTGAGAAACAAAGTGAAACATATTAACTACAATCATAAAGTATCACACTTTGATTGGACAATGAAATAATGAAACCGTACAACAGAACCTATATATGAATAAAAAGTAAGTTTACGCAAAACAGTAACTAGTAAACAAACTGTTAAATATAAAATGTTCCACCTTCATTGAGGAACAAGTCTGGGCATCAGCACCATCTGCACCCCTAAAGGTGACCGGCGACCCAAAACAATCCCCACAGCAGGAGACTGAATGAAATAAGACAAAAAAAAAATTATGTTAAACTAAGGTGTGCAAAGCTAGAATGTAGCAAAACAGCCTATAACATAAGCATAACAGCACAAAGGTGAATATATTCATCCAGTCGGAGATGCGGACGGAAACAGTCCCAAATACATATAGAGAAGTGTTTAGTTCTTCTGAACTTGACTATTCCGTGTGTTGCAGGGATTTCCGTGGAGCCGGAATTGACAAAGGAGTAATTTGCCATTCAGTAGCTTGTGACTGGATCACTTATAAATAACTTATAGTATGAATTTGTTTAAAGGAAATAGTGCAGGGGGTTTGTTTATAGAATTGCAAATGTACTTATTTTAGATATTTTGTGTATTTTGGTAAACGAAATATCTTTATTTCTGAGACCAGGGAAGGAAATTTGTTTTTTGTTTTAACTTTGCTAAAGGAAATGCATTATTTCTGAGGTATATACCTGATGCAATAAGCCTTTGTATTTTGGAGTAGGGAAATGACTTGTTTGGGGTTTTGTAACTTTTCTTTGGGAATGCGCATTTTGCAACTGTCTGAAGAAAGTTCCCATGTTAATCTCATGTTAATTAGACCTTTTGATGTGTGAGGGTCCAGCACCTGAAGGCACAGGAAGGTTTAATTAGACTTGCTGTTAGATTTACTGTGTCTCAAACAAGATGCAGGAAACCAGAGCAAGTGTTAGCTTTGCATTGTAGGAAAATCCAAGTTAGGGTAAACATACTGCATCCTGATTCTAAAAATAGCTCAGACCTCAGGGAGCTGGCTTACCCTGTGAGGCTGCCTCCAAAACTGTATAAAAAGCACTGTTTTGTATTGAAAATTGTTCTTCTTGTTTCATCTGACCTGCTCACTGGTACCTTCAACCAGGGTGAGCAAATAAACATCACTTGCTTCAAAGACGTGCTTGGAAACTTCTCTATCCCTGTGACCTACAGATTAGACCCAACTCTAATCCGTTCCTGGCTGTTCTGAGATTTGGACCCAGCTCTACAGTACCACCGCTCTGCCCGCTACCCAGCAACTCTGGCCAGTGTGATAGGCCAGGAGGGATCCATCCACAGCAACCCTGATCCATAGGAAGGGGTACCAGCCCAGGTGCACCGGTAACGGGGTACACTATCAGCGTCAGTTACCCAGAAGAAACCCGGTGCTGGATGCCGGTAAGGAGTCCAGTGGTGGCAGCATTTGTATGCTCCTCATACTGCGGTTAGAGGGCGCATTTGGGATAACGAAAGGGAATGGAGCAAAGTAAGCCCAGCCGGTTTCCAGCAGCACAGACAGGGTGGCATAGGCAGTCCATCCTGTCACATTGCTTCTAATGAGGAGATAGCATAAGTGGAACCATCACGTTGAATCAACAGTTTAACTGGGAAGCCCCACCGATAAGGGACATTATTGGCCTGCAAAGCTGTCACGATTGGTTGCAGGGAGCTCCTTTTATTTATAGTCGTCAAGGAGAGGTCTTGGAAATGATGAAGCAAGTATAACCCTGTTGACAACGCTCCTAACAGCACGAAGAATAGCCTCCTTGATGGTGAAGAAGTGAACTCTAAGGAGAGTCTCCCTCGGTTGGTTGCCTAACACTATGTGTGGACGAGGCAATCAATGGATGCGGTCAATCAGGAGATCTTTGTCTTCCGCAGTAGGCAACAGCTTCCGAAACAGTGACATAGCGCAGTTCTGAAGGTCAGAACCAGAGACTGATTCTGGAATGCCTCTTATTTTACTATTGGTCCTCTATGTCTGCCACCTTGACCTTCAAGAAAGATATTTCACTTTGTAGTTGGTTGTGAGATGTGAGTAGTTCATTATGGGAAGCGACCAATTCTTTCATCTTAGACTCAAGTTGATTTGTGCAGTCTTCCAGCTTCGCAATGTCAGTTTTCAGACCACCCAGCGACGTCCGTAGTTCGTTAAACAAGTCTGCTCTCAGGGCTGTCGACATTTGATGCAGAGTACAGGCAGTGAGTGGGGCATCCAATGTCACCTCTGAACCCGTCTTAGGGGAGGCGAGGGTAAAGGAAGGGCGACAACATCTGGGATCAATGCAGATTGGGGCCGATCCTTGTTGGAGGAGGAAGACTATGTCTTAGAGAAAGCTTTTGTAGGAAGTGGATTGGGGGAGTAAGAGCCTTAGGTTTTTGCTTCTTAGGAGACATGATAACTTATAGGACAGCTTTAGCAAGCAAAAAGAGCAAGAGTCATTTTAGGTTAAATGACTGTAGAAACAAAGATAATCACATGGGGTGCCACATGGGTGGCATGCCCAGCATTACAAATAAGACATACTCCATGCTCTTGAATGTAGAGGTTGTATGCAGTATGGGATTGGCAGGCCAGTGAGTTGCAAAAACATGTGTTCTACCGCCTTCTCCCCTCTTTAGTAAGTAGGCTGTGTTGGTGCAGAGATACGTGTAGTTGTGCAGATATCAAGTGACCACCAGATGGCGATAGAGTCACTGTTCTGGCAGATGTACACAGCCAGCAAGTTGATATATGGGTTACAGACCAAATGCAGATTTCTTTTTCTCTCAGACAGGCTTTGCTTTCAGTATTCTCACGCAGTGCTATGAGGCTCTAGAGTGGTATAAGCTCCACTATAATGCAAGCACGCCTTAATGTGGCAAGATATACATGCAGAGTGTGTACTGCCATAGAGAATAGGTGGAGAGCTGTGAGCAGGAGGCAAAGCAGCCCTTGGAAGTAGATTGGCAGCCCAATAAAGTGCAGTCCCACCAAGCGAACAGTAATACGCAGGCCTCTGTGAGCGCTCTAGTGTTGTGAGAGCCCACTTGGCTGTTACTAACTTGATCCTGCCTGCGGGGCTTCTGGTAAGGAGGGGGGCCTGTATGTATAGCTGGCTGTATCCTGTGAGAGCCTTGTAGGCCCGGGGTCAGTTGAAATAGCGCCGCTCACTGCAGCCTGTTGGCCACGCCCACCGGAAGTAATTCAGCATCTTTTAAATTGTTGAAAATCACATGTACTGAAGGATAAGACACACGCTTTACTTACGCGTTCCTGCAGTAATAGAGGAGTAGATGCTCTTTTCAATACTCCCAAAGAGCCTTTGTTGACAATACAGTCCAGAATGCAAATTTATTGAGACTTTGAGAGAGCTCAGTCCCTTCAGTTTTTTCGCTTCTGGCATTTTCCTGTGAAGAGTCAAGGATGAGATAATTTCATTGCATTTAGTAGTATTATCTGGTAAAGTCATACTTGCCAACTCTCCCGGAATGTCCTGGAGACTCCTAAATTCTGGGTAGATCTCCTGAACTCCTGGGAAAGCAGGCAAGTTTTCTGCCCATCAGGAGCGAAAATTACGTGATTAGCAGTGATTCACATCATTTTGACCCAGCCCCTGCAGCAAAATACTGATTTCACCGCGGGGGCGGGACCAAAATGCCACAATTAGCCCCTTCCATCCTCCCACCACAGCCCCTCCCTGGGATCTGCCAGATGCCAACAACACAAAGTTGGGTAAAGTAGGACATTTAGGAGAGTATTTTTAAGAATTTGACATTAACAATTGGAGCTCGAGTTCGAGGGCATAAGAGATCAGTAGCGAGTCACAGCAACTCTGTTGTTTTCCCTTGATAAACTTATATAAGTATCCAAGTGTCATAGAATGTTAAAATACTAGTTGCAAAGTTCAGATTTATCACCACAAGGTGGCACTGTTGTCCAGTAAGCTAAAATAATGCAGGAATTAAAGCAGAAAGATCCATGACACGCGGAATGTGACTATCACCCAGCAAACTGAATCAAAGCTTTTTTTTTACATATTCTGTAATTGCCTGGCATACAACCTCTGTGGTCAGGTGTTTTTGATCTTAATAAACAATTTACAGGATTTAATATTGGGATCTCCTAACACAACTCTTCCTCATATATTCCCTATAACATTTCCTCCATATGAAATATATGTAACTGGAATACTTTTATTGCAGCGAGAGCAGCAACAGCTCAACAGTGGAAGAATTCCATACCTCTGACTATATCCAAAATTGTAGCAAAAACGCAATGTAGTTTTGAAATGATCTGTTTTAACTTTCCCGTGGGTGTTTCCCCCACATCTATCCCATTTTTTTATGTCTGTATCCCCTAATATTTGGAAAATCAATAACATACTATTTAATATTAAAAAAAATGGAGAGTTGCCATATTTGGTAGAGGAAAATGGTATTCCCAAAATCTACATGTACAATTTCAAATTATCACAAATTAGTTACAACATGGAAAAGAAGCCTATTAATGTATAATCATGGCAGGGTGTCCCCACAACACCACTTCACGTCAGCCAATCACATTGCAGCTAACATGGAAAACTCCTTGTGATTGGCTGACGTGAAGTGGTGTTGTGGGGTCCTGGTGGGTAATGCACTTCCTTACCTGCACTTAGGCTAGCTCTTGGTGTTGGCACAAGTGACCAGAGAGTCAATACACATGCAGGTTTTACAGCAATATTTGGTAAGCGGGGACACTGGTGTTGTTGCTGTGTGGTGCAGTGCAATACATTTCACAGAAACTTGGTGCCAGACCATCTTTATATTGCAAAATAGAAAATGGTACCTCAGCTCACATCCACTCTCTCTCAGCAGTGTTTCACTCAGCTCTCCTCTCCGGGGATGACATCACATACATGGCTCTGGCACTATCCATGCTAGTGTCCTCTCAGCCCTGATCACACCTCCTCTGCAGGGATGACTCTTCATTTGCTTGGGCTCTGACACTTACTTGATAGTGTTCTCTCAGCCCCTTCTATGTTTGCTGCCTCTCTGTTTCTAGCAGAATGTCTCTGGGTCACTTACTCAGTTGCTGTGTCTCTCAGTGATACCATTATATTCTGAGGTAATGTGGTATATCCCACCTGACTGAAATCTCCTCTATATCATACAGCCACATTCTGATGTAATTTCTTGCTCAAATCTGTCCCATTTCACTCATATTCTCTCTGTCATGATGTTCTTTGGCCCTCATGGCAATAGGTCACGGACTTGTTTCCAAGATTGCTGGGGGGATGTCAGGATCTCCTTCCCTTTATCCTGGGTCCATGACTGTCACTCTTTCATAACACACTTCTGCTCTATGTTGCAAAGTAACCATTCCTGGTGTCTCTCCTCTGGTTCCTAGTGCCACAGCCAGACATTTAGTCACGGGGAGGTTTGAATAACAATGCCAAAGGAAGCATTACAATTCAAATGAACTAATTAGAGAACTAAGACACAATAGACTGTCCTGATTTAATCTTAAATTATTATCATCTTGTTTTTACCACTAGTGTATAGTTGATTCAATCGATTCATGTGTTGCTTAATTATAATTATTATAATAAAAGCATACTTGCCAACTTTTTCTCGTTGGCTTCAGGGAGATCCAAGGGGAGGTGGGCGTGCGGGGCTTGACGAATTGCATCATTTTGGCCCTGTCCCCTGAGCGATTGTCACGATTTTGGACAATTACAGCAGAGGGCGGGGCTAAGATGATGTGATATTTGCATCATTAAGCCCCGCTCCGCTACTTATCTATTGCGGGGGCGAGAACCGAGAGGTTGCCTTGCTCTCCCGGGAGCCCAGGAGGTCTCCCACATATGCGGGAGTCTCCCGGACATTACGGGAGACTAGGCAACTATGCATTAAAGAAAAGCAGCTAATGAATCTCTAAAGACTGAAGTGTCTTTTACATTTCTGTCTCCATTACTAAAGTCATGTTGTCTTACCTGTCAGTCTTTGATTAAATGGACTCCATAGGCATCAATACATGGACATAGGACACAATTTCTGAACTGTGTCATCATGCCACAGATGGCAAAGCCAACCACGTCTTGTACTGGCTCAGCATCAGGGAGAATGCCAGACTCTTCAGGGAGTGAGGGAGATCACCCCTATTTCAGGGAGTCTCCCTGACATTCAGGGAGAGTTGGCAAGTGTGAATAAAAGCACCTTAATAATCCCATGTGTCCTGTCCCACCTATCCTTCCCAAAATTTGTTCCTAATAAAAGTTATCCCTGTGAAAGAGTACAAAGAGTGCAGAGTCCTGTAAAAGAGAATAAATTTAAACTTGATTTTATTGTTTTCCTGCCAAACTTCCCATTACATGGCCTCTTCCACACGTGGGGAGGTCATGCAGTGGCAGCATCACATGAGAGAAAAAAAAACGTGCACTATGTGGTCTTCCTCTCCGGCAGAGGGCTGCACCATCCTCGCTTACATCAATAAATCAAAGTAAATCATTTTTAGTCAGGGTTTTCTTATACATTCGATTAGCAGTGGATCACTGGTGCTCCCAGAGAGGGGGTGAGTGTCTGAGGGAATTTGAGAAATATTTTAGGACAAGTGTTAGGTATGGAAGCTCTGGACTGAGCACAAATGTGGTGCACGTCCTCCTGAGACTTCCAGAAGGCAACGCACCTTCTGATTTAATCAGAACCCTTCCTTACCTAATTGGAAAGCCTCCAGTGCCGACTCTCTCTGGTTCCCTAGATTTGGGAACGGAAGCATGACGGGCGAATATCACTGGGCCCTCTTGGACTACACCAGAGGGAAAAAAATTCATACATATATTTACATATATGAAAACTATGAAACTATTCGCTATCATGGGAAAAGAAGGCACAGCCACAATAGCAATGCCATAAGAGGAATCAAATGACCAGTGAAGTGGTAAATCACAACCCAGTTAATGGTGAAATCTGTAGGGAGTATTAGATCAATAAAATCTACAAAATTTGGGTCCACGTTTTTACAGGAGCAGGAATAGGAAAACAGAGGAACTTGAAGAGCTTTTTAAAAAAAAACCTTGTTTTGAGCACATACAGAACAGGCTGAGAAAAAATCTTTCATTATTATCGGCATTTATTTATATAGTGCCAGCACTTTACAAATGGGAACAACACCGTAATAAAATGAGACTGGGTATTACTATTAACAGACAGACAAAGAGGTAAGAGGGCCTTGCTCACAAGCTTACAAGTGGCACATATTGCATATTGGTCCAGACAGATTGCAATGAGAAAAAGTGGTTTGTGGTTTGGAGATTTAAATGTGTTAAAAAGGCATTTGAGGTTAGAAGCCTGAGCATAGATGAGAGATTGGAAATATGTTTGTTTTGCAGTGTCCAGAGAATTTCTATAGAAGTGGTAGATACCAGAATATGTGATGAAATCATTAGAGGTACAAGATTTACGCCAGTGACGTTCTGCTTTACGAGAACGTTTTTGTTGAGTTCGTGTTACTTTAGTGTGCCAACTGCCAAGGTTGGCAACAAAGTCTACGCGGAATATGTAGAGTTGCTGGAGCCACTTGATTAAGGGCAGTTGCTAGGGTTTGGTGACAATGGGGTACTGCCCTATCAGGGGAGGAGAATGTAGAAATTGGGGAGAGAAGGTGTTGGAGAGAGGTGGAAAAATGTTGAAGATCAATAGAGTTGATATTCCTACGGTTGTGAGGAGGTTTGGAAGAGTTTGACACTGGGGAGGGTAAAGAACTGGGGGTGAGCGCGTAGCTAATAAGGTGATGATCCGAGAGGGGGAAAGGAGTGTTAAGGAAAATCAGAAACTGAGCATAGTCTAGAGAAAACAAGATCAAGACAGTGGCCATCCTGATGAGTAGCGGATTCAATCCACTGGGAGAGGTCAAGTGAGGATGTTAGATAGAGTAGTTTGGAAACAGCATTGAAACGGATTAGAAATAGGGATATTGAAATCACCCATGATGATGGTGGGGATGTCAGAGGATAAGAAGTGAGGGATGCGTTTCAGGTTTGCTGGATTTCTGTAGCGTTCAGATATATATGTGTGGGAGAAGTGAGGGGGACCTGGATTAGGTGATATATCACCAGCCAATAGAAGCAGGGAGGAAAAAATGTAGGAAAGATGATTGTAAGATGTGTTTCTGGCGACATGGTGAGGCTGTTAAAGTTATTAAATTTAAATAGGAAAAGAGTTCATGAGTGTTAAGTAGAGATGACTGAAGTAATGAAGGGGCAATGTGGACAGAGGTGTGTGTTGCAGGATGGGTGAGGGATGATATAGTCCTAGAGATAATGCCATGAAAGGAGAAACAAAATAATTTGACAAGCACTGGGATTTATGAGTGAAATAGCAAAAACTAAGGGAATTAAAAGAATTACCTAGTTGCAATATCCTGTGCAATCAGAGAAGTATTTTAACAGTTAATTAATACAATCAAGTCCTTTCATAATCATTGATTTTAAATATTTCGCTAATTATGGTGATTCAGTGATTGGAATTAATGTTTTTATTAAAATTAGTAATCAGTGAGAGCCCCAATTCAACACATTTTCTGTTTACTCTGTTTTGTTTTGTTTAATGAATTATGCTATAATATGTGGGTGCACCCCACTGATTTAATTTGACTATATAATTGAAAAAATAGGGGTAAATTATTGAATTGGTGCGTTGTGAGTTCTATACAGTATAACGTAATTTTGGTGAGCTCATCATCATACAATTATTTATCTGGCATCTTTTAGTATCAGCAATTACTTAAGTAGGAGAAAGGAGAGGTGGTTAGAAAACTCAAATGTTGATTTCCGAAAAGACACCTTCAGTAGAGACATTACCACCAGAGAATGGTCAGAATATCTATTTGAATTGAAAGACGTGATGTTCAAACTAACTAAAACTTATAGGAATAAAACTTGGAAAAAGTTGAATAATTATTTGAAACAAAAAATGATACCAAGGGGTCTTAGACCCAGGCTATATCCAGCGCTTGAACTGGCAAATGAGAAACTCAGAAATAATGGGATCTTTTACTTACTAGATTTTATAATGAAGTAATGAACATCTTAATAAAACATGACAATCTTCTCCTGGACAAATATGCATTGGACATAGCCCAACTTGGTGAGAAACTGAAGGAATATGAAGGATTAGATCATTTCCAGAAACCCTATGAGAAATTCAAAAGTGATCTAAGTCAATTTAAAAAATCAGTAATAGACAATAAATATAAAAAATTCACATGTGATAGAAATGATTATACTCCGAATAGGATATTCAAATGGAATATACAAAAATCTAGGAAATCTACTGCAACATACAGTACATCAGAAATTAAGTCCATAGAAGGGGAAGTGTCAGATACCTTAACCTAGTAGCAGGGATAACTCCTACTCAAATAGTGATTTTTTGGGGAAAAGGCCTAAGGAATCAGCATGGGGGAGGTGGAACAAGTTCAAACTGATACAAAGGGTAGGGTAGGTAGGGGGGGGAATAAAAGGGTAGGGGGGTACAAAAAAAGAAAACAAATGGAGGGACAAGAAGCCCCACAGTTCTTTTGGAGGAACAACAGACAACTGAAACATTAGGAGGCACTTTGAGAGTGCTCAATTTATCTGACCAAACCTTTAGCCCCCTACATATTGAACTTTTAAGTAGAGGTCTCACCCATACTTGCCTACGCTCCTGGAATTCCCGTGAAGCTCCCGAATTTCCTCCCGGACTCCCGGTAGAGTAGGCAAAGCTCCCGCGTTTGCCGAAATTCATTGGCATTGAATGGAGGGGGGTAGGGCTTACTCATGTCATTAAAGCCACGCCCCCGCTATTCAATGCAGTGAATTTCGGCATTTTATAGTGGGGACGAGGCTATGATGACGCGGGAGGAGATCTTAAAAGTTGTCATGTATGGTCTCACCTTCTACCAAACTCAAAACATTAACAGATTTGAATGGGAAAAAGATCTAATGCTATTCTCTAGGAAACTTCTCCTCAATAAATTATTTAAGAATAGAAAAGAAGCACAAAATACAAGTACTGGTACTATTAATAGTATCGTGGGAGCCATGATTTTAGAAACCGAGGAACAAATACAAGCCCTTAGGACATTGGAAGAACTAAAATGCACAGGTCAAGAAATCAGTATGGACACCAATATGCTTTTTGCTAGAAAACAATTAAAGAAAAAAATCTACCTTCTCTCCCAATATTTTCATATGTCCCCAAGTAAAAATTAATAGGTATTGGGTCTCTAAAGTTCTTGATGATTTATTGTCACAATCCAAATACCATTATAAACACGGTCATAATTTGAGTTATGAAGAGACAAAAGCCCTCGAAGACATTGAAAAATGGGAAGATATTGTAATAAAACCCTCCGATAAGGGGGGAAATATAGTCCTGTGGCCTCACTCCAAAATATAAAGCTGAAGTTTATCGTCATCTCAACAATACTGATTGCTATAAACGTCCCATATATAACCCTGCAGCTAAATTTTTGACACTCTTTAAGGACTTAATACACAGTGCATACAGTGCAGGTATAGTCTTAATAATGGGTTATGAATTTGTCTTAGTAGAAATTCCTAACAATATATAGGTTTCCTAAAATTCATAAGAATGAATTAAAACCACCTGGGAGACCAATTGTCTTGTGGGTAGAGGGATTAACGGAAAATGAAAGCAAATATGCAGATTTACACTTGCGCCAACATGTAGTGAAAGATATATGTAAAAGATACACTCGATGTTTTGTCAAAATGACATGACATCACAATAAATCAGGACACCAAACTGACATCATATGATGTCGAATCATTTATATACCAATATTGATCATGAAAATATTATTAATGCAGTCCGTTATTTCCTCAGTATTGAAGTTAGGAGTGATCTAAGTGATTTTATTATACCACTCTTAAAGTTGGTACTTACTAGGAATTATTTTATTTTCGATGAGAGATTTTATCTGCAGGTCAGGGGGACTGCTATAGGGACATCTTGTGCTCTGACTTATGCAAATCTTTTTCTTGGTTGGTGGGAAAAAGACAAGGGGCTAGATTTACTAAGCTGCGGGTTTGAAAAAGTGGGGATGTTGCCTATAGCAACCAATCAGATTTTAGCTTTCATTTATTTAGTACCTTCTACAAAATGACAGCTAGAATCTGATTGGTTGCTATAGGCAACATCCCCACTTTTTCAAACCCGCAGCTTAGTAAATCTAGCCCAAGATGTTTAATGAGGAAAATGAAAAATATACCAACCATATTAATTTATGGCTTAGGTATATAGATGACATACTGATCCTATTGGAAAGAGATGGCTCTCTTTTCCATGAATTCACTTATGTGCTTGAATTCAAATGAGTTGAACCTAAGATTGACTCCAGAGATCCATGCTACTACGATCAATTTTTTTCGACCTTACAATTCACAAAACCTCAGATGAAAAGTTAAACACTGATGTCTATAGAACACAAACTGCTATTAACAGCTTATTGCACTTTTCGAGTGAACATTTTCCTCCGGTAATCAGAAGGGTTCCAAAGGGTGAACTCTTAAGAATGAAGCTTAACTACTCAAATTAACAAACATACAAAGATCTCAAGAATTTAAAATGAGATTAAAACACAAGAGGCAGTGGCGCACCCAGGGGTATTCTGGGTCTCCAGAAACCCCTCCCTTCCGCTAACGATATGCCCCAGGTAGCGGCACTGTACTATACAGCAGCCGCGGCGCTGTCAAAGAAGCGAGGGTATTGTTATGTTCGTTTTATCGCTACCAATAAAGATTGTCCAATGCGAATATTGTGGTTCCAACGCACAAAGAGATTTAATAGCAAAAGATAGCAGGATTTACAGTATGCCATTCTGAAGCATAAAGATGTAACAATAAACAGGAAAGTATAAAAACCGAATACATTACATACAATTTTGCAAGCGCGTCCTAGTCCCAGGTTCTGATAGTCATGTTGTCTGTTGTTGGGAAGATAGAGATTTAACAATGGCCTAGGAGCTTGCTTATATGCAGCTTGAATTAGCATAAACAGTGATGATATCATGAATATACACAGATAACACCTTAAAATTTTATTGCAGGATCTCAGTAATATGTTTCATTTTTTTCTGTAATGTATGTCCTCCCCTTTGTACAATCGCAATGTTGTTGGTCCGGTTACCATAAAAGAGAGTCACAATTATAGAAACCATTTTCTTTTCCTATGGAATAAACCTTTGGAGCTCGGAGTTAACCTTTTGTATACCCTTCACCTACTTATGTAATACATTATCTTTAAGGATACAAGGTACAATAAATATGTTACATCAATACAGAATATTCTAATGAAGTTCCTCATGCCTAGCATGTCCATCTGTCTGAGACATGTCTTATAGCTTATATGACATTTAAACAATACATTTTTTACCAATAACACCATCCTACATCTGTTAACATAATCTTATTTACGTTCTCCTTCAGCCTTTTTAGTTAAATACACTCTAATAACATCAATGAGTTTTCCATCAACATTTATGGGGCAGGCTATTGTCTGTTCATTCTGTTCAGTCTCCCACTACTCAAGTTTATTTATACATGAAACAGTGATCAGTCTGCTGAATATTAAGAGACTTCAAACTAAGGGACCTAGTTGTATTACCTTCCCTCTACTGGCCTCCCATCCCATAATTTGAGTACCTCAGAAACATATAGTGGAAAGAGAACTAGTCCTACTTAATTTGGTTTCTGAGGTACGTGAGAGCACACCCAGCATTCAGTTTGGTCTAAAACCTTACTCACCAAAGAATGACAATCATTCTTATGGATGCCCGCTCAACTCCAAATTATTACTGGACTGGCATCACTGGATGCACCTCTCTTCAACTATGGGGTCACGGTACAAATTCACGAGTGTCATTCTTGGCTGTAATTTGAACCTCCTCCGGGTTGTTGACTCCTCTGCAGTGGCTGCAATGGGTCCAAGTGTCTCTGTCTGCTAGTCCAAGGGATGTGATGCTGGTCATCAACACATGGTACCTGTCTGTCAAACAACTTGAGCACAGGAAATTACAGTCCATAACATACTCTCCCAGTCCAACATCATAACAGATAGTGTAACAACTCAGGAAACTGTGTTTCGAATGTCCTTTGTTGCTGTCTGATATTTGCTCATCTTTACAAAATTTTGAATAGTCTCTCTATTATGAGCTTAGATTTTCAACAGTCTCTCCATTATTGACTCATCTCAGGAATCTAACAACAAATGAGGTTGCTTGTCAAAAGTGTTTCAAAAAGTGACAGGTTAAGAGGCGGTTTAGGAGTGGTTCTGATAGTGGGGAGGACTAGTGACAAAAGCTTCTGGCCACTCCAATCTAGTTTCAACTATCACTCTATTCAATTCATTTTAGATAGTACCGATTACTCTATTTTCCCACTGGCTTGTGGCTGATAAAGAGTATGTAACTTACTATTACTGCCCATGTTGTACTCATTGGGCCTGATTAATTAGCAGACAGATCTGTTGCGGAAGTTACGAGTAACTAGCGTAGACAAGGGAAGGGCAGAGAGACTAGCGTAGACCGGGGAAGTGCAGAGATGCTGGCACAGACATTGGACAGATATATATAAGCACACACAGGGGAAGGACAGAGTCTGGCACAGACACAAAGGGAGAAAAGGCTGGGACAGGTAAAGGGAGAGCCTGACAAACTAGGGAATGGAAGAGAAGATAGCGCAGATAGGGGAAGGGAAGAGAGTCTTGCACACATAGGAGACGGGCAGAGAGGCTGGAACACACAGGGGTGAGCAGAGTGGCTGGCACACAGTTCATGCAGAGAGGATGGCACACACAGGGAATACGCAGAGAGGATGGCACATACAGGGAATGGGCAGAGGCTGGCAGAGTCTATTGACAAATATACACTAGCATACACACAGAGGAAGGGCAGAAAGAATGGCACAGGCAGGAGAAAATAATAGCTCATAGAAATGTGAAGTAGATTTGTCTATGTGATAAACTTATCTTATTTGCCTTCAGTAACAGCTCTATGTGCAAGGGCGAGGTGGAGATGATCTCAGGAAATGTCCAGTAGAGGAGGTACAGAGGCAAGGTTGTGAGATGCCCAGCAGATGTTTTGGTCCTGGCTGACTCCTGAACCCCTTCCAGATTTAAAGCACCAGAAAAATGTTGCCAGCGCAGAAATTGGCAGAGCCACATTGGTGCCTATGTAACTTGATTATATTTTATTTAATTTTAAAACGATCTTGTGCCAACATTGTGTAGGGGGTGGAGTATTCTGGCAGTGGGGCCCAATGGGGGTTTCCCAGTCACCCCTGTGGGCCAGTCTGATATTGGATGTTGGACTGCTAAGTCAGGAGAGGACAATGTAGACATTGGGGAGAGAATTTGTTGGAGATAGGTCACATATTTTTTTTTAAATGGGACAACAAATAATTGCAGGTGATCAGTTTCAGAATCTGGATGAAGGTAATCAGATTTGAGAATGTAACCCCTTTTTGGTGAAAGGTATATTGTAAGCAATAACTTAGGAGTAGGTCTGTAAACTCTAGAGACTGTTGTGTGTGAAAATCCCAGGATATCAGCAGTTTCTGTGATATTCAAACCATCCCATCTGGTACCAACAATCCTTCCACGGTCATTTAGATTACAGTTCTTCACCATATTAGTGTTTGGTCTGAACAACAACTGAACCTCTTGACCATGTATTCATGCTTTTATGCATTGAGTTACTGCCACATGATAGGCTGATGAGATATTTGCATTAAGGAGCGGGTGTACAGGTGTACCTAATAAATTGGCCACTGAGTGTATAACATACAAAGAAAGCTCATACAAGTATTTATAGCTTGATACCTAACAAAAAAAGTCTATTGCACATAGAGATGGGCGGGTCCGGTTCTCCGAGAACCGAACCCACCCGAACTTTGGGTATCCGAGTACCGAGCTGAGCAGCTCGGTACTCTCCCGCCAATTCCGAATCCAAATCGAGGCCGAACGTCATTGTGACGTCGTCGGATCTCGGGACTCGGTTCTCGCGATACTTCAACTTTATAAATACACGCCTCCACAGCAATCCATCGCCATTTGACAGAGGGAGAGAGCAGGGTGTAGTCATAGGCTAATTAGAGCAGGGACAGAGAAAGAATACAATATTGTTCTTGCAATTGCTCTAACCAAAATCGCTAGTGCAGAGAGGAGGATAGAGGTTTATTATTTTTTCTTCATATTTGGCACTCCCCAGCGCTTTTGGGTTGTCCCCCATAATTGTGCATTAATATTTCTGGCTGTCAAAAGTCATATCTGTCAGCAGTATCTACTCAATAAATGTTAGCACTCCTCAGTGTTTTTGGGGTGTCCTCTCTAATTGTGCATTAATATTTCTGGCTGTCAAAAGTCATATCTGTCAGCAGTATCTACTCAATAATTTTAAGCACTCCTCAGTGTTTTTGGGGTGTCCTCTCTAATTGTGCATTAATATTTCTGGCTGTCAAAAGTCATATCTGTCAGCAGTATCTACTCAATAAATTTTAGCACTCCTCTGTGTTTTTGGGGTGTCCTCCCTAATTGTGCATTAATATTTCTGGCTGTCAAAAGTCATATCTGTCAGCAGTATCTACTCAATAATTTTAAGCACTCCTCAGTGTTTTTGGGGTGTCCTCTCTAATTGTGCATTAATATTTCTGGCTGTCAAAAGTCATATCTGTCAGCAGTATCTACTCAATAAATTTTAGCACTCCTCTGTGTTTTTGGGGTGTCCTCCCTAATTGTGCATTAATATTTCTGGCTGTCAAAAGTCATATCTGTCAGCAGTATCTACTCAATAAATGTTAGCACTCCTCAGTGTTTTTGGGGTGTCCTCTCTAATTGTGCATTAATATTTCTGGCTGTCAAAAGTCATATCTGTCAGCAGTATCTACTCAATAAATGTTAGCACTCCTCAGTGTTTTTGGGGTGTCCTCTCTAATTGTGCATTAATATTTCTGGCTGTCAAAAGTCATATCTGTCAGCAGTATCTACTCAATAATTTTAAGCACTCCTCAGTGTTTTTGGGGTGTCCTCTCTAATTGTGCATTAATATTTCTGGCTGTCAAAAGTCATATCTGTCAGCAGTATCTACTCAATAAATTTTAGCACTCCTCTGTGTTTTTGGGGTGTCCTCCCTAATTGTGCATTAATATTTCTGGCTGTCAAAAGTCATATCTGTCAGCAGTATCTACTCAATAAATGTTAGCACTCCTCAGTGTTTTTGGGGTGTCCTCTCTAATTGTGCATTAATATTTCTGGCTGTCAAAAGTCATATCTGTCAGCAGTATCTACTCAATAATTTTAAGCACTCCTCAGTGTTTTTGGGGTGTCCTCTCTAATTGTGCATTAATATTTCTGGCTGTCAAAAGTCATATCTGTCAGCAGTATCTACTCAATAAATTTTAGCACTCCTCTGTGTTTTTGGGGTGTCCTCCCTAATTGTGCATTAATATTTCTGGCTGTCAAAAGTCATATCTGTCAGCAGTATCTACGCAATGGATTCAAAGCAGTCCACATATGATCTAAATGAGCAACCAGGTTCTGTCACCAGTCCTGATGTTAGTGTTCCCAGTACGTCATCTGGCCAAGGCGATGTCAAACAACAGAGTGTTTTCAAATTAGTGCAAAAAACAAAAACCAAAAAAAAATTTACTGTATTGAAGCGAAAACGAAGTGTAACTGAGCAAAAGTTAAGTGACGATAAAAAAAAAATTGCAAGCATGCCATTCTACACACGCAGTGGCAAAGAGAGAATGAGGCCTTCACCTTTGGCTATTAGTGGCAGATCCCAAAAAGTTACCCAGCCTACAATTGGTGCACAACTACTGTTACGCGTCAAAGCTGAGCTGCAAGATACCAGTGAGGCATTACAGGAGAATATTTGCTCTGATTCACAAATGACAACAATCCCTGTGGAGAGTCCATCCAACAGTGGGATGTCTAATCGTGAGCATTCTGCTGATGTGTGCCTTAATAGCCCGAGTGTAGCCGGTGATACCCAAATTGAGGATGCCACTTTGGAATTAGAAGAGGATGAGGGGGAGATTTGTGTAGGCGACGAGGGCGCTAATGAGGATGTTGATGAGGATGAGGTTGTTTGTGTAAGTCCTGCACCAGTGGCAGCAGTTCTGGCACGTGACAAGAAAAAGGCCATTGTCATGCCTGGGCATAAAACAAAAAAATCCACTTCTTATGTGTGGAATTATTTCTACCCAAATCCAGACAACAATTGTATAGCCATTTGTAGTGTATGTGAAGCCACAGTCAGTCGAGGGAGGGACCTTAACCATCTTGGAACCTCGTCTATGTTACGCCATTTAACGAGAGTTCATGGCAAAGTGTTGGGAAAAGCTGAAAGTTCTTCCCAAAAGAATACAAGCACTCCCTCATCAGCTAAGACCCTCCGCTCACCGACATACCGACGGCCACAAAATACACCCACCACACCATCCTCATCAATATCCTCAGTAGCGCTCGGAGTTAGCCCGGCATCCCACTTAAGGCTGGATGACTCCGGCACTATTATTGATTCCTCTGAAGAAAGCGTTAGTCCTGCTGCTGCTGTTGCTGCTGCTGGGGGTGAATCGTCATCCCAGAGGCAGGTGAATAAAATGAGCAGTCCTACATTTCAGCAATTAACTGTGAAACAATCCTTTGCGAGGGGAAGCAAATATGACAGCAGTCACCCAGTCGCCAAGCGAATCACAGACGCCATGGCTGCAATGTTAGTGTTAGATCTGCGTCCAATCTCCACCATAAACGCAGCTGGTTTTTCACAGTTAATTGAGGTTTTGTGTCCGCGTTACAGAATTCCATCGCGACACCATTTCTCCCGTAAAGCTATTCCACAACTATACCAAAAAGTGTGTAAAAATGTAGAGATTGCGCTGAAAAATGCCATTCTGCCCACTGTTCACTTAACCACAGATATGTGGACAAGTGGAAGTGGCCAAACCAAAGACTATATGACTGTGACAGCCCACTGGGTTGGTCATTCACCTTCACCAGCAGGAACAGCAGCAGCATGTACACCACTACGTAACATTTGTCACAGGCAGGCCACTCTTTGTATCACCGGCTTCACTAACAGGCATACGGCTGACAATTTGTTACGCAAACTGAGAGATGTGATTGATGCATGGCTTATACCACTCGGACTCTCCCCAGGGTATGTCATTTCAGATAACGCCAACAATATAGTGCGAGCATTACAGCTGGGTGATTTCCAACATATTCCCTGTTTTGCTCACACCATCAACTTGGTGGTGCAGAGCTTCCTACGAAACAACCGTGAGGTGCAGGAGATGCTTTCGGTGGCCCGTAAAATTTCAGGCCATTTCAGGCATTCAGCCACAGCATGTAGGAGATTACAGCAGCTCCAAGAGCAGTTTAACTTGCCCTGCCACCAACTTAAGCAAGAGGTGGTAACTCGGTGGAATTCCACCCTGTACATGCTTCAGAGGATGGAGGAACAGCGCAAAGCCATCCAAGCATATTGCACAAGTCATGACATTGGGAAAGGAGGGGGGATGTATTTCACTCTTGCACAGTGGGGAATCCTTTCAGTGCTGTGCAAGGTGCTGAAACCATTTGAAGTTGTGACATGTGAGGTCAGTGCAGACTCTGCTAGTTTGAGCCAAGTCATTCCTTTAATTAGACTATTGGAAAAGCAGCTTGAGAAAATGAAGGAGGAGCTGAAAGCAAGCAATTCAGCAAAGTATGTTGGCCTTGTCGATCAAGTACTTAATTCGCTTCACAATGATCCTCGAGTTATTAAGATCTTGAACTCGGATCAGTACGTTTTGGCCACTGTGCTTGATCCAAGGTTTAAAACCTACATTGAGTCTTTACTTGTAAATGAGCGAGATGTGAACTTTTGCAAGGAGCTATTGCTCAGCAAGTTGGCCGCTGAACTGGGCCTCGGCTTGACGACGTGTCCTCCTTCACTTTCTCAAGCTGTTGCTCGTAAAAAATTAAATTTCCAAAAAAGAAGCAGGGAAGACACAGGGGGCAGACGAGAACAATTTAACATCTGGGCTGGTTTGAAGGATTTTTCAAAACAAAGTGTCACTTTGCCCATAAGTCCATCCAATATGAGTATAAACATGCAAAGGATGGTGGAGGATTACTTTCAAGAGGTAGTTGATATGGAAATGTCAGACAGTCCCTTTCCTTACTGGGAAGAAAAGCAAGCTATTTGGAAACCCATGTACAAACTTGCTTTGCAATACCTAAGCTGCCCACCCTCCAGTGTGTACTCTGAACGAGTGTTCAGCACAGCAGGGAACTTAGTCAGTGATCGCCGTAGAAGGTTACTTCCCAAAAATGTGGAGAAAATGATGTTTATAAAAATGAACTACATCTTCCACGAGGAAGGCCTTCACCATCCAAGACATGCAAGCACTGACTGTTCTCTAATGGCGGATTCAAGCGGCGATGAATTGATAGTCTGTGATGATGACGATAACACTGATGAGGGTGAGGATGAAGCTGAAGATGATGCCGATAACATCTTTTTAAAACTTTCTATGTAAGTGTAGGGTGCAATCTACCCCCAAAGAGGAAAGGGACTTGTGGCATTTCCATATCACATACCATCTTGAAAGGCTGCTGTTAGGGCAATTTATCCTTAAGGGTAGGGTGTCATAGACAGAGTGACCCTAAACTGGCTTTGTCCATTTTTCATAATATTGTACAGTCTATAATGGCTGAATTTTTTAGTATTTTATACAAGTGGAGGGGGGCCTAGAGAGACAGAAACCAAACTGGCTTTCTCCATGTCAATTAATATTGTACAGTCTATAATGGCTGAATTTTTTAGTATTTTATACAAGTGGAGGGGGGCCTAGAGAGACAGAAACCAAACTGTCTTTCTCCATGTCAATTAATATTGTACAGTCTATAATGGCTGAATTTTTTAGTATTTTATACAAGTGGAGGGGGGCCTAGAGAGACAGAAACCAAACTGGCTTTCTCCATGTCAATTAATATTGTACAGTCTATAATGGCTGAATTTTTTAGTATTTTATACAAGTGGAGGGGGGCCTAGAGAGACAGAAACCAAACTGTCTTTCTCCATGTCAATTAATATTGTACAGTCTATAATGGCTGAATTTTTTAGTATTTTATACAAGTGGAGGGGGGCCTAGAGAGACAGAAACCAAACTGGCTTTCTCCATGTCAATTAATATTGTACAGTCTATAATGGCTGAATTTTTTAGTATTTTATACAAGTGGAGGGGGGCCTAGAGAGACAGAAACCAAACTGGCTTTCTCCATGTCAATTAATATTGTACAGTCTATAATGGCTGAATTTTTTAGTATTTTATACAAGTGGAGGGGGGCCTAGAGAGACAGAAACCAAACTGGCTTTCTCCATGTCAATTAATATTGTACAGTCTATAATGGCTGAATTTTTTAGTATTTTATACAAGTGGAGGGGGGCCTAGAGAGACAGAAACCAAACTGGCTTTCTCCATGTCAATTAATATTGTACAGTCTATAATGGCTGAATTTTTTGGTATTTTATACAAGTGGAGGGGGGCCTTGAGAGACAGAAACCAAACTGGCTTTTTCCATTTCTTTACATATTTAACTATAAGTGTAGGGTGTAATATACATTCAAAGACGATGGCTGCATTGCCAATATGCATAGATGGAGAGGAAGACAATCTGTTTTGTGTGTAGAATAGGCCTACCAACGAAGAATTAAACTGTTTTTTGGGATGATTTATTACCTCAACAATTAGATTACTTGTCTCTAAAACAGTTGGAGCACTAAATTGGGTTAATTTAGGCCCAAAAACATGGATTTTCCCAAAAAATAGCAAAACAAAACCAAACAAAACCAAAACCAAAACCAAAACACGCAATGGAGGTTTTGCAAAACCAAAACCAAAACCAAAACACGACGGTAATCCAGATCCAAAACCGAATCCAAAACCAAAACACGGGGGTCAGTGACCATCTCTAATTGCACATTTCATTCCCCCATCACTAGTAACACAGTTTGTGGATAAGAAGGAAGCATTTTTAATATCTGGTAGTGTTACAGATCTATAACTATAATCTTTGGAAGTAAAAACACTAAAAAATACAATTTTGAAAACTGGCTTTATCCTTGGAATATCTCAAATTTGGCCTGAGATGCTTCATAACCAAAAAATACTTGTAATGGGGAGAATCAAAGTATCCTTGTCTCAATAAACTTAATTTTACCAAAATTCCCTACAAAATATAGTCAGAAGGCACAACTTCCTTTCTTCTTCCCTCTTTTTTTTATCTTCCTTTTGACCAGTTTATCATATTTATATAAGCCACTAGATTACAGTAGATATTTAGACAAGCTTTAAATAATTTAAATATAAAAAAAGAAAAATCAAGATTTTCCAGAAATTACAGATTTTATTTCACAGAGTAATCTGGTAGAAATCAATGATTTTGGATACATTTGGTATATTCTTTTGGTACAACATGATGCCACAAAGGACCTCATTTTATTGATTAATAATCTAATTTTAACATTATTAGGCAGATGTTTCCATTCTAAACATTTCTGACATGAAATTCTGACACTACAAAAATACAATATATAGAAGGATTCTTGCCTCAGTCAATTGTCAAAAATGGGGAAGTTATTAAATTATACTGGCATTTTCTTATCACTTAACTGTTCAAACAGACTGGCGTCTCCTGGCTCCATGCACATATTTAAACTTACGAGAAGCATAGATTCAGTCATTTTGCCAGCTCTATGAAGCAATAAAATTATAACTTTGTGAAATAATCTGTTAATAAACTTGCCATGAGATAGAAATAACAGGTATCCTATATGTCATATTTACTGAACATGTTGCTTAGCTCTTAGATTCTCCTCCATTCTAACTATATTGGTTTATCTCAGATTAGTCCTATGCTCAGTTACAGAGGAAAAAGTATTTATGATGCAGCACTACAGCATAACTGCAATGTATGAAACATTGTGCTTTATCTTATATGAAGTTTATTTTGCACACTAAACAATCACATGTGCAGTTTCTGATGGTAACCTGCAATAAAGGTAATGCTTTGGCTTCATTCATAGATAAGTACACATATGGATGTGACCCTGCCAGGGTCAATGACTTTTCTTTTGTTCATTTATTTGCAGAACACAAAATGTATTTACAAGACCTCTAGACACACAGACACACACACACACACACACACACACACACACACACACACACACACACACACACACACACACATCAGATCTCTGCACATATAGTTCATAAAATATTTTTGTTAAACAGCTATGAGCATGGCAAAGCATTACAACACACACTAATGTTGATCAGTTGAGAGGTATGATACATATGGCACAATTACTGCTGCATACGTTATTATGCATATCCAACATTAGACGCTACTACTGGTTGTGCAGATCTTGACAGTGTGTAAGCAATCTTAGTGCGCAAGGTGTTCACATCTATTATCTCACGCATTTAGGCATTATCTTCATAACAAAATATCCTACAGGTCACATCAGGCTTAATGCAGGGAAAGGATTTCAAGTTACTGGCACATGTGTACAGTTAGAGATGTTATCTCTTAAGTTTCTATCACCAGTCAATTCATATCAAGTTTTATGTCCACTTGTGAGATAAGATCGGAGGTGTGGGTAGTGATCTAGGGAGGTGTGTAACATTTGTGTTCTTTTTTGACTTGCATGTTTTGGCTTTGATTTACAAGACTGTAGACTATTGACTCAGAACGGTTATTGTGAAACAAACATTTGTGCATAAATCCCAGTATGATACACTTAACATCTTAATCACCAAATTACAACTCTTCATCTCCATCTTCTCCAGTGAGTTTTGCCATTTCTGCTTTATTCCCAGTGATCTGGTAGCCATTTCTTTCAAATCTACCACCTTTGTACCTGTGCACTATAAGTGTTATCCAAAACAATATACCCAATAAGCCTGCATCTAATGCCAGGTGCCAACAGTAGAAGGTGGTGAGAAACATGAGATTAGCAGGATCCCCCGAATCCCAAAAATGACCTGTTGGTGGACGGTATAAGATAAAGGCAGCATGAAGCAACCATGTTCCTTGCACAATAACTAGCCATGCTTTGGCAAACCAGAGTCGACAATGGTTTGGCTGCCAGATCTCAACAATCATAATGACACACGTTATGCCACAAGTGAGCAGTAATAGTTGGTGGACTTGAACTTCCACAGCTTCTTTTCCATGACCATGGAACTTGAGCAGGAGAGTAGTAATGAAAAAAGCAGCAGTTACTCCCACATGTTCAAGCAATGGACAGCGTTTTTGTAGACAGGACTGACTCACAACATCCAACACTCCACTTAGACAGAAATACCCATACATGGTGGCATGCTGCCACTCATTGGGGTTCTGAAAGTGGTATTCATTATCGCCTGATCGGAAGAAACGTAGTTTCTGGACTCCTGGAGGAAAAAAGAACTCTGCTAAAACAGCCAATAAGCCATAAAACAGTTTCATTACTGCCTCTATGGGCAATGTCTTCCAGAACCTTTGGTTTGTTTTGGTCCGGGGACCGTATTGAACATGGCAACCATTCAACACCATCCATGAATAGCGAACTGCATACAGGAGACCAAAAGATAAGAATGCCAGTCCAGGAGATATGTGACCAATAAAGGTCCCCATGGCTAGTAATGTGTAAAACCACTAGTGTATTAAAAAAGAAGAAAAGAAAAGTAAGTCAGTTAGTGCACACGTTTCTTAGCATTTCAATTCATTCACTGAAAGGTGACTGAAGTGTAATCACTGGGGCATAGAAAGAATGTGAATCTGCAAGTCGAAGATGTCTGGATACTTTTCTGAAATCTTCCATTCAAGTTCATAGTTCAGGAGTAGGATGTTTAAGATTACTCAGAGAAGAAGTCAAACAAGTTTCTAAAGACCAACCTGATGTCCTTAAGGTCAGATGCCAGAAGAGTAACTTTTGAGAAATAGCTGGATTGGAAATGATATCTTGTTGCTGCACAATAGTGTATCAGGCACACAATTCTCTTTCTGTAATCCTCCTCTAGTATACAAGTCTTTCTGTGATCACTCCTTAATCCACAGCAAACTCTTTGTAATCATTCTCTGGTGTATCAGTGGTATATCAGTTTCTTTGTGATGGGTCTGTTGCACAATGCAAAATTCCTCTTGTACGGGACAGTGTTTTCATGAAGTCTCTGATGTATACAGCAGCCTGCTCAGGATATTACTCCAATGCACAAAAGTGTTAATACACAGGATTGTATCAGTGATCTAAATGTCAGACACAGAAGTTCTGAGTGAAGTAAAGCATTGCCTCTCTCGCTTACAGCAGTCTAGAGCAATGGGATTATAAACAACTGTAGTTTTATGGACACACCCAACAAGGTGGTAACAACTGTATGATAAGGACATAACTTCTGGTGGGTGTGTGATGGGGAAAGAATAATGCACAGTGTGTGACAGTTAATCTTAAGAGGAACTAAAACCAGGTTAAAAAAAAGGACAAACAGAAAGAAAGAGGTGAAATAAGGAAGAGAGACGAGGGATTATTTAACAAAATTGTGTAATCCTTTGCACACTGAAAAACACCATTAAATTGCAATTTTTTAAAAAAGACAAGTAAGTAAAGAGGAGGGAATAAAATAACTAGAGAGCAGAATATCTTTATGAATAATTTACATAACTGTGTGTACAGTATACATTTCAACATTCACATGAATTCAACCGTAGACAAATAAAAAGCTTAAAGCTCCATAAAACGTTATGCTCGTCATCTGTCACTTTTAAGAAACCAGGGAAACTAATTATATCCATGTATATTATACTTGATAAAACGGCATAATGGACCTAAAATCACAACTATAATACTGCCTTGTTATTTTTTCAGGATGGTATGGTATCCAAATATATTAGAACAGAGAAAACACATTGGAAATGACAGCAGCAATTCCTGCAGCAATCTCAAATGCATTGTTAGCAACTGTCCCTTATATCTAGTCCAAGGTTTTAACAATCTCTTCCTGGAAAAGTCCCTATTTTTCAGTATTCAGCAATTGAACAAAATTATTATTTTTTTTGTTTTGCATGTTCAATTCTTACAATCTGTTCTTACTCCCTAGCCTTCAGAAATAAAATGTATTGAAAGGCAGTATTTATTTTTTAAAAAGCATAAAAGTACAATATTATTAAAGATAACTAGGATTGTGGGGATTGTGCTTAGATGCTCATCTCAAAAACAAAGTGTCCCTGGAAAATATTTTAAAATGTGGGATGTAGATTTGTATCTTTCTATAGCTGGTCATACATTGTTTGATCCAGTCTTTACAGTCTACTATCCCTATTAAAATACCCCAAAATCAGCACTCCCTCCAAATACAGGTATGATAGTCGCTACTGGTCCTCCCTGTGTCCTAATTAACCTGATTTCCATTGTTCTATTACAGGCACTTTGGTCGCTGTTCCACACTAGCTTCAGGTTAGAGGAAGGCTTGGTACGAGTAATATAGAGTTATGGTCAGAGTGGTGATGCAATGGCTAAGAATGAGTCCCACACTTCAGCTATCACAATGTGCCATTACTTAACTTGGAGCAGGCAGTTTTTGTAAAGATGACAGTCAAGCACATCAGACAGGATACACACAAATTTGTTCAACCTGATGGAAGATTGGACAGTAGCACTGAGATGCTGGAGACTGGATTTAGACAACAGAAGACACCTTGCAACTGGCTTGTGTAACTGAGAGAACATGATATAATTGGGGAAGTATACGTTTGTTGCTGGGTGTGCTGAGTGCAAAAATGTGTAAGCGAGCGAGAGAGAAAAGATATATAGGAGTGTTAGCTATTCAGTTTTGTGGAAAATGAAATGTGCAGTGTTCAAAAATATATCCTGGTACTATACATAAATACCACATAATGTGTTCTGTATGTTGGGTGCCAGTCACACTCCCTGTACTTATTATTTAGTGTGTGTACTAACAATTGCACAGTAGTACTTCTCTTTCTGTGGCTCAAAGGAAACAGAAACTTACACCCTTTTGTGACTCCAATAACAGTATAGCCAGAATAAACAGTGTCACTTGTAACTTAGTGTCAAATGTACAGACTGGTTGTGGCCTGTGCCCAGAGACTTTTGAGAACCTAGCAACTTCCCCGAGTTTGGCTTATTAACACACATATAACAGTAAGAAACACAGGAAAATGTTACACGGGACACTGATCAGAAAGACCCAATAATCTGACAAGGTTACATAGTTACATAGTTACATAGTTGATGAGGTTGAAAAAAGACACCAGTCCATCAAGTTCAACCTATTTTGGATCTCCTGCGATCCTGCACTTATATTTGAAATTAATCCGGAGTAGGCAACCGCCCATCTGTTTCAATTTTGAAAATCCCCCCAGACTCAATATTGCAATCCAATTTTTACCCTATATCCACTACTATCCTTTATTTTAAATTAACGGTCGTATCCCTGGATACACCTTTCCGCTAAAAATTTGTCTAACCCTTTCTTAAACATATCTATTGAATCTGCCATCACAACCTTCCCTGGCAATGAATTCCATATCTTGACTGCCCTTACTGTAAAGAACCCCTTCCTTTGCTGGTTGTGAAATTTCCTCTCCTCTAACCTTAGGGGATGACCACGTGTCCTGTGTATGGTCCTTGGGGTAAAAAGTTCCCATGAAAGCTCTCTGTATTGACCCCTAATGTATTTGTACATAGTAATCATATCTCCCCTTAGACGCCTCTTTTCTAAAGTAAACATGCCTAAACTGGCTAACCTTTCCTCATAACTTAATGACTCCATACCCTTTATCAATTTTGTCGCCCTTCTCTGAACCCTTTCTAGTTCCAAATTATCTTTTTTATAGAGTGGTGCCCAGAACTGTACTGCATATTCAAGATGAGGTCTTACCAATGATTTATACAGTGGCAAAATTACACTGTCTTCCCTTGCATCTATGCCCCTTTTTATGCATGCCAATACTTTGTTTGCCCTTGCAGCTGCTGCTTGACATTGAGCACTATTGCTAAGTCTACTGTCTACGAGCACTCCCAAATCCTTTTCCATTATAGATTCTCCCAAATTAATTCCATTTAATTTATAGATTGCGTTCTTGTTTTTGATCCCTGAATGCATAACCTTACATTTATCTGTGTTAAACCTCATATTCCATTTAGCCGCCCAATCCTCCAGTTTATTTAAGTCCCTCTGTAGAGAAGCTACATCTTGCTCTGATTTTATTACCTTACAGAGTTTAGTGTCATCTGCAAAAATAGAAACTTTACTCTCTAAACCATCACCAAGGTCATTAATAAATATATTAAAAAGGAGTGGTCCCAGCACGGAACCTTGAGGAACTCCACTTAAGACCTTTGACCAATTAGAAAATGTTCCATTTATCACAACTCTCTGTTCCCTATTCTCTAACCAGTTTTCGATCCAAGTACAAATTTTGATTTCTAGACCCAGTTCCCTTATTTTGTAAACCAACCTCTTGTGTGGCACTGTATCAAAGGCCTTTGCAAAATCTAAGTAGACCACATCTACTGTCCTGCCCTGGTCTAAGTTCCCACTAACTTCCTCGTAGAAACTAATTAGATTAGTTTGACATGACCTATCCCTCACAAATCCATGTTGATTCCCACTAATAATTTTATTGCGTACCAAGTAATCCTGAATACTGTCCCTTAAAATACCTTCCAGTAGTTTCCCCACTATTGATGTCAGGCTTACAGGTCTATAATTCTCTGGTTGTGATCTCGTCCCCTTTTTAAACAACGGCACCACATCTGCTATTCGCCAATCCCTTGGTACTGAGCCTGATGAGATTGAATCTCTGAAAATTAAGAATAGCGGTCTAGCTATTTCCGAGTTTAATTCCATAAGGACCCTTGGGTGTATGCCATCTGGACCTGGAGCTTTATTTATCTTAATATTCTTCAGTCGCCTTTGGACTTCTTCCTCTGACAACCCAGTATTAATTAATGGCATGGTTTCATTTCCATTTTTATGTATTACTCCTGCCATTTGTTCCTCTCTGGCAAATACTGAAGAAAAGAACGTGTTTAATATCTCTGCTTTTTCCTTAGTATCATTTATCAATTCACCCATCTCACTTCTTAGTGGTCCTATATTATCTTTTTTAATCCTTTTGCCATTTATATACTTAAAAAACTTTTTGGGGTTTGTCTTACTTTCTTTTGCAACGTGCCTTTCATTTTCTAATTTAGCCAATCTAATTTCCTTTTTGCATGTTTTATTACATTCCTTGTACCTATGGAAGGACTCCTCTGACCCTTCAGACTTAAACAATTTAAATGCATGCTTCTTCCTTTGCATTTCTTCTCTTACCTTTTTATTTAGCCACATTGGTTTAGACTTAATTCTTTTACATTTATTTCCCATAGGAATGAACTTATACGTGTATGTTTCCAACAACATTTTAAAGACAGCCCACATTTCTTCCGTATTTTTTCCTTCAAAGGCTTTGTCCCAGTCTATGCTCTTTATAGACTCCTTTAGCATATTAAAATTTGCCTTTTTAAAGTTTAAAGTCCTAGTTGATCCCTTATACTGTTGTTTCTGGAAACTAATTTCAAATGAGACCATATTATGATCACTGTTTCCCAAGTGCTCCTTTACTTGAATATTTGATATTACGTCTACATTGTTTGTTATTACTAGGTCCAGTATAGTCCGGTTCCTAGTTGGTTCCTCAACTAATTGGGACATGTAATGGTCTTTTAGCGTGCTCAGAAACCTATTTCCCCTAGCTGTACCGCAGGTCTCAGTACTCCAATCAATGTCCGGATAATTAAAATCCCCCATAATTAAAATTTGACCTAGTTGTGTAGCCTTTTCAATTTGCTGTAGAAGTTGGGCTTCCTCAATCGTACTAATATCTGGCGGTTTATAGCATATCCCTATCAGAAACTTCTCTGAACTTTTTCCTCCGCTGGATATTTCCACCCACAATGCCTCTATAGGTATTCTTGCGCTGGCCAGATCATATAGCCGCAGGTATGCACCCTGGCATTTGTGATGATGGCTTGTGAACTCCTTGATCAGCCAGTTCAAAGACAAGGATGTGAAAGTAGTCACTTTGCAAATAGGTTAATGTACAAAAGTGTAAATGTCCAAATAAGCAGTGCAAATGCTGTTTTGTGACAACACATGGTCATGTTTGTGCTAAGGCGCTCAGTTTTACGTTGAAGCACATTGATTTGCATACAACTGTAGATGTACATTATATATATGTATATGGATATAGATAATCAATCCACACAAATGGAAGTTGAATTAAAGCTGGTTATAAAACAAAAGTTAGGATGCTTAAGAGTTAAGAGAGCTATGTGCATAAATATATGTTGACAAATTAAGCTGTTTTACTGTTATAGACATATTGCTTAAGGTATGTGGAGAAACATGTCTAAAAAGTATTGCAGAAACGTATCTAAAGGAAATGTGCCCTCCATTATACATATTAAGGCAATAGGGAAGTTGTGGTACAGTAAGGTACAGTAAGTTAGTGTCTTATAAGATGCGGCAAGATTAATTTGGATTAATGCCTATATCTGGGGGGGGGGCGAGGGGGAGATATTGATAGTTCCTGAGATGTGGAGTGATATTATTGGTCTAAAGTATTTTATGATGCTTTTTATCTACGTATTAGTTTGTGGTTTTAAGAGATAAAAGGCTTGCAAAGGTATTGTGGAATTGCCATTATGTTTTTTGAATTGAATGGTCTGTATTGCGCATACATAAATAAAGAACATATTCTGAAGAGACTTTGTTTTTGGATTAATTCTACAAAAGTCCTTATCAATATATATTATTATTATTGTTTATTTATAAGGAGCCACAGGTTCCGTAGTGCCAGATACAGAAGCAAGTAACAAATAGATGAGGTAACACACATAAGTAGCACAGATGAGTGTGACTCACATGGAGTGCAGCACAATACATAACAGGACATACAAGGGAGTCAGACAGTGGACAGACATGGGGCAATATGTAGAGAGGACCCTGCTTGTGAGCGCTTACATTCTAGAGGGAGGGGTGATGAGAGATAGGACTTAGCTCTGCAAAAATGGAGATGGCAGGCAAAGGAAGAGGAGGTAATGGATAAGATGCTCAGGAGTTGACAAGATAGGAGAGTTGAGTTTTGAGTGAGAGTTTCAAGGACTGAAGGTTGAGGGAGAGTCGAGTGAGGAGGGGTAGGGAGTTCCAAAGATTGGGGGCAGCAGTAAGTGAAAGTAAGGAGCTTGAACTGAATTCTGAAACGGATGGGGAGCCAATGATGGGATTTACACACACAAACAATGTTCGAAGTTGGGGTGTATATGGTGGTATGCCATACTGCCACTTCTACTGCCTTCATTGTAAAACTCCCAAATTCCATTCACTTACACTCTTATGACATTGGCTACCTCTGAATTTCCACACCACGGTTTCTAAATTTCCACTTTGAGATATATATATATATATATATATATATATATATATAGACCAAATTGCAACAAACAATGGCGCTCTAAGCAGATTTGTATTAGTAACTATTGGTTCATTCCCACCAATACACTTCTTCCACAGAAGGAGGCAGCTTTCCTTCAAAATTCCAGTTGGTAAATCCGAGACAATGAATCTGATAGGTGCAACAGAAGGAAACTAGCGCGCAATAATGTAGTATTTTCAGGAAAAACGTCATTCGTTGCTGGGCAGCAAACGTGCTAGTGATAGTTGGTGAGTGAGGTTGTTGGCGCCATATCTATCTATCGTTTATTAGTCCAGATTATCATGAAGCGGAATTTGATTGCGCTGATTGCTGTCGCCTAGTATCTTCTGACGCACGGCCAAGGCCAGTGCATTTGAGACTTAAATAAGTCCGAGGTACATTAAGATATTTGAGCTCCTCTGAATTGGATAACTTGAGATAAACAAATCCGTTGTGTTTTAATGTGTCCCAATCGCATCTGATCTACATGTAATCTTTCATCATTACATAATCGTAATAACCAGACGAGACCATACAGATAAGCAATACATTCTGTTTTTTGTGGTACGCATCTAATATGGTGACGGGTTCCTTATCGAAGACACCATTTGTCTGACAATAATACACTATTCTGGTATTTCTTTTTTCTTTCTGAGTGCACAAGATTGGAGTGAACATACATGATCTTAGTGAAACCACCCAGAGTCTTGGATTTATGAGTATATTTGAATTATACATCATTGTATTTTGTAACATTTTTCCTGAAAACACTACACTACTGCGCGCCTGTTTCCTTCGGTTGCACATATAATATATATATATATATATATATATATATATATATATATATATACACACACACATACATATATATACATATAGTGTGTGCATATGGCGTTTGAGGTCTTTATTCTAGTTAATCCTATGCCAAGGAGTGTCTTTGTGAAGTTTCTGTGTCTAATTTATTTATAGAATATGAAATGACACACACACTGTCAACACCTTTGTTACTTATATCACACTAACACTAACAGACACTTTGGATTAATGTTTAGCAAGAAACAAACAAAGGGAGTGAGAAGTTCGCATCTTGTGACCCAAGCCACTCTAAGCCTGGCTTTCTACACACATGAAGGAAGGGATCTGTGGAGGAGGGGATGTATATCTAAGGCTACATTCCTACACATTGTATTTCTATTATTAATATTTCTTTGTTCTATTAAAAGTATTTCAGTTTTTTTTGCAAATTATATAAATTTGCAGGAATTTGGACAATGACAACAACAACATTTTGTATGTACATGATCGATATTTTGATAAAGAAATCTATTTTTATATTTTTTTTTTTTAGATTTAATGTACGCTGCAGTATGGCAGATGCATCTAAGATGACCTAATAAAATGTCTCTGTGTCTATAGTCTATTAAATATTAGAGCATAATAATGTGAAGGCTTCATGAAAGTCATGCCTAATTTCACATATAGACACTGAACACTACTGCGTGCTCCAGGTAACATACAGGCAAACACAATGTGCTTCACAGGGGTGCAAAGCATCCATAGGAAGGAGCCGTAGGTGACTTTGTGATACAGTAGAGACTAGTAAAAGAACAAAGGAAAACCATGAAATAAAAGACTTCATGGTCCGTTCAGTAAGTGCTTATAATTCAGAAATTTGTTCACTAGAAGATAATTGGGGTCATTACTGCATAAGTCTAAAAATAGTTATTCCTCCATTATTGCTCATCATATGGCTAAGAATTTAGCCAAGTTCCTGCTCACAACACTGTATTTGCTTATGCCATAGTCTATGACAAACAAAAATAATGACATTTAACACACTGTGAAAACATTCCTACTTCTCCAGCAATAATTGTGCATATTTCAACATAAAGAAGAGCAGAGTAAAACAACAACCGTTCATATAATTTAAAAATACAGCCATTTCAAGGTATTTCATGTGTCTAATTTTCTTGGGTGTTTAAAAATTATAAAGTTCTTTAGTTACTTAAATTTTTCTCTACCAAACTAATACTTGATATTCAAGAGCTCTATATCATATACTCACTAAACATCACACTAAAGCACAGTAAATCCCTTTCACCACTGCACATCTTTCAAAACAGTTTCAAACAGCTGTGTAAGATCCATGATACATGGAAAAGAGATTCTCAGTGTAATGCTAGAGCATCAGGAAGATCGGTCCTCTGATGTAGCAGGTTCCACCAGCTGCTTGTAAGACAGGCAGACCATGACCTGGATGCAGCACAGAGAAACAGACAAGGCTTTATTTTTCATGGGTAGAAAAATTCACAAATGTATATGTAAAACTTCTAGTACCAAGAAAGGAGCTAAGATATTTGTCATTATTGTCTATCTTATTACAAGCTATTTACTTTGTTTTCACCAGTTCGGAATTCATAAAGTGCCCTTCAATATGCTTACATTTAGGAAAACTGGTGTGCATAGCAATAAAGGCATGTAGACCAGACCTTTACCCGAAATATTTTTAATTCTGATAAAATGTTTTGTGTATGTATTTTGAATGGTATTAGAAACTACATTATAGAAAACAATCTGCATTTCAGATTTTGTCGTCTTCTTAGAAATACTGTATGCTTAATGTTTCCGCTATGTGGTGCCCCCCAGACTACACTCATTGGTGACCAACAAGTGCGCCAGAAAAGTTGCTGGAGTGCCAAATGGACACTTGACAATTCTATAATGCAAATCTAGGATCTCTTCAGTCTCCAGATAAGAAAATGATGCTAACTCCCAACTACCAATGGAAAAGTCTCCTCCTGCACCGTAATATGAGGAAAATGAATGTCAGTATTCACTATACATCTGAAATCACCTTCAGCATTTTAAACCTGAATAGAGGGTCTTTGTAAAATAAAAAGGGAAAAAAATATTTGGGCTTAATGGATAAGATTTAGTCATTCTATGTCTTACTGTGATTAGAAGAAGAAGACCCATCATGACTCCCAGCATTATATAGAGATCTTGTGTTAGACCTGCTGCCCACAACGGTCCCAGGATTGTGGCCAAACCACCGACTGATCGACGCAGTCCATGATTAAACCCTGAAAAATGAGAACAATAATTTACTTGTGACTTCTATGAAGGCATCTTAGACATGTAATGTACCGTATGTTTTAGGCTAGCCCGATTTCAATTCACACTGCATATTTATATAGATCATATAAAACGGCTGTATTCTTCCTTCAGCGTGTGATATCAGATCAGTATTGATTTTTAATGGACACTTAAACGATGATGTAATGGTTGTATAATTACAGGGGGAGGCTATGAAAGGATATCATCCACTGTCATTAAGAATTGGAAGTTAAGGGGCACCTTTGAACTGAAGACAAGATCTGCAAGATCGCACACATCACTATAACTGTTCAGATATGCAAATAAGGACCACCACATCACATGCAAAGGACCCACAGAAAAGTTTAGCTAACACAGGAGAAGCAGTCCACACACAGTACAGCTTTGCTTACATAAAAATAATCTGTGTGGAAGGTTTGTCAGAAGATAACCTTAGAATATTCTGCGAGGAAGTATGGACAAATCCCTACAGAAAGGCTCTTAGCAGTAAAAGAATTAATCTGCGAATCTAGCAAATCGCCAGATATTCAGCGATTTAGCTGAGCAAATTTAAACCACCAATGTGTTTAGAGACAAGTTTTGCCTTTTAACACAACGTTGCCAAATATCGTCGATTTGCAGATTAATACATTTACCAAACAAATGAGAGGTTAGTGATTAATGTATTAAATTCAGCAATTAAATAGCAAGTTTGCATTCAAATCTGCAGAAATCGTTATTATTTACATGTCTAACCTGCAGAGCTGGTGTCATGTTGCTGATAACATTGCCTTGTAACAGCCAGTCCAATCATTTCACAAACCTGATGGAGAACTGTATATGGGCAGATAGCACCCTTTGTGGTCTGTGCTTCGGAAAGCACCTGTTTTTGGAAAATATCGGATACTGATACATGCCATATTTTGTGTTAAATTGCTCTGAGGCCTGACCAGAAGCTAACTATATACCAGACAACACAAGTGTATGCAATACATCTTCTAGCGCAAAGGACACTTATGACAGGCTATGAGTACATGGGCGAAACGGGGAGGAGAATGGGCATGTGTCCGTAGTAAATGTACAGTAAGAGCGTGTCAAGCTGGAGCGCACGCAGAAATATCAGATTGAAACTTTGGGCATCTCTGAGGTACTTGCTTATCTGTCGTATCACTTGCACCAGCTACAGGTCTGGTGTAAGTACCGACTGATAGTGATGACTGTCGTGTATGTATGCTAGAACATGTGTTCGTAATCCAGAACAACTGTAAAAATGCATTTTATGTGCAGTAGACAATAAGAACATCCTAATAAATGTATTTTATGGAGAAAAACATTTTGGAAAAACAAAGTCCTATTTATATTAATGTTCTTTTCCTTAATGACTATATTAACAATTAAATACTTTTTTTTCTGTGCATTGTCCTGGGACTTTATATTCCACATATGTATTGTACGGATCCTGCAGTGTATTGTGTCTGTCTCAATAGGACAGGTGCTGTATATGCAGAGTGTTCAACAAGAGGGGTATCTTCAGATCCGCTTCTAGTTGAATACGGATGTGGATATGCCCAATTTTCGAGCGTTTAAAAAAAACAAACAAACTAAAAAAAAAAAATCGTAGAATAATTTTTATTTTTACACATCACTATGTTATACATTATTTTACACCTGAAGAAGGGGAAGGGGCACCATGTAAACTTGTGTGTGGAACAATAAAAATTTGTATGAGTTTATAAAAATTATTTCCGTCTACAGGAGTGTTGTCTGGCCTGATACTACTGTAAGGATTTGTGTACGAAAACAGAGGTACCCAGAACTGTCAGAAGAATTTGTTGGAGGCTATAAAATCCACATGTGTAGATTTATCACCTTTCCAATTGAAATGACCTTCTTATGCCATGTTAAACATTGTGAGGGATGCTGAACTAGGGGTGTTTTCTATGCAGAAGGTTGGATTGGGGATTATGAGGACTAACTTACCCTGAGTCTTCTCAGAAGTTATTTTAGAAAACAGAGACACCTGGGCTACTGACAAAAAGGGTAGTCCAAGTACTTGTAGGAAAACTCCAACCACAAACTCTGTAAGTAGAAGCCCGTAGCCTCCTGTGAAGAGAGTGAGAGAAATGGTGTGAGAGAAGAAAATGGAGAAGGTAGAAGAACATCTAATATGGAGTGAGTTGTTACGATAGATCATCATTCAGCAGTAGAACTATATGTTGTATTGTAGGGAATTTGGAGAATAAGAGATTATTTCCAAAGTCAAACTAAACCAGAAACAAGCTGGATGTATGGAATTTGTTTCCTATATGGGGGTCATTCTATACCACAATATTCCTGTATAAATTTGACGGGAGCCTCACATGACTACTTTGCACATGTGCAATTAATATGTAGATGCTTGGATTGCCTATAGGTTACTTATGCCCTTTTTACACATGGACATTCAGGAATTGACGGAGTTGAAATACTCTGGGCGGTAACTCCTATCCATCTGTATACATCCAGGTTTGAACAATGAAAGCAACAACACAAAATGTTCTGATGCTAATCACAAGCAGCTAAAAGCATGTATGATTACTGCCTTTAAGTAAGAAATTATGTCAAATGTTTTCAGGTTAAGTTTCATTAAATTAATCAAAAAGATTAACAATATATGGCCTAAGTTGTTCTTCACTTAAAATTAAAGAAAAAACAGGATGGGCAACAAAAAATGTTGTCAATAAGAAATATGTGGTCTAACTGGTCCCATACTGAAAGACAGGATAGGCTACAAAAATAATTGTTGTAAAAGAAAACCACAGTGTGACAAGCAGATACAAAGTTATTTTAAGTGAAATGCTAAATAATAAAATTCAGAATATAGAATAATAGTTGGCATATCATATTCATACCGCACACTAATAGATGATCAGACTTTAACTAGAACAATACCAAGCACCTTCTAGATGCACAAGCACAATAAGAAGTAAACACAGTCCATACTAAACTGTGACCTGTTAACCTTTCGGCTTTGCCAAGAACACGAGGCACCAAATGCAGGAGATGTTACAGATAATAAGCCCGAATGCAAGGAGGAGGCGATCTGAGGTGCAACGACTGATGGTACGCACAACTAGGAAACCAATCAACATCTGAATAGGCAGAAATGCATATAATCAAAATACATGCTAAATAAGAATACAAGTATAAATAATATTGAGTGTGAAGCCTAGTATATATGTGCTTTAAATCCAAGCATTTAAGTGTGTGTGTGTGTGTGTGTGTGTGTGTGTGTGTGTGTGTGTTTAGTAGGATGACCAATCCTCCCAATTACAACCACCCCCCCTCTTAAAGATGCCAAGCGCTTATGATTCCTCAGCTGAACAGGGCTCCAAAAAAAGGGAGGAAGTTAGAATTTTTGCAAATTTTTTTTTTATAATAACCACATTTTTGTTGTATGACTACATATGTGATAGGGTGTGATAAAAGATGAGCATGTAATATGGGGCACTTATGAAAAATGAAGTAAAGGAGAAAGATTGGAGTAATACATGAAGTTATTTGAGAATTCTATGGTCATGATTAAGGAACCCTTAGGGTATATTGTGGAAATGTAACGTCGTAAAAAAACAGAAAAATATGTTTGCCTTTAAGACATTGCCTAATGTTATAAAACCTTCACAATAAGAATGACATGTGTCACAGATTATAAATATGCTGAGTTCATCCTGACATTGAAGTAATTGCCAACTTACTAGGGTGAGTTCATGTTTAAATATGTACCCATCCTCTGCAGCCCTACCCTAGTCACCTGATGACACAGGAAAACATTGTACCTACACAGTATATCATAACTGTAATGTGAGCTCACTGGAAACAATGTTAAATGCACGTTGCTAAAAAGCTGGACCTTGAACGCATTTCCATGTGACCATACATAATAGATAGGGCAGCTAAATGATAAATCATGCACTTTATTGTTTTTCTCTCCCCTATGGACCTATTTCTGGTCTCTTTTCCTCCTTTTGCTTATGTCTCCATTCTCCATCATGTTCTCTTCTTACATGATAGTACTCTTGTCCTCAGTATCTATGTTAGCTCTATGTCTGACCAGTTCTACCTACAGCTTTACTATGTATATAAACTTTATTTCTTTTTTTTACTTCAAAACAGCCCTTATTGGTCATTTGGATGTTCAGCCAGTTTTCTATTTTGCCAGTGACAGCTTTTTACATTTCTTATAGTAACAAAATACTCATTGTTTTTCTTTCAGGCACATATATGTCTTTGGTAGCATATTTTTATTTTATTGGCAGTAGATGGGTGAAAACATGCAAGAAATAAAGAATACAAATAAAAAATGTTTTTTCTTCATTTTTTTCATACTTACTTTAATATAACTAGAACAATCCCAGATAATTATCCTGAAATATATACTCCCAATTCTACCAAGTATAGAGATAATAAAATGTCGGTTTTATTAAAACTTTAAGACTGTTATAGTGAAAGAAACAGGGGTACACTTTTATATTTTAAAGAAAAATTGTAGTTTATTCTGAGCACATCAACACAGCAAATACTAGATAGGCTAACTAAGCCCATCGTTATTATATGCTCATGAAAAAAATTAAAGGGAAGGGCAAATACAGAGCAGCACCAAAAAAAACAACCCAGAATCTGTACTATAAATATTATGATAGAACATGTTAAAGTAGAATACATACATATTAATTTACTGGTTTGTATGTCTGGCAGGGGGAACCCATTTACAAAATAGAAAGGAATGTGAGGATCAATTTAAATAAAGATTGGGTAGGAGATTGATGTGTGGGGTCTTCTATTCACAATTCCCATATCTTTTATATTCTTTTCTGGAAATCCCCTGTTAATAATCAAAGTTTTGGTAGAGGAAAAGCCACAGTAGGAGGCACTGGTTGCTTTATCCTTTAAGACAATTGTCTTTGCATCACAGAAGACGATAAAAAATTGTAGGAGTCAACGGCTTGCATTTAAAAGGGGTCAAATTTTCCACTAAGCCTATCAACTGCACCATGGCATCTTCCGTAAGTGGGGCACCATGAACTGTTGACATTAAGAGGACGACGCCTGAAAAAAGAAGATTTTTACTCACCGTAAAATCGATTTATCTGACTCCATTGGGGGACACTGTGAGACATTGGGGTATAGTAGGTGGGACTAGGAGTCTAGGCACTAATTAAACTTGTTTGTTCCCCACACTCCACCCCTACTATGCCCCTCCTCTCCAGGTCAGACCTCAGTTTTGTATAACCAAACCAGGAAGAAAATAGCACCAAATACAGCACTACTTTCAGAGCAAGGGAGGGTGCGCAGTAGCCCCCAATGGTGTAAGAGAAAAATCGATTTTACGGTGAGTAAAAATCTTCTTTTCTCTTTCCTACCATTGGGGGACGATGCGAGACATTGGAGAAATATACCAAAGCTGCATCTAAGGGAGGGAATGCTTGGAAAAGGCTGCACGCAATATTTTGCGCCCAAAGCTTGCATCAGCGGATGCAAAGCCGAGCAACCAAGGAACTCTGCAGAAGATGTGGACATTGCCACCCTGCACAACTGCTCCATTGAAGCACCCTGACGTGCCGTCCAAGAAGCACGAACCCCCCTGGAGAGTGAGCTCTAAATGTTACCTGAACAGGATGAGGGTCATGAACAGAATCCAACAGAATGGTGGAAGTGATGTAGCGGGCAAGAGATTATTTGGAAACTGGCCAACCCCATTATTAAGCAACCGAAAGGATGAAGAGGACAATAGTCTCACGAACAGAGACTGTGCGGTCAACGGCACGAGTCCAGCCGACGAAGAGTGTCACATGAAAATAAAGAAGAATAAGAGAATGCTTGAGCACAAACCCCTGTGTCAAGTGGGACGCAGACACTATCCTCAGAACCAATAATGCCCGATGCAAAATGTGGGAGTGGAATCCACACTCCCGACACTGAACCCCTGCAAGCAAAGGTGATATTCAAGGGAACACCCCTACCATGAAATAACAAAATTTCCCAGAATCAGCTGGTCAAATGTGGCCAATGTAAACATTCTAGATTTACATTGGCCACATTTGACCAGCTGATTCTGGGAAATTTTGTTATTTCATGAACCTGACGAATGAACCTGACGAAACCCCCTGAAGATTCTGTAAACCAGTGCTGAAGTAGATGGAGAGTGCCGGAGGCTGCACTTTGAGGAAACCAAAGCAGAGTCCCATATTGGAGCCAGCTCGCAAAAGAAAACATCTTAGAGAGCCAGCACAGGGACGTGTGAAAGCCTTGGGATTCACACCAAACACTGTACCATTTCCAGACCAATGATAAGGGCTGAGGAAGATGCAATGGGCTTTATTCAAGGTACCAACCAGCTGGCCCTAAGATCTGGGTCTCTAACGATACGACACGGCGCGAAGCTAGGCGAGATCTAAAGAGTGGCAAAAGAAGCCCCTGAACTGTAAGATCTGGTCGCATTGGTAGGCGGAAGGGAGGCATCTCCACCAGCTGCAGAATGTATGAGAACCATGCTCTGTGAGGCAAACATGGGGCCACCAGTGAGCTGGAAGACGCCCCCTTTAAAAACGCACGCACGAGAATATGGGACATGGAAGTGACAGATACACCAGTCTGAAATTCTAGGGTAAAATCCTGACATGGGAAAAATTTCACCTGAGGATCTCTTGATTTTGAACAGTAAAGGGTGACCTGAGAAATGAGTATGTGGGAACGAAGTCCGGCGTGCCATAAGACTTCACCAGAAGGGCAAAAGATGTCTCCATGGAGAGACCATTCCCCCTGGTTAACCGCCTGCCTGCTGAGACTCTCAGCCTCCCACTTATTCATGTCGGGATAACATGGTCAATAGTAGGGGAACATGGCACACCACTCAGGCCATAACCTGGTAATCTCTCACATTACCCTCAGGCCGCGTGTTCCCCCTTGATGCTACAGATATGTAACAGCCGTGGCATTACCTGACAGTATGTCTAGAGGTTTCCTGATCAGGAACTGCTGGGCCTGACGCAACACCTTGTGCACCCGTGAGCGCCATATTTGAAAGAACAGTTCTCTTGGGAGGACCAAAAGACCCTGGAACCTTAAGGATCCTATTAATCCACCTCAACCTAACAGACTAGCATCTGTCATGACCTCACTCCTGAATGTTTCTGGCAAACCACCACGAAAAGGATATACGAGTGGGTTAGGACACAGTGAAGATCTACGTGTCCAATAACATGGAAGCCAGACCATTTCTGGAGAATCTCCCTCTGGAGAAGTCGGGAGTGGACCATGCAAATGTTACTGCTTAGAACATTGGTACCCTGGTTTCCAGAGGCTTCATGCAACTGAGAAGAGAAACTTCTCTCCACGCCAGAAGCATCCTGGTACTGTTCTGAAGTGAGATGGGCCTGTCCTCCGATAGGTAGGAAGACCCTGTGGGTCACAGTATAGAAGATAAGGTATTAGAAAAGCATCTGCTGTGGTAGAATGAGTGAGGACCTGGGAAGTTTCCAAACCCAGTCGTGCTCTTCTAGGAACTGGATGAAGATCTGGATCTGAGAGAGATTAAGGAGCCTTCGGATAGAGGTCGTCCAGACAGGGTATTAGCGTGACTCACCGGGAATGCAATAGCCCTGCCATGACTGTTCCTCGAGGGTTTCCGAGGTAATGTCAGTGTCCAGAATGAAGGGCAGGGCCTTGAGCCGGAACTGAAATTTTTGTACAGCCAAAGCAAAAGAGACACCGGAGCCCCTCCAGAATGGTACATGTAAGACTTTCTTGATGTCTAATGAGGCCAGGAAGTCTCTCTATCCACTGCCTGCAATGACTGTGCGTAGTGACTACATCCGTAACAAGAGAATGCAAGCGTGCCTGTTGAGGGACTGCAAGTTTAAATGGGACGGAAGAACCTAACTGTGGGTCAGGAGGAGGTTGGAATAAATTACCCCAACCTCCAGGAATGTCACCAGGCCTATAGGTTTCTCACCTAACTGCAACTGTGCATGTACTATATGCACCTCTGTGAGGTGAGGAGTGACCACGCAATGTGGCACCCGGAACCCAGAAAAAGGAACAAAAAGATTGAGACTGTCCTTGTCGTGGCCTAGTGGAGCTGACAGGAAGAGAGGTACTCTTAGCTCTGGTGGACCCTGAATACTACTCTGTAATTCTGCAAAAGTGAGAGGTTCTATTTTTGGAATATCATCCTGGATGGCTCTGGCTAACCTCTCTGACCATAGGTGAATGGCTTCATGAAATGAAGCTATGACCCTGTTGAGTCTAAACAAACTGCCTGGCGTCACTTAAGCTGAGTGAAGGCCAGGTTACACTTCTTGTCAGAGAGACCCCTACAGAAAAACCTTTTATGGGCACCTGCCCTGCATAGGGATAGCAGAATGCGTAAACAGACGAGCAACAGGGTTGTCAACCCCAAGGGTTCCTTCCCATCTAACTATTTTCTCTGCTGGGAGAGGAAAAAGAGATGAAAATCTGCCCATAGTAATTTGATAATTATCCAAAAATCTTTAAAAAAATAAATAAATAATAATTTAAAAAGTATTAAAAATATTATAGAGCAATATATTCTTGCAGTCCCAAAAAATAGGAACTGCAATCAATATTACTACGTTCACTGTTTCTGCAGTCCAAAAAAATAGGAACTGCAATCTATATTACTACGTTCACTGTTTAAGCAGTCCAAAAAATAGGAACTGCAATCTATATTACTACGTTCACTGTTTAAGCAGTCCAAAAAATAGGAACTACAATTAGTAAAAAAAGAAAATTCAAATCATTAGAGAAGAAACGTAAACTTGCCAATATGCCATTTACGACACGGAGTGGCAAGGAACGGCTTAGGCCCTGGCCCGTGTTCATGACTAGTGGTTCAGCTTCACCCAAGGATCTAAGCCCTCCTCCTCCCCACCCCTCTAAAAAATTTAAGAGACTTAAGCTGTCATCAACAACACAGCAAACAACTGTGCCTTCTAAAGAGATGGCATCACAAATCCCCAAGGCGAGACCAAGGGTGTTGGTGGTTGCGAAGCCTGACCTTCCCATCACTGTACGGGAAGAGGTGGCTCCTTCCACCATTTGCAGCACGCCCTCTGCATATGCTGGAAGGATCACCCACAGTCCAGTTACAGATTTGTCTAATGAAGGTGTGAATGTTGTACACCGGGAGGAGGCTATTGATGTAGCTGGCGCTGAGGAACTTGATGAGGAGGATGCTGATGTGGTTATCATAAATGAGCCACCAGGGGGGGATACAGTTGTTGTCCATGGGATGAAAAAGCCCATCGTCATGCCTGGTCAGAAGACCAAAGAATCCACCTCTTCTGTCTGGAGTTATTTTTATCCCAATCCGGACAACAAATGTATGGCCATATGTAGCTTATGTAAAGCTCAAATAAGCAGGGGTAAGGATCTTGGCCACCTAGGGACATCCTCCCTTATACGTCACCTGAAGAACCTTCATAATTCTGTGTTTAGCTCAGGAACTGTGGCTAGGACCGTCAGCAGTCCAGGGACACCTAAATCCCTTGGTCCTGTTGGATACACACCACCAACACCCTCCTCCTCAACTTCCTCCACGATCTCCATCAGATTTAGTCCTGCAGGCCATGTCACCAGCCAGAGTCCTCTTCAATCCGGGATTCATCCGAGGAATCCTGCAGCGGTACGCCTACTACTGCCGCTGCTGCTGTTGGTAGTCGGTCATCTTCCCAGAGGGGAAGTCGCAAGAACGCTACGTCTTTCACCAAACAGTTGACCGTCCAACAGTCGTTTGCAATGACCACAAAGTACGACAGTAGTCACCCTATTGCAAAGTGGATAACTGCGGTTGTAACAGCTATGTTGGTGTTAGACGTGCGTCCGGTGTCCGCCATCAGTGGAGTGGGATGTAGACGGTTGATGGAGGTATTGTGTCCCCGGTACCAAATCCCGTCGAGATTCCACTTCACTAGGCAGGCGATACCCGGGATGTACAGAGAAGTACGAAAAAGTGTCCTCAGTGCTCTGAAAAATGCGGTTGTACCCACTGTCCACCTAACCACCGACATGTGGACAAGTGGTTCAGGGCAAACGAAGGACTATATGACTGTGACAGCCCACTGGGTAGATGCATCGCCTTCCGCAGCAACAGCAGCAGCTGCATCAGTAGCAGCATCTCCACAACGGCTGCTTGTTCCAAGGCAGGCAACGGTGTGTATCACCGGTTTTAATAAGAGGCACAACGCTGACAAACTGAGGGAAATAATCTCGCAATGGCTTACCCCACTTAGACTTTCCTGGGGATTTGTGGTGTCAGACAACGCCAGTAACATTGTGCGGGCATTACATATGGGCAATTTCCAGCACGTCCCATGTTTTGCCCACACCGTTAATTTGGTGGTGCAGTATTACCTGAAGAATGACAGGGGTGTGCAGGAGATGCTTGCGGTGGCCCGCAAAATTGCTGGACACTTTCGGCATTCTGCCAGTGCCTACCGCAGACTCGAGCAACATCAAAAAAGGCTGAACCTGCCCTGCCATCACCTCAAACAAGAGGTTGTGATGCGCTGAAACTCCACCCTCTATATGCTGCAGAGGATGGAGGAGCAGCAAAAGGCCATTCAAGCCTACACAGCCACCTACAACATAGGAAAAGGAGTGGGGATACGCCTTAGTCAAGCGCATTGGAGACCGATTTCCGTGTTGTGCAAGGTTCTCCAGCCGTTTGAACTTGCCACACGAGAAGTCAGTTCCGACACTGCCAGCTTGAGTCAGGTGATTCCCCTGATCAGGCTGCTGCAGAAGCAGCTGGAGAAAGTGAGGAAGGAGCTGTTAAAGCATTGCGATTCCACCAAGCATGTAGCTCTTGTGGATGAAGCCCTTCGTACGCTTTCCCAGGATCCGAGGGTGGTCACTCTTTTAAAGTCAGAGGAATACATTCTGGCCACCGTGCTGGATCCTCGGTTTAAAGCGTATGTTGTGTCTCTGTTTCCGGCGGACACAAGTCTACAGAGGTGCAAAGACCTGCTGGTCAGGAGATTGTCTTCTGAAGAGGACCGTGACATGCCAACAGCTCCTCCATTTACTTCCAACACCTGTGGCTGCGAGGAAAAAGCTCAGTTTTCTTAAAAGACCCGCTGGCGGGGATGCTGAGAACATCTGGTCCGTACTGAAGGACCTGCCAACCTTTGCAGACATGTCTATTGTCGCTGCATTGGATGCTGTCACAATTGAAAAAATGGTGGAGGATTACTTTGCTGACAACATCCAAGTAGACATGTCAGACAGTCCATATTCTTACTGGCAGGAAAAAAAGCCAGTTTGGAAGCCCCTGTACAAACTGGCTCTATTTTACCTGAGTTGTCCCCCCTCCAGTGTGTACTCGGAAAGAGTTTTTAGTGCAGCGGGGAACCTGGTCAGTGAGCGGCGAAGGAGGTTGCTTCCACAAAACGTTGAAAAAATGATGTTCATAAAAATGAATTATCAATTCCTCAATCAAGAACAGCACTGCCCTCCAGAGACTACAGAGGGACCTGTGGTTGTGGAGTCCAGTGGGGACGAATTGATAATGTGTGAGGATGAGGAAGTACACACTGAAGGGGGCGAGGAATCAGAGGATGAGGACGACATCTTGCCTCAGTAGAGCCAGTTTAGTTTGTACAGGGAGAGATGAACAGCTTTTTTTGTGTGGGGGTCCAAACAAACCAATCATTTCAGCCACAGTAGTTTGGTCGCTGAAATGATTGGTTTGTTAAAGTGCGCATGTCCTATTTCAACAACATCAGGGTGGGTGGGAGGGCCCAAGGACAATTCCATCTTGCAACTCTTTTTTTGGCATTATGTGCTCTTTGGGGCCTAGTTTTTCAAACTCCCTTCCTGTCTGCCACTGCAGTGCCACTCCTATATAGTCATCCAATGGCAAAGCGGATAACTGCGGCCGTAACAGCTATGTTGGTGTTAGACGTGCCTCCGGTGTCCGCCTACTGTGCAGTGGAATTTAGACGGTTGATGGAGGTATTGTGTCCCCGGTACCAAATCCCGTCGAGATTCCCTTTCAATAGGCAGTCCAGAAATATTAGTATCAGATATTAAATTACGTTCACTGTTCCTGCAGTGCAAAAATATTAGTATCAGATATTATAGTACGTTCACTGTTCCTGCAGTGCATAAATATTAGTATCAGATATTAAAGTACGTTCACTGTTCCTGCAGTGCATAAATATATTAGTATCAGATATTAAAGTACGTTCACTGTTCCTGCAGTGCATAAATATTAGTATCAGATATTAAACTACGTTAACTGTTTCTGCTACATCAAAAAAGCATGAACCTGCCCTGCCATCAACTAAAACAAGAGGTAGTGACGTGCTTGAACTTCACCCTCTATATGCTGCAGAGGATGGAGGAGCAGCAAAAGGCCATTCAAGCCTACACAGCCACCTACGATGGGCCACGTGCTTGTGCCGCCCACTTGTGTCGCTTGGCTTTGACATCCAGCTACCTCGGTGCAACCTTTTGGACTAAAAACAATATTGTGAGGTGTGAGGTGTTCACAATAGACTGGAAATTAGTGGAAATTAATGTTATTGAGCTTAATAATAGTGTAGGAGTGAAAACAAACCCAAAATATGGATTTTAGCACTTTTTATGCTTTTTGAATAAAAAATCAGAACTCAAAACCCAAAATCAGAACCAAAACCTTTCGTGGGGTGTTTTGGCAAAACAAATCAGAACCCAAAACCTCAAGCTAATCAGAACCCAAAACACCAAAAGTGGCCGGCGCACACCCTTAATATAATGCAGTGCAGACTTACCCCTGAAAGTCCACATTTCAGACATAACGCATATTAGGAAAGCTGTTCAAAAGGTAATTTAGAATTACATTTGGCACCTGTGTAATACAGCACAGACGTAGCAGAGAATCCCTTCATTTTAGATGTCCCCTTTCTAGACATATTTGGAATTGTAAATAAACAATATCAAATAATATATGATAAATATGTATCTCTCTTTTTTTATATGTATGGTATGTCTGAAAACCAGAAATATGCTCACAGCAGAATAGGAAATTACCAAGTCTGTATACTAGGTAATCCTATGATATATACACCAATCCCAAGACACTGAAAACAATAGTCCTGACTGTGTAAATGCCTTAAACAGCCTGACAATCGTTTATATAAAGTATAATATAATAAAAACGATACAAAAATACCAGCTGAGGAGAGGCAGTGTAGGGAACAGCGTGCACTCGATGTGTCTCCATGTCCCAGTGTCCAAAGATGGCCGCCTTCCTTGTCAGGAAGCTGATAGGGAGGGGAGGAAATGATCTCTCCAGATCCTCCCCTAATATGTCCACCTCCAAGTATCGTCGATCAGCCCATATCTTTAATATGGCTGTCGGCTTTGAGACGCGCCTCGATATATTAATGTGCCCAGGCTGCGTAAATGACAACTGCATCACCTCCTAATGAGTGCGATCGTTGTCTGTCCCCTTGCAGCTCGTTGTCTAGGGGCAGGGAGAACCTGCCGGCATGTCGGGCGAGTGGGAAGGAGAGGCTGTTACAGCTTCACTCCCGCCCGCCTTATTATCATGTGTCTGTGGCCATCTATATGGCCGATCTCAAATATTATGGTGCCCAAATAACTGCTACCTAATGGCAGACTTAAAAGTTATGGCCCCTTTGCTCGTTTCTAGTGGAAGACTGCCAGCAGAGGTGCAAAGCGAGAGAGACCAGGCTGCTGTATACCTGCGCCGGGACCCAGAGTGAACAGAACTGCAATCTTATAGTCTTTGGATCGAGTCCCGTGTTGCACCTAAAAGGAAATTAAAATAAAATTGTGAAAAAACTAAAACTAACCCAAGTATAGGCACTCCTAGGCACTTAAAAAAAAAACCTGAGGTCTGAGCTGGAGAGGAGGGGCATAGTAGGAGAGGAGTGTGGGGACAAACAAGTTTAATAAGTGTCTAGACTCCTAGTCCCACCTACTATACCTCAATGTCTCGCAGAGTCCCTCAATGTTAGGAAAGAGAAAAGTAAACTACTTTGTGACCTGACGTAATTTAATTATTATTACCTGGACCTATCTTTCCAAAGGAAGTCCTTGATGACATCACTGAGGCTAGGGGGCTCCAACTATATCCAGTGGAACCACAGGCATTTATGCTTACAGATGGCAAATTAAGCAGAAACCATGTATATTGTGTATATGAGCCAAAACCATATATTTTGCTCAAATGTAATTTTTGCATTTTAGTCCTATTTTCTGTGAGTTATGTTTAAGTAAAAAGAATCTACAAGGATGAAAGTCTATCCACTGGTTGAGCCCATCTGGCTGTGATTGCCTTCATCTGGTTGTCTAACTATCTGTTTGATTCATATTGTAATTAAGCAATATGCAAACAAATACAAATACATTGTATATCATTCACTTATATGGTTTGTCAGTTTTAAGCTTTTAAATACATTGCTTTATTGCTTTCCTATGTACACATCTGTACTGCAATTGCTTGTGTGAAAATTGAGCCAAGCCTTACAAAACAATCTTGAGCGTGAAGAAGTGCATGACCACTTTTCAGTCTTTGAAAACAGCAAAAAAACAAACCTGCAGAAGTTCAAGGTGCAAAATGTGTCCTATTATGGGGAAACTCAAATTGGCTGAATTACGGTAAAAAAGTAACGTGGCCTGTGCACTATTACCGATATTACGGTATTAGTGTGCATAATTACTGTTACTATGGTAATTACAACAACAGCATTTTGCAGAAAGCAGGGTTAAAATTACCGTATTAACGGTAATAGGATTTCCGCGGCCGTATTCTGGGGGGAATTGAATTCCCCCCTAGGAATGAGACCTGATCTGGGAAAATGTAAGTGTTTTTGTGGGAAGAAATAGCCTTTACTAAGCATGCAACATCCCTGTAATGCACTCTCTAAACCCCCTTATCATTTAAATAATCTCATTAAATAAAATGAAATATGTTTTGGGTTTTTTTTCAGGGCAAAAGTAATTAGCACTTAGCAAGGAACATCCCTAATCCACCCAATTCCTCGCAATGGGCGATGCAAACTCTTACATGTCCATAGATTCTACCATCTTGACCTGTAAATCTATGTATTTCCATATAAAAATGGGTGCAGAAGTAATCAGCCGTTATAACAAAAGGCATATGCATGATCATAAGTGACAGAGAGAAGGTGTGTGTGTGTGTGTGTGTGTGTGTGTGTGTGTGTGTGTGTGTGTGTGTGTGTGTGTGTGTGTGTGTGTGTGTGTGTGTGTGTGTACAATTTTTTTATTCTTTTTTATTTCCAGATAAGTGGTTTTATTCAGTTATCTATGTATGTTTTTCTAGATCTTGTGCAGAAATAATTTTTTTTTGCAATGTTACCCCTTGCTGTTTTCTATCTACATTTCACAGATACCTGCATGTTTGCTTAGATATGAGTCCTAACTCCTTGTAACATGACACACAGCAAGGGCCGGACCAAGCCCTGGTGGCACCCCTCCCTTGCTGCTTACATTAGCATACGGGAGATGGGGGCAGCATCCACTCCTCCTGGGACTGTGGTGCTTGGCTATGACATCATAGACAAGCATAACACTTCCAGCATAACACTGAACAGAAGGAACAGCTGCTTCCCCTTCATGTCAGTGGCCAGCGCTCCGTGCGGGGGCGCTTTGCGGACATTAAAAACACTGGATGAGTGACATGAAGTCACTCATTCAGTGTTTCAAGTGCCCCCTACCCACTGGAGCCCTAGGCAACCACACAAGTTCACCTAATAGTAGCATGGTCTCTGCACACATCTACTCTAGCCCCACTGATCATCAGGTGACACATCATTATAATGCAAACACACTCTTCAAGCGGTTTCTTTAAGCTTATGTACATATATTACTGCTTCACACTCAATGTTAATCACATATGCATATATAAAACCATATTCCCACATTACACACCTCAATGCCACAAAGGAAGTAAAGCAGCGAGTTCTGCAGATCCTGGAAGCCCAGATATGCCTGTGCAAGAGGTGTAACCAGCGTCTGAAGAGGAACATATAAACATATTAGTCCAAATTCATCCTAACTTGATGGTTTTTGCCTATTGCTTTATTCACACTCACCTCTAGCGCTGTCTGATTAAAGAATGTGACAAACTGAGCTGACAATAGTACCACAACCGCCTCTTGCAGGAGCCCTGCAACAAGACCAGAATGTAGAAAAGCATAAAAACATACACCCCAGGAGAAATATCCCAAAACCATAATAGATAAGACAGATAGGCAGCTTATTGACAAAAATGGAGAAGAAAGTAATATAAAAAAATTGATACATCCCCTAGAATATTGATTTAATTTTACAGCCACATGGTACGTACGTAATAAAATACCACCTACAGGCTATCATTTTCATTGTTCAGTATATCACAGGGATAGATCATTAGTGGCTGCTCTCACCCATCATTGACATAGTGTGACTATGATCACCCATTGTTGGAATAGATGAGAGAGTGGCTGCATTCTCCTTGTTTAAGAAATCGTCCTGGTCGGATGATGGCTCTTGAGTACAGTTGACAGCGCCATACAAAGGACTTTCTATATTTGTTTGCTTCAAGAGAGGTTCATGCTCTTGATGCTGTGGTTCTGACGGATTCACAGGAAGATCATAAAACATGAATATCACCATGAACTGCATCAGTGTCCAAAGAACACACATGAAGATCTGGATGGGCGACAATAAGCCAACATGGATATCTTCATTGGATATCAACATAGAACTTAATAATATTAAGTTTATGTTTTAACTGTACAGTTTTTAAATGTAATCACATATTTATACACAAATTGGTCATTGATAAAAAATTACATGTGGAAATTAGTGGAAAACTAACCATATTTTGTTTTTGTTTACTGTCCCCGTTATATAAATACGTCAGAGTGGAGGTAGAATTCTTCTTTCTTTGCTGTTAAAGTAGCATGCACTAGTAGAACCAGCAGACAGTTTAAAAAAAAACCAGAACCTCCGTATAGGGATTGTGTACTTGGGGGCCTCGTTCCAAGTGGGAACAAATAAAACAACTAACGAAAAAAAAAACTAAACATCTGGAATATGACGGTAGGGCTCGTGTTCTCACCAGGTCCCCCATGATATAGACTCTGGGGAGATAAAAACAACTCCAGCCCCCCAACTTGGAATGGAGGTTTTTGGTTTTCGAATCAAGTATTTTTATTAAGATTTTTATAACAGTACAAGAAAAAGAAGTACATAAAATAGTTCCAAGATATGTTGATTTCCACACTATTTGAGGAAACATAGCAACAATCCAGGTATTGCCTTGTGCATCATCGTACAAACGTGGCACCTGAATGATAATACAGAGTGACAAAGTAATAGATTGTGTCCAGCTCATTAACTTTTTTAGTGTAGGGGAGATGATAATACTAAGTACAGACAACAAGATAATTGTGTGATTGAAGCCAGTTAGTGGTGTCGAAAGTACATATAAGGGAGAAGGAGAAGCAATCCCGAGATCTAACAAAAAGAGCGAGGAACATTCAAATTGGGTCAAAGTCCGCGGCTAGGGACTGCACTGCATACCTTGACTTCGCCCATCTCGACCATACTCTGAAGTTTTTTGACATGGTGTTTCGGGGCTGGTAAGTAAAACGCTCATGTCCCACAGCTACATTAACCAGGGCTACACAGCCATCCACACTCTAGCAATTGCGACCTTAGCTACAGCAAAAAGATTAAGAACCTATCTGGTTGCATTCCTCCCTAGTAGCAAATCAACAAAAAAGGAGGTTTTTAGTAGAAAACGAATTACTAGAACTAATTTTCGGATATTTAATTTTTCCCAACACGCACATACAAGGAAGACATCCTGGTATAGTGTATACAGTGTATACTCCAATTCCCTTTAGCACCATAGAGACCCAGGAATAGCTCTCCCTGTTATATACAGGAGGGACAGATTGTCAGTACCCAGCCCCTGCTGCACATATTACAGGGGAGCAAGTGTTGGAGACAGCGCTATGTGCCTTTCTTACATCAGATGCGAGCAGTCTGCCATTGTTACTAGAATGTGGGATCTACGTTTCTTAGCAGGCTTTATCTGCAAAAAAGAACTGTGTGGATTGTTTGATTCATATAAAAGGGGCAAGTCCAGTGATGTCCTAGTTACTCAAATAACCACACTTTTCAGGTGCATCAGATCCCATAAGGACACTGAAGCTAGGTATCCTTCGCAGACTGTGCCACATTCTAATGCTACCCTGCAATGTTAAAACTTTGTGTGGCTATCTAAGTAAGTCCATGAATCGCGTTATTTTGGCCACCACTACGCAAGGACGCAAATACGTTATCTACAGCGGGGGCGGGGCCAAAATGCAGGGATTCCCTGAGAATCGCATCATTTTGGCTCTAATTCTGCCCACTTCACTAGGAAGTGGGCAGATGTGGGAGACTGCCTAACTCTCCCGGGAGTCCTACCTGGAATTTGTGAGTGGTTGGCAAGTATGACTTATAAACATGTAAATTGAGGACATGAGAACCCCGGCGTATAGGCTGGCGCGCATTTCACTGTTATATGCATTGTCAAGGCAAACCAATTGCCGACAGCGGGGCTTTTAAAATTGTTGAAACCAATCATCCGGTACCTCGATAGTCACACCCAGAATTATTTGTGTGCATACATACCTCTTATATTAACTCTTTCCTCTTGTTTTTCAGTTCTTTTAATGATGTAATGTCTGAATACATCTTATGTGATGTCTGGATGCGTTTGCTACATTGTACTAATATGATCACGTAAAAATATCAATTAAATTTTCATAAAAAAAGATTTTATCGTATGTCAGTTCACAAAGGATTGATTAATAAAATTAAAAGGATGCTATCATTTTTACGTGATCATATTAGTACAATGTACCAAATGCATCCATAAAAATAGTGTTATTTTAAATTACTAGAACCCATATGTAATAAAACCTAGACTGGTTAGTGTTCATGCACCACAATATAACACTTGTTCTCTCTTCTGCCTTGGAGAATTTACATTGTTTTAAGTGGTAGCACCTCCCTGTGACTATATAAAGTATCTAAAATAATGTGATATGTTAACAATATTATATAACTATTATATATTATATAACTTTAAGATTGGGGAGTTAACCAAAGCAACTATACCCAGATCTACTGTGGTGGTACTTTGCCAATTCTGAATTGTATAATTTACTGACTTGTCCTTACATAGCACTATGATTTAATGAGCACAAAGTTTTAAGGTTTTTATTACTGTCAGTGGATCTGGTGCATGCAGGTAATTATTGTCACCAAGATTTAATCTTTTTTTCTTCCTCAGGTCACTCAGTATGTGGAACTGTACACGTTCAATAATACAAATATTTATTGCAGGAAGGCGCATATGTTGCAACATATTATTGAGGGTGCAGATTGGGAAAACAAACATTCCAGCACCTGTGGGATGACAAGGTATTTTTACAAGCCACGGAACAACACAATACCTTCAGAATCTCACTGCGGTATATTAATTAGGCGCTCTACTGGGTAAATTATACCTCACTTCTTGTTCTCTTTGAAAATTGAAACAATTCATACATTCATTATTAAAGTAGCAGAGAACAGCCGCCCTCTTAAGGAATAGTTTGTGCTATATCCAAAAAGGTGAAACAAATCACAAGAAAAAAAGGGGGGGCAAAGAAAAGGCGCTGCTCTCTGACTATTTCAACACACCAACCAATTTGTAATTAAAACGTTAATTTAATGTCAGTAAATATCAATAACACATAGCCATTGCATTTCCACAACATATAAAATACTCATCCACTGCAATTTATCAATTAACATAAATACAACATAATGACAAAACCCACCTCTTAAAGCACTTGTAAATTATTTCTAGGATGACTAGAATGTATTCAATCCGGGGAGCACCAAGCATCAAGACTTAGGGCTAGATTTACTAAACTGCGGGTTTGAAAAAGTGGAGATGATGCCTATAGCAACCAATCAGATTCTAGCTGTCATCTATTTAGTACATTTTACAAAATGACAGCTAGAATCTGATTGGTTGCTATAGGCAACATCCCCATTTTTTCAAACCCGCAGCTTAGTAAATCTAGCCCTTAGTCTAACCAGATTTTTGAAAAAAAACCTGTTAGTTTAAAAAATTCCTGAAAATGAATCTATTTAAATCGTATGCACGCTGAATCATTAAAACGTTAAAAAGAAAAAAAAAATATGTAAAAGGGATAAACTGGGCAGCAATCCAGATATTTCTGGACTAAACCCAAGAATTAGAAAAATCTTATTATTAAAACAAAGAGAGAAATGTAGTTCTAATAACAGAGGAACATTATGGAGGGAATTGAACGCAATGAAAAGCCCCAACAGAGCTTTCTGTGACGTGCGGACTTCGGGGTATTATAGTAAGTAAAACATTGCTAATTTTTGCTTGCACCTCCGTGAGGTGCAATTTTTTTTTAAAAAACCTGTTATTTAATAAAATGCCTGATAATGAATCTATTTAAATTGCCAATTGTAAAGCGCTACGGAATTTACTGGCGCTATATAAATAATTGTTGATGAATATAGTGAGGATTTTGAAGTAATTATCCTTAATGGCAACATCCTGAAGGGAAGTCAGTTATTTTACTAACCAAGCCCCACAGGACAGAAACAGAAACAAACAAATGAGAGAGAAACAACTTCGTCCCTGAAAAAAAAACACTTAACTTTGGTAAACTTATTCCCAGGATAACTAGAGCGTAATTAGGTGGGCGCTCAGTGTCCCCCATGGACTAAGAGAAAAGGATTTAACGCATGTAGAAAATCTCATTTTCTCTATCATCCACTGGGGTACACTGGACCATGGGGACGTACCAAAGCTACTCCCTTCGGGTGGGTACGCTCACAAAGTTGTAGTGTGCAGCACCCTATACCCAAACCTAACGTCCTTGTAAAGGTATGTACAGAGCCCCACGTGGCTGCCCGACCAAACTGCTCAGCCGAAGCCCCATGCTGCGCCATTTACAAGATGCTCACCGTTTACATCATTAAAGACAACTGTGCAAATCTCTGCCATGACCAGATTCGTCAGTCTGGTACCACAACTGCACCTGGACTCCTTCCTGTTTTACTCTTTTAGGGTGCGGGAAGCATCGCCATAAGATTATGGATGCAATAGAGTTATTTGTATATCCCTGATGATGATGTATGCCACTGCGGTGGCATTGTCTAACTTCCCCGTGACAGAAACCCTGAGATAGAGTGTTTAGCATCGCTCTTAATTCTCGAACACTTATCGGAAGCTTTGCAAGAACAGACAGTGAAATGAGACAGCCTCTTAGTAAAGCACCAGCAACTAACAGCTTTAAGAATGTTCTCAACTTTCTGTCTGTACCATTCTTAAGTGCTGTGGTATTTGTGGTTAAAAATAGACGTGGCATTAGACAATCGCGCTATAGAGGCAACACCCTAAGTGGAATTTCCTTGTAAGCTACTCTGGTAAGGGATACAGAGTTTGATATCTGCATATAACCTAAACCTATATACAGCTTGGGTCCTCGACTCGTACAGTAATTTTTTTGCAGAGAATAAGGAAGAAAAGAAACTGCTTTTTCTTTCTTTTAAACAGTGTCCTGCAGACTCTACTGACTACCTGCTGTCCTAGATGTATAGTACGTGGTAGCTGTCTACACTTAATCATCCACCCTCTTCTTGGGAAGAGCACTCAGAAACCAAAAACTCGCCAGGACCTCACTAAGACAGGACTGTTTATTCCGCAACTAAGTCAGTGAACAGTTCTCTAGAATATTTTCTAAGGAGAAGGAAACTCTTACAAGACCCTGTACAATTTTAACCAGGCATATCGCTCAAACAGGCTCATCTTGTGGCATTGCTAAGAGAAGCATGGGGTAATCGGCAGAAGATTCAGTGAAATCGATGGAAGCACAGGTCACCTCTCCTACAACCAGTGGACGTTAAGCGAGCTGATGGGTAAACGCAGAACTAGACTGTGCTAGTGCCTTAGCCCAGGCTAGTTCCACCCAACCAGAGGTGATTGCATCCAGCGGGTACGACAGCTGGCCTCCCTCCAAAGGCATCGCTGTCTGACTTTCGCCTGATTTTTTACATAAGTATAACAGCTGAAGCCCGCCATCCAAGACCTCCCTTTATTTGGAAGAACAGGCAAGGAAGATAAACCAAGGCAGATACAGAGTACACAATATAGAAAAGGAGAACCAGGTATCAACAGACAGCAATAAACTCATCAGTAAATTGTGCAGAAATATACCACACTATCCCCAATGCAATCCCACTCCAGCTAGAAGTAACTACCTATGAACTGCAGTGTCTGATCTAGACGGATATTCAGTATACACCTGAAACCAGTCAGGGCGGAGAGCAAATTATGCTACCTATACCTCCCCCCAACACTCAGTATGCATAAACCCCTCTTTATCCAATCTAAAAAGAAAAGGAGCAGGAAAAAAAAGATAGATACAGAGTAAACAATAAGGAAAAGTGAACCAGGTATGAAGAGACACAAATTTAATACAGCAGATATAGAACTCACAATCCTGAATGCAATCCTACACCTGGTAGAAGTAAATAACTGCTGCTAGGGTGACAGAGGAGATTTGCACTGCTAACACAGTGTCTGATCTACAGTGTTCATATTCAGTACACACCTGAAACCATTCAGGGGGTGTGCAAATTATGCTACCTCTACCTGCACCTTCCCGAGGGTCATGTAGTAAGAAACCTCTCTTTATCCAACCTGACGAGAAAAAAAAGCAGGAAAAAACAGAAGATACAGTGTACACAATATGAAAAAGTGAAAAGTATCAACAGACAAAACTATGCAGAAATATACCACACAAAACAAATGCAATCACACTCTAGCTAGCAGAAAATAGCTACTGCTGGAGAGAATGAGGAGAGTGTAGTTGCTGGCACAGTGTCTGATCTTGACTGATATTCAGTGCACACCTTAAAATCAGTCAGGTGAGAGTGCAAATTATGCTGCCTGGGTCTGCACCACACCCCAGGACTTAGTAGTCATATACCTCTCTTTATCCACCCTGAAAGGAAAAAAGTCCAATACAAAGAACACAATATTGAAAAGTGAACTAGGTATCAATAGACAATAAACCTCAGCAGAATTTGTGCAGAAATACACAACACAATCTCAATGTAATCCCACTCTAGCTCATACATGCCAACTTTCAAAACTTCTCCCCCAGGAGATCCTGGGGGAGAAGTCATGTGACAGGGGGTAGGAGGCGCGTCGTCGTGTCACCATAGCCCCACCCCCACTATAAAATGGCAAAATTCACGTTACTGAATAGCGGGAGCGGGGCTTAATGAAGTAAGTAAGTCCCGCCCCCGCCATTCAATGCCGTGAATTTCGGCAAATCCGGGAGGTTTGCCTACTTTTCCAGGGGCCCGGGAGGACTCCCCGAAATTGGAGAGCCTCCCGGGAATTCCGGGAGGGTAGGCATGTATGCTCTAGCTATCAATAATTACCTGCTGCTGTAGAGATAGAGTATAGCTAATGGTCACAGTGTCTGATCTTCAGTATACACCTGAAATCAGTCAGAGGGGGCAGTGTAAATTATACTGCTTGTACCTGCAATCTGAAGAGAAAGAGAGCAGGAAACAGGCCGATACAAACAACACAATATTGAAAAGTGAACAAGGTATCAACAGATAATAAAACTCAACAGAATCTGAGTAGAAATATATTACATATTTCTAATTCAATCCCACTCTACCTGCTGCTTTAGTGATAGAGGTAGAATAATTCAGGTAGGGCGGGGATTGCATGATGATGCTAGGACCTGCACCTCCCCCCTCCCCAGGACTCAGTCATATATCTCTCTTTATCACCATCATAAGGAAAAGTGCAGGTAAAGATGCCTCTTTACCTTTACCAGGGTTCCGGGCAAAATGACTGGTTTAGACTGATATTCAGAACACAGCTGACATCAGTCAGAAAGGAGGTGAATATTATGGTGCAGGGGTCTCTTTTATACCTCCCCCCAAGGCCCAGCACGTCAGCAGCCAGCATCCCAGAGGACAGCCCCCCTGAGCTGCGACTGTGCCTAGTGCGGGACTACCTTTGATGAGCTGGACCCACATGACACTGCTTCCCAAGTGGATCCCTGGCTCTGCAGCCGCCTTGCTTAGCAGGCTCCATGCCCCACCAGACAGAAGCTGACCATGTTTTTAACATCCCCTTCATGGTGCCAGGAAGGAGGACTTACATTGCCCCTCTCCCAATGCGGTCTGGTGCTGCTCTACCTACCCAATGGTGGGGTGGCAGCATCGGGACCCCAGCTACAACCGGAGATGGGTAAAGGTGCAAGGCCGCGGGAGACATTCCATGTTGGGGAGCGGGGTTGCAGCAGGCGGTGCCTACATGTCACTTCTTCCCCATTCCCATTTGCAGACAGCCCCGCAAGACTGCCTGCTCATAAAAATTAAATAAAAAAAATAAACAGGTTGCCGAGTCATCCCAGCATAAGAGACACCCTGTACTAAGGGCACTCTAAAAAACGGACTTCCCTGCGGGATGGGGAGGTATAAGAGGGAGCAGTATTAATTGTTAGAATTATTTAAATTGCTCATGTCCTGAAGGAGGCTCTATATACCATGGTCCAGTGTCCCCCAGTGGATGATAGAGAGAAACAAGTGATGGTGCAAACAGACAAAGCGTGTTGGTGGTACTCACACAGATCCAGGAATCAGATAAGGGAACCAATACTTCCAATTTGATGCTGTTGTTACACTTGAGCCCTCTACTCCATTCAATGTCGGAGGCCCTGCTAATTGTACTACCTGAACCCAGGAGGGACCCCCTATGTGATTTGCAAAATCCTAGCATTTGTGGTCTTCCTGCTTTAGGGACTATGGATACTATTTTAGTCTACACGGATGATGATGTTATTTTTGTCGGACGTAGAACGTTCGTTGAACAACCTTTTAGAGGCGGTAGATCGTTTTCAGCCATGTATTTATATCAGTTATTTTTGTGTGTGTTGTTATTGGATACAACACCAAACTATTATTTCTGCAAAGATAGCAGACCAGAACCGTGTAATATTCCAGGACAACAAAAATAAATAACTCTGCCTAGATTATATACAAACACACTCAAAAAAGCTAGAAAGATAAAACAATGTATTTACTAAAAGTTGAAGAATTGCATGCAAAAGTCAATAAACTAAAAGTGATTTGAATGTAGCCAATACTTTAAAAGACCTGGTTTTATTTTAGAGTACATAAAGTATTGCAACGCAGCACTAATCTACAAATGATAAGAAAATCATGGAGCCTGTTACAATGTCTTAAAAGAATAACACAGAGCACTGTTCAATATTCACCTATTTGTGATAAAGGGCTCCAATGATTTTCCTATTTAGCATCATTGAATTGCATAATGGCTACTCTTTGTACACAGGCTTCATAAAGGAGATGACAGTCTGTGAACTTAGTAGTTCAAGCTGTTATATGCAACCATCTCTACTACACCCACTTTCATTTTTGCCTATTTGTGTCTACCCCTTCCCTTTATGAGGTAAGCTCTCCAAGCAGTACCCTATTTCCTTGCGTTTTGTACTGATTTTTGATACAATATTATATTTCTGTATCAGAAATGTACTGATTTCTGATACAATAGGCAAATATTGGAAGGAACTTGTTTTGTAACTTTTGAGTCTGTATGTCATGATCTGGTTTTGAAACTTTTCTAGAGGAAATCCCAATTAGGCTAATTAAACCATTTTCATCTGTGAGTGACCAACACTTGAATACACAGTAGGGAATAGTTACCTGTATCCTGTCTTGTTAAAAAGATAGACGAACTACATGAATAATGTAAATAGCAAGTGAGAGGAAATCACAGATTGGTGTAAACCTTGTTAAGTATAAATTGCATTTAAAATCCAAGTTTAGAGAAAATATTACATCCTGATGTTAATCTTTGAATTAAATATTTCAGACTTTGGAACCTGGTCGGAAAAGAGGGCTGGTTTAGCCCCTGCCAACCTGTGTCTCTAGAACTGTATAAAAAGAGCACTGTTTGACCACGTAATGCACTATTCCATTTGTAACTTATCTAAAGATCGCTAGTACCACAAACTGGCGTGTAACTGTCCTTATAAGGGCTACTTGTGCTAATAAAATATCACTGCTTCAAGATCCTGCTTTGACACCTACTTACCGGGGGCAATTCCTGTGAAAAATTCACAGCGCTGGAAATTGTACCACAGCTATCACAATAGTATATAATGATGAGTTTGTGGAATTATGCAAAAATAAACATGCTTTATTAAATATAAACACTAAAACAAAAAAAATAGACAACAAAAATATATGATCACATTCATATAATAACCATCTATTTTGTGCACTAATCTAGTATTTGAGTCTATATAATTAAAAATAAATATCATATACTTTTGATCAAATATTAGTGTGTGAGTCTCCTTATTTGTTCTTCCATCCCCCTGTTGAATACTCTCTTAATAATATATTCACAGAACACTGTGTGCATATAGTCGATTGATGTATCCAAAATTTTCAATCACTGTTTTTACTCAGAACCAATATAGGTTGAGACCAATATAATAACAAAAATCTACGCAAGTAGTTTTCTTTAGGCCAAAGTAAGTAATTAATGGTAATATCAGCGTGGCTGTATGAATATATCTCAATAGGTAATCAGCATAGAGAGTATTGGTAAATTATCAACACATCTATGATATCTAGTCTTTTAGCAAATGTATCTCAAATGCATGCAGATAGGTATTCAAAATAAATAACTGGCATGAAAAAAACGACTATCACATATATTGTAAGGACAGGTACCATATGATTAAAATCCGGCAATTTTGTTACCCGTAACACGTATCCTCTCTGTATTTTCTCTCTCTGTTCATCCGCTGACTCACTTACTCCTCTTGATCAGTTAGTTTCGGTCACGCTTAAAATCGATGTTCCCGACAGCCTAATGGCTGTTTCAGTGAGTGAATCACTCTCATCACGAACAAATGCAAAGATGATGTAACAAGGGATTATGAACAACCCGGAGTACCCTTCTAGTACTCTTCTTCATTTAGCCCATCGAGGCTGCAGGAATTTTGACCACCACTTCATAGTCAATTATTGTGTTATTGATCATCACATTTCGGTCTATCCAGTGCCAGGGATTTTAGGTTTTGTTTACTAATCCGTTAACCGGCTGTTCTGAGGTTGGGACTCAGCATCCAGTACCAACGCTCTGCCCACTACCTTGCAGCTCTGGCCAGTGTGATAGGCCAGGGGGAACCATCCACAGCAACCCTGATCTAAAGGAAGAGGTCAGGTGTACCAGCCCAGGTGCCCAGCAAGGGGGTACACTAACACAGAGTTACCCAGTAGGCAGCGGTTCTAGGTGCCGCAAAGGAGCCTAGTGGTGGCAGCAGCAAGCCCCTCCTACTGCGTTTCAGAGGGGCAAAATTTGGGATAAAGAAAGAGAACGGTGGCAAGGCAAACCCAGCCAGTCCCCAGCAACCACAGGCAGGGTGGCATAGGAGGTCCATCTTGTCACAGGTACCTTCTTTTGAAAGAGGTACCTCTTAGTAGTTATTGTTTTGTGGTCACGTGTGATCACCAGACAATAACCCCTACACTGCAGAAAACATTAAGGATACCAGTATGTGGAAGGGGTTTTGTAATTCCCATCCTGACTGCAAGAAACTATGGAGACTCCTCATTTAAAAGAGAATAGTCCCCTCTGACAACAGATGTGCCCCTTAGTTGTTATTGTCCGATGATCACCAAACAAATAACACCCTACACTACAGAAAGTGTTAATACGTCCTGAGGTGGAGGGGTTCTAATTCTCAGATCTCCCAAATCCTTGCTTTAATAAACACAGGTGTACCCTCATTTGATGTGCTAGGTTGTCTATTTTTAAACACAGGCTACCCAGATAATCCTTACACATTTTATGCAATTCATTCAAAACTGTTCAAACTAGCAAATAAAATGTAAAAAAAAAAATGCCTATTTAAGATTTTATAATGAAAACCTATCTGTAGAATCCTGCTTTTTTCTTTTTTGGAAAGACAGATTGATATTAAAGCAAGAAACACAAATTATTTATTGATGATATTTAGAACAAAAAAAAGACAAATTTTCTTTTGAATTCAATTTCAATGAAAGAAATACAACACTTTTCTTTGCTGCAACAATATGCATACGCACATGCATGGTCCAAAAAGTAGTTTCCAAAATGTTTTAGTACAATGTCTCTCTTTTGGATTTCCAGACTAACCTACCTGGTATTCTTTAAATATTTTACGTAGAAAGAACTCTCTGAACTTGATTGACAAATTGTGACCTGTGTACTCACCCCCGGAGCAGAGAATTTGTCCACGTGGAATGGTCCAAGTTGGAATGTGCAATATCTTAGGAAGACATTAAATGCAGGACCTGCAAAAGAAATATTTGAGAATATTTAAATTTAACAGCAGCAGCTACTAACTAAAGGAGCAGCCACTAATCAGAACAAAGAATGGCTATCTTTGAAAACCAAGTAAATGATTACAAAATCAATAATAAACACATACAATTAGGATAATAATAATCCAAAAATATATACACAAATAAATATTTGAATAATAATACCCAAAAAAATATACATAAATAGAAATAATAAAAGATAAAAAATTACAATAGAACTCATGAGGATCCCAACCTGTCAGATCTCAGAGTTCAGCCCCAACTAAAGGGCTTGGTAAAATATCTTTTAATAGAGAACATTTCTTTATTTATGTGCACTTTCTTTAATCTAAATTTTTTAATATATCACCACAAAAGGACCAAGTGAAAGTTGAAATGTAAATATGATTTTAACATTGTGAACAATATAGAAAAATTCTTCTTGGACTGGAGTGCCTTCTATTTCAACTCTGACATTTTACAAAATATGTATCTATAAAGTTGGTAGAGCGCCTCCTCAGTTAGAACATAAAACAGCAATAGTTGGGTACATAAAATATCTGAGGTGTGTCCCTGCCTGGTGCGGACCTATTTTTTTTTCTTTTTTGTTATATATCATCCCCTTCAGTGTATGATAAATACTGTCATAACTACAACAAAAGAATATGTCTGTAAAAAGCTGTCAATAAAATTACGCCCCTCCACAACTACAGGTGACCAAAAAGTCTACGCAAATTTATGGCCATTGATCTGCCCGGCATAAAACCAGTTTGATCAGGGTGGACAATCTCATTGATAACCCAATTTAAATGTTGGGCCAAAATTTTTGCCAGAATTTTAACATCTGTGATCAGTAGACATATGGAACTGTAGGAGTCTGGCAACAAGGGATTCTTCCCTGACTTTGGTATCAGAACTATGAGGGCTTCAGACATAGGCGGAGACACAGACCACAAGTCATACAGGCTCTTAAATGCATCCAGCAAACGAGGGACAAAAAGCCCCAGATGCCTGCTTCTTATATACTTCAATAGGGAACCCATTAGGAAAGGAAGTAATAGCATCATAAATCTCCTCAAACGTAATGGGCGAGTCCAAAAACTCTCTGCTAGCCGTACTCCTGGGAAGGGAAATAGCTCCAAGGTATGTCACTAGGTCAGAGGCAGAATAATTAGCCTTGGAAACATAAGCATCATTGAAATAATCGTAAAACAAATAGCAATCTCTGCAGCCGAAGTTCTTATTCAACCCAACTTATCAGCAACACCTGCAATTACAGTCGGCCCCCTTTCAGACCTAGCCAAATACACTAGAAACCTGCCTATCAACTGCCAAGCAAGAGGTAAGATATATCTCCTGCAGGCGCGAGGCCTCCCCCTTCAATCTGGGCTCCCTGTTAAAGGAGCCAACACTGGAAATGAGGGACCCCCTAAAAAAAAGTCTTGCAGGCATCCCAAAGCATAGGGGGCTCCACCATGGACGTATTGGTGTCAAAATACCCCTACTACCGAGATTCCAGAGCGGAGCAATCCCCCCAAAACAGGTTAGCCAAAATGGGTTAAATTACAAGTCACATTAATAGTTTATTGGAGTCCACCTGTATGTAGTTAAGGTGGGTCAAATGATTATAGCATAAATACATCTGTCTCTGTGATCTCCCCCAGGTATTTAGTGGATTTCCAAGCAAAGACAAACGAATATTCCAAGCAAATCCGGGACCAGATCATTGAGAAGTACCAATCAGGAAAAGGGTACAAGAATATTTCCAAGACATAGAATATACCCTGAAGCACAGTTAAAATCCATCCTACAAAAAAAGAGAAGATATGGAGCAACTGTGAATATGACTAGAACAGGCCATCCTCCAAAACACAGTGCCTGGGTGCAAGGACATGTAGTCAGGGAAGGCAATAAGAGGTCAATGTAAACTCTAAAGGAACTACAGTCTTCCATGACAGAGATGGGAGTAAATGTGCATTGGACAACAATAGCATGCACACTTCATAAATCTGGGTTGCATGGGAAGGCGGCAAACAGAAAGCCCTTGTTTAAACAAAATTCACATCACAGTCCAGCTACAGTTTCCCCAATGACATGTGGGAGACATAACAAGGTGGAGGAAGATTCTATGGTCTGATGAGACCTAAACTGAAATCTTCATCCTCAATTCTAAGCGCAATGCTGGCTGCCAACCTATCACTGCACATCATATTGAAAACACCATCCCTACCAAGCATGCTGATGGAAGCATCATGTTATTGGGGTGCCTCTCTGCAGCAGAGACTGGAAAGCTCATAAAAATAGAGGGCAAAATGGACGGAGCAAAGTACAGAGAAATCCTGAAGGAAAACCTGCTGCAGTTTGCAAGAGCTCTTGGACCTGGACTTAATGTCCTGAAGTGGCCTAGACAAAGCCCAGATATCAATCCAATTGACCATTTAAAAATTGATGTGCACCGATGATCACCATCCAACTTGATAAAGCTTGAGCAATTTTGCCATTTAGAATGAGCTAAAATTCCAGCGTCTAGATGTGCAATACTGATAGACACATACCCAAATAGAACAAGACAGAAATGGAAGTTGCTCAATCAATTTATAGGTTCATAGCAGGTGCTTGAAAGCTTGGGGTTATCCAATAAAGTGGTCCTAACGCTAAACAATGACAGTCCCTATTTTTGGGCCATACATATATGTGTTTTTAAATTGAGTGTTAACTTACCAAGAGGTACCACAAAAAAGCCTCCAAATGGCAATACAGCACCAGCACTCCCCCTCAGCAACTAAATATACCTCTCAAACATACAAAACAAAAAACAGAAATGGAAGTTGTACAAACAATTTATAGGTTCACAGCAGGTGCTTAAAAGCTTGGGTTTATCCAAAAAGGAACAAAAACAAAGAAAACACTTCTATATCCAGTAAAGGAGCAGCTATTTCTACTTGTACTTAAATACTAATGCAATCACTTTTGGCACATTATTGATATTCTGTTAGTGGGAATGGATCTCAAAGAAATCCATCATGGTTCAATGTACAGTTCCAGAATCACATTAAATAAGCTTCAAGAATCATTCTGGGTGTATCGTGAATGATACCTCTAAAAAAGGGCTGCCATCAGAAGACAAGCACCCCTTGCCCATAAAATGATAAACAGAGTCCCGAATTCGATTACAAAAATACACCATAGTACAAAAATACACCATAGCATGCTCTCAGCAACCTACTTACATTACCACACAATGTTGACCAAGGTCTTTAGCTATCACATGTAGAATATTGTGTTCAGTCTGTAACTTCCACAAGTCTGCCAACAATTGCCCCAAGCCAAAAATACTCAAAAATCTGCAGAATATTTCCCAAGGACTGTAATGCTAACAAGTCTGCAACAGTCACAAGTCACAGAACACCTCTCAGCGTATTTGCATGTGTTGTCTTCAGCAAAATCATTGATCCCTTTTAAAAGCAAACACTCTATGATCAACTCAATATTTAATGAAACAATAAAACCATAGCATAGAGGACACTTCTGTGGGTAGTGTAGTCTGTGAACAAGTTAGCCTACAAGCCAGCGTAAAGGTGTGGAATATAATAGGAGATATTTAAGAAACCTGGAGCACTGGTAGTAAGTAAACATGCTATTAGTTGCTGTTACTTATAGCACAATTTTGCAGTTACCTGTTTTTCACCATTGCATTTTTATACTTGACTTTAGCGTGTATATTTTATATGCAATATGAACTTCCTCTTACACATGCATAATGTGTACATTTCTGCCTTCCTGGGGATAGTTCATTTGAATGTTACTATGACCTTGACAGAAATACATTAAATTACCTATCAACAGCCCTGCTTGTCGACATGCCATGGCCATTGCAAAGACTGGTACACGTTCTTTGGAGCTAGAGTACCGAGTCAAATACCCGAATATTGAAGCACCGGCTCCTGCACCAACACCTAGAAAAGTACATAAACAACTTTACCAGCAAACCACAGATTCACATTAAAATATATAAGTGGTCACAGAATTTATGATTGCCATTTATCCTGGGAAAATGTAGCACTTCAAGGTCCATCCATCAAGCCACACAGATCTACAAGTACCATTTTCATTCAAATATTATCTGAAGTAATTCTTATAATAGATATTACCTGCCACCAAGCGACTGCCCAGGAGAAACCACTTGGAGATTCCCACGAAGTACATAAAATTACCTATTAAAATAATATAAGATAATAAATAAGAAATTAATTAATTGGGGAAGAGGTTGTTGGTATTTAACATAATAAAAAACAAGGACACAATAGTTAATCAATAGTGATAAAGGGATGTATTTCAAATTGTGGGCACAAAATCATCTATACTGCTATGAATACAGGGAAATTAGACGATAATTCGTGTGTGAACCCAAACGTTTCAATGATCCGTTGATAATCAATTATCAAATTTGGACATAAATGCATATATCCAGATTCAAATTTGGCCAAAATTGTGAGTGAAAAAAAAAAAAAAAGGATAGAACCAGCTCTTCATAACTGTGTGTCTTTTAGTGCGGTCAACAGATGAACAAACACCAAGCAAGCATCTACAAAGTGGATTTATGGGCATTCCAGAATATGATCCAGCGATTGCGCATTGATCATTCACAGACATTGTGCTTGTTTAAGGGGTGCATGTGCAGCAACCACTGGTAATATTGATGCATATGATGCAAATGTGAACTACTTCATGCTTTTGAGGAGCTGCCTATAAACGGCACCTGAAGATGGTGGCGGGTAGGGGCCTACCTCCTGTTACCACTAAAAAAAGAACAGAGGCTGTTAGTGACATCCTCCAATTCCGTGCCTGGGAACAGTATGTTGTGGTTCCTGGGCACACTCATATTGATTTGCTTCTAAATTGCAGTTGCTAGGGAGACCCAGTAAAATCACGTTGATATCAATGGTAACTTTTTTCAGCGGGAAGGAGGCTGATATAGCTATCCATTGTCCCTCCATTAATAATTTACTGATAATAGGGATTATCGCTAGTTGGCATGTCACTTCATGGATCTTGCTTGTCCCATATAAACAAGTCTAGTGATCCCAAAATATAAAAGTTAAAAAAGTAAATAAAATAAAATAAAATTAGACTCCCTTCAGGTCTATTCCCAGCCCACTAATGCCAATATTCTCTGTGACACTTATGCATTCTAAAGGAGTGTCAATCACTTGTGTAATAAGGCATGAACATAATGCAAGATGCAGCAGTTCCCAAACTATAAAAGAAAGACACAATCAGCCCATTTTTGGCCACATACTTGTGACCCTATATCCACTTACTCCTATCCTTAGGACAAGTATGTTTTACACTTTCAAAGGAAAAAATACGCAAAACGCAAATGTGTATACTTTTTTTGGGCTCTAAACCCATATAGGATATTATATAAAGTACACATAGTTTGTTTCCATGCAGTCAGAAGAACAAACTATTTAAATATCGGGGTACATTTCTGCTGTTCCACTAGCTCCCTAAATGTAACTTGGGGAAAAAATATGGGAAAGAGTTTTCTCCCCCATTTGTGCTCATTTCCTGTATATAAAGTCCTTAAAATAAAAGCTACTGAATTTGTTACCAAAAGAAAACCCCTTCTGTCCCACACAAAAAGGACAATATTAAATTTGCTAGAAAATATTTTTTCTGTGAAACCATCATATCTCTAAAACATAAGGGGCCTGATTCATTAAGGCTCTTAACTTAAGAAACATCTTATTTAACACACAAATACTTGATAGCTTATTTGTACACTGAAATTTAAAGTTGATATTTGTGTGCTACATAAAAAAAACAGTCAGTATTTAACTTATCTGCAAAACAGAATACTAATTTGCACCCCTTGCATTGTAACATGATTTTGTCCAGGAGACTTAAATAAGAAGTTTCTTAAGTTAAGATCCTTAATGAATCAGGCCCAAGAATTGGGTCATTGAATAGATAATTAATCAGTGTATATTTACTTAGTTTTAGGATGTATTGCTATCTTATGCAAAAGGTCACCTAAGTTACTCAAATATCATTCCCTGCAACTCTTTAATGTATCAGAAAAAAATCATGGTGACATATAAAAAAGCTGCTTTGTGGTACAGGGTATAGGAGAATCGTATGTAATGTAGGGATAACGGAGAGAAAACCATTAAATAAATGTCAGGTAATACAAAAGTTGAGTAGTACACTGGAATATGAGACTATTGGGGTGACATAGTGGGTAAAATGAAAAGGTTATTGTAAAAATTGTGAGAGATTTTAGCCAACATGAAACAAGGATGAAGGATGTAATAGATATAACTCTACTGCTACGTATTCAAGTTAGAATGGCTGATAGATGTTTTAGGTGACACACAGAAATGTAATCCAGTGATATCTTGCCTGCAATCTCAAAGAAGTTACTGAATAGGATGACCTTCTTAGTTTGGCCTGTCCGATCTGACCAATAACCAAACACAGGGCCAGACAACAGTTCAGTTAGGCTGAATGCAGAGAGAACGAGACCCAGGAAGAAAGGCTGAGCACCCAGAGACTGCAGGTACATCCAGACAGTGGGCAGTATCACAGCTACAGGAAGGAAAGAAACACACAATATATATGTAACGTAATTATACATTGACTTATACCATTTTTAACCTTACAAACAAACTGATTATATAGCAATGCAGTATATATAACATTCATTGTTAAAGAGCACTGTCACAAGACATATTGGACACTCATGTATGATAGTTTGGTTACCGAGACAAAGTATCCAGCATACGAAAAAATGATCTCAAGTACAGAAGCAATTTATCATGCCCAATTTATGAGTATTAAAAGTGGGCCACCTGCAAATGCCCACTCCTTAATGAGTAGAATGATAGTGCAGTAAATAGAAAGCTGCCAATCAAGCCAGTTACATACATAGCACATGATACAATACTACAAAGAGTTAGTTAAGATCAATATCCAGAACTCAGGTGCTCCAACAGACTGTCAGAAACACTTACCACTTTCTGTACTCAACTACACAAGAACTTTGTATTGTATTTTAGGCTGTCATTCTGTGAACCCTCTACCTCATTTTTTAATGAGTCAAATCCCTTCTTTACCCAACTCTGCAGGGTACTATTTTGGGACCTTAACAGTTCTTGAGATGCTAATAATGAGGAAAAAAAATCAACTTGGTTGCGATCAGCATTAAGCCCATATCTCTGTGACTTAAAATGATCACAGTACAGAGATGAAGACTCGTCATGTCGCCTGCTGCCCACCTCTGCTGTAAACCCTCTATCCACATGACCTTAACGGTAGCTATGAAGTGACTTCTTTTGAGTATGTTGCCATTATTATAAAGACATTATATTGTAATCTAATCAGATTAACCACTTTTTAGCAATAATTTTAGTGATTTATCATTGAATCTACATTTTTAAGTGCTATGAATCACACCAACCATTGTATTTATTACATGTATCAATTTGACTATTGTCAACATTTGCAAAGTTACAATCTGCTATTAGCATTATTTACAAAACAAGCCATTCCCTGACTGCTTATTGTTTTACATTGTTTAAAAAAAAAAATCATACAATAGTGTATTGATGTGTGATATATGTAGCAACCTGGTTTAAAACATTACGATTGTTTTAGCAATCACATAAAAATATTGCATGTGTTCCAACACTTGATTGTCAGTAGAGTCAAATGAGATACTATGTAGGGTTTATCCGGCTGTTTAGCTACCATGTTCTAACAACCAGGAACAAGCTCAGTAATTACAGTGCATGAATGGAACCATAAGCAACAGGCTGCTTTATAATACGTTCATTGAAATACATTAATAAGGGAACTATTGAGACTTTGGTCTGCAGTAGGCTTAACAATTTGAGCAAATAATTAAGTGAATTTATAAGTCCAATGTACAAAAGAGATTAAATAGCTATGAACCTCACCACATATTTTATATATACACTATTTTATTTATTACATGTATTTATTTGACCTTTGTCCAGATTCACAAAGCAATATTATCCTGTTAGTTTTATATATAAAACAATTTTTACTTTAATTTATTCCCTGATAATTTAAACATACAATAATGAGTTGTTGTTTGTGACATATGTGACAACCTGGTTTGGAAACATTGGGACTACTTTAGTAATTCCACTGATACACTGTAGGTCAGTGATGGGACAAGTGGAGCCCTAAAGCCTTCACCTGCGGCCCTCAGCTCATTCCTGCTTTATGCTCTGTTGGTTCTTTACTCTGCTTAGCCCACAGTCCCAGCTCTTTTTAAAATATTGTTTTTACTTACGTACTGAGGCCCTGGGTGAAGCTTAGTGGGTCATAAATAATAAGACTGAACGTGATCTTATTCTTTAATTGGAGCAGGCCACTTTTACATTACATAACTTCATTCACACAACGCAGATAGGTTACGCAGCGCCACCAGCACATCTGAGATCAGAGGAGAAGGGATGTGTAGATTGCACCACATGATCTTCCTCCAGGGGAACAAGCTGCGTGATTCGTTTTTATTTCATTAAAGCAAGGGAAGGAATTTTTATGCCGGCCCTCTGTGCTGCTGCAAAGCTGTTGTCTGTTTTTGGTTCAACACACATTTTCTATTATTGGGCACATTAAAAAAAACAAGCACTACAGGTTGATGGATAGAAAAATCCTTGCTTTCAAAAGCTTGTAGACAATCCAGTTACCAAAAAGCAGGGCCGGACTGGGCATCTGGCAAATGGCAGAAGGGACGATGGCTAGATGGGCCAGTCCGCATGCCCGCCGAGCAGCAGTACCCTGTGCGCTGCTCCGCGGATGGAGAGTCAGTGACATGCCTGGGATGGCACCATGTGACAGGTGCCATCCCATGTGATTACTTACATAGGCGGCACGTCACTGATTCTCCGCTCGCTGACCAGCGCACAGGAAGGAGGTGTTGCTGCTTGGGATCGGATGTAACAAGGTAAGCGACTGTGTGGCTATAGTGTGTCTGTGGCTATAGTGTGTGTGTGTGGCCCCATGTTGCTTTAGTGTGCGTGTGTGGCCCCATGTTGCTATAGTGTGCATGTGTAGACCCATGTTGCTATAGTGTGCGTGTGTGGCCCCATGTTGCTATCGTGTGCGTGTGTGGCCCCATGTTGCTATCGTGTGCGTGTGTGGCCCCATGTTGCTATCGTGTGCGTGTGTGGCCCCATGTTGCTATCGTGTGCGTGTGTGTTTGGCCATGTTCATATAGTGTGCGTGTGTGTTTGGCCATGTTCATATAGTGTGTGTGTGTTTGTCCATGTTCATATAGTGTGTGTGTGTTTGGCCATGTTCATATAGTGTGCGTGCGCGCGCAGTATTTTAATAGAATATGTGAGGGAAGGGAAGATCTTAATATAGTCTGGGAGGTAGGCTATTTAATGGTGTATTGTGGATGGGGGCTAATTATTTAAGGTGAGGTGAAGTAATCTTTAATTTAATGCTGGGGATGTTTAGGGTTATCAATTGAATATGAGTCTGATTTCGGGGAGGAGGGATATTTATTAAATGTAAATATGAATTATTTATTGCCAGGGATGGTTGTGGAAAATGGCTATATTTATTAAACTTTAATGCTATTTAATTTATTGCTGCGATTGTTTGGAGGGAGGGAAATATGTTTTGAGTAAATGGGTACACTGTTAATTTAATGTTTAGGGCTGTTTGGAGGGAAATAGCTCTACTTATTAAATGTGAATATTATTATTGTGGGGACTGGAGGGAGGCCTAATTCTAAAACGTGAGTGCTATTGTTTTAACACCTGGGTTGGTTGGCGTTTTCTAAATCTCATGTACCCATTTTTTTTTTCAAAATAGGGCATCCAATATTCCAGGATCAAGACAAAAATGAACTGAGCTAAAGAAACCAGCTGCTACAAGTGGTGAAAGTGACCAAGACAGGTAGGAGAGAGCAGGACAGTCTGCCAACTGTCCTGTATCTGGTGGGGCAGTCCTGAATTTAGGTTACTGTCTCACTTAATCAGGATTTGGTCCGACTGCAAGGACAGTTGGGAGGTATGTCCCGCTTCACTACGTACTGCTTGTGAAGGCAGAGCTGTGTGCTTCTAACAGTAGTGCCTGTGTATTTGTTTAAAATGATAACCATGTTACATAATAGGGGCCCTGCTGTCTTAAATACCCTGGGCCCCCTGAGCCTTAATCCACCTCTGGTTAGGGGAAGGGAACGGATAGCTGCTCCCAGTTCCCGGACAGGACACAGACTGCAGAGCAAGCCGAGGAGCTATAAGTATCACATGATTTGGTAATCTTGTGAGACAAAGAGCTTCCCTGCTCACTCTACAGGAAGTTTCCACCCTTATGGATGTCAGGAGCACCAGAAGCATAGATAAGTACAGTGGGCTGTGGGTGTCATAATGTGCCTAGGGGGGATGTCGTGATGTGGCTGGGAGGGCGTGATAAATGTAATGTTTTAGTATAATGTATGTATCAATGCCCCATGTTGGCCACACCCACAACACAATGTGGTCATGACCCTGCTCGGCACATAGTTTCTTTCCTGCTGGAACTGAGGTGGGCCTGTGTTCTTTAAATGTCAGGGCTCATTTTTAGTCCCAGTCCGGCCCTGCCCAAAAGTCACCATGAATTGTCAGATTTTTTTGTTGTAGCTTGCAACACTTGTTTATCTTACATTGTAATGTTTTCTGATATATTATTATTATATATTTGATGAAATGTATTGTTTTATCTGTTACAAAGAACAAAGGTAATGTGAGGCTTTTAGAAAGCTGCACATGTGCTCTTTGAAGTGTATCAATTTTCCCATCAGTGCTGTAGGTGCATGGGTATAACAGAGCTGAATGAGGAAATAGGTACTGTTTATCCAACTGCCTAGCAATCATTGACTTGTCATCACAAATAAGTCTATTAGTTATAATTATGAATAAACAAAAGGAACCACTGAGGCTGCCCTGTGGGACAGGTTTAGTATTTTGAGCATCCAGTTAAGTAAACTAATGAGCCCGCAGTGCAAAACAGGTTTAGTAACTACTCAGTTTTGAATAATCTGAAAGATTGTGCAGAACGGCATTAAAATACACCTAAGCACTTCCTCATATTTATCCTGAGGTATTTCACCTTTTTGCACAACATAAATCCTATTCTACTTAACACCTTTATTAGCAGGAGGAGCTTAGCCTTAAATAAATTTATTTAAAAATAATTCCCAAAAGACAACATTTATTAGCAGATCTCAAGAATTGTAATCTAAAAACAGCAGAAATAGCTGTAGTCCTCTATTGGTTGAATACTAACCATACTCAATGCCACTAAGCAGAAAGATGAATCCAATTACCACGTTTGTCAGTTTCTGCTTCCTCTGCAGCACATCTAAAATAAATTTAAAAAATCTTATAATCACTATAGGATACAAAATATAAGACAGCAAGCTTACAAAGAAGAAAATATAATAAAATATGATTATTCTATGCAAATTTCCAATTGTCCAGCAAAATGGAAAATATTGTTACAGTGAATTCCTCTTCCTCCACATACTCCATGGCAGCCTTTACTTGGTAAGTTCCACTTTTGTTTAGGTAAAGACAGATCAAACACAAACGCCCCAGAAAGTATAAAATACAGCTCCTCCTCGTCTTGGGAATACTTCCCAAGTTGTCTCTGAACCTAATTAGACAACATGGGTGTATTTCCAGGAAAATGAATTAACATGTTCCTCTTCACCCTTCCATGGCAGCTTTTTATAACGTATGTACACAACACTAATTATATATATATATATATATATATATATATATATATATATATAAAGAGAGAGACACACATACACACAAAGGAACAATGAATAAGCTTAATCGTATATGCTGCATAAGGAAGAATTTATTCACTGGCTGACTGGAGAACATGTCTCCCAAATTGAGAATCACTCAATGATAAACCATCCAAATAATAAGGACCTGCTCTTCGCAAAATCTAAGGGTTACTTCTCCCTTCTTCACCTCTCTGCTGCCTTCAACAACATTGACCATTGCCTCCTTTTGCAAACTCTCAAATCTATAGGTCTCGGTAACACTGTTCTCTTCTGGTTTTCCTCTTACCTCACCAACCATTCCATGCAGTGACTACACCTGACTCCACATTCCCCCCCTCTTCCCTTACCTGTCAGAGTTCCCCAGTACCACCTGTATGCCGATAACACCCAAATCTTTTGTCGTCTGACTTCTCATGACTCCTGCTGTTACTCAACCATCTCATCTTGGATGTCCCAGCGCTTTGTTACTCAAAATTTCCAAGAGTGAAATAATCGATTTCCCCCCTCCAGGGCTCCCTCTCCCCCCCCCCCCACCTGTTAAATAACAACCCTCCTTTCAGTCCCTCAAGTCAGCTGCCTAGGGGTCATCTTCGATGCCTCTCTCCCAAAAACCTCACATTCTTTCTCTCTCAAAATCCTGTTACTTCCACCTCCGGAATATATCCACGATCTGGCCCTTTCTCACCATGGAAGCCACCAAAACTTTTATTCATTCCCTTGTAATCTCTCACTTTGATTACTAACCTCCTTCTCTCTGACCAACCTGACTCCCACCTGGCCCCTCTTAAGTCTATCTTCAATGCTGCTGCTTACGTTATTTTTCTCTTCAGCCGGTCTATGTCTGCCTTCCCTTTCTGTCAGACACTACATTGACTCCCTGTAGTCTACACATTAAATTTAATCTCCTCAGCCTCACATACAATCGGGTTAGCCTCTACTCTGCCAGGCTTCAAGTGTGTCCTTAAGACTCATTCAATTATGCAAACCTATCAGCCTTCCTTCTAACTCCCTTGTCTCAACTATCACCATCACTCTGTAGCATTCTATTTGTGTCTTCCCCTTTCCCTTTAGGATGTACGCTGTCATGAGAATGGCCCTCTCTCTTTGTGTTCTCCATCTACTATTCCATCACCCTCTGTACCTCTTGGCTTGCTTCCTTAGACCTATTTTTTTTAGCTCAGGCCTACTTCTCATTGGGCATTACCATCACTCTCGCTAACTATAATTTGATCTGCATTACCATGTTATCTGTGTATTTTTGCCTATTCAGTATGTTTGGTCTTTGTATTTTGTTTGTATTATGTAATGTGTTATGAATCATTGCTCTCTGTACAGGTCATGTATATCGCTGCAGACCTTTTGTGGAACCTTATATATAAATAATAATAATGACTAGAGAAGGTATGGAAGGATGTCCATCTTGCTGCCTTGCACAATTCTGTCACAGAGGCCTGAAGCCTTTTGCAATTTATTGTGTTGAATGGTTTCAATACTTCTGGTACCTTCTGCCCATTACTCTTGTATATCTGCATGATTAATCATTTAATCCATCTGGACATGGCTTGTTTAGGAGGAGCATAACCAATCCAATGACCTGTAGGTATCACAAACATCATCATGGCATCATAGTATCTGAATAAATGTCCAAGAAAGGTTCCCTCCACCATAGTGCTTGTAATTCCCTCCGAGAAGAGGTAACTGGCATTGGGAAAAGTACTTTTAAAGGGGTCATCTCTCAGTGTGATGGATCCTTTTCACTGCTTGGTAAAAACTTGTAATAAGTTCTTCCAAACCTAATTTGGTATCCAGAATAATAATTAGTGTAGACCTGTGACTGGAATCACTGATAAATAACTTCTGGTATAAATTTATTTAAAGGAAATAGCGCAGGGTGCTTATTTCTATAATTGCACATGTACTTAATTTTGATATTGTGTATATTTTGGTAAGGGAAATCTTTAATTTCTGAGACCAGGGGAAGAAATGTGTTTCTTGTTATACCTTGCTAGAGGAGATGCATTATTTCTTAAAGTATATATCTGATACAATAAATCTTTGTGGATGGAAGTCTTTTGTGTGTTGTGACGTGGGGAAGTGGCTTGTTTGGGGTTTGTACCTTTCTTTGGGAATGTGTATTCTGGACTGTGTGAAGAGGGGCCCCATGCTAATTAGATCTTTTGATGTGTGAAGGTCCAATATTGAAGGCAGGAACTTTTAATTAAGACTGGCTCCTAGATTCTCTGCATCTGAAAACCAGATGCAGGACATCACAGCATCTCTAGAATTTCATAGATAAATGTAAATATTTTTGGCTTTGCAATGCATGGAAATCCATGTTTATGTAAACACATTGCACCCTGATTCTAAAAATAGCCTGTGTCCAAATCAGTATAAAAAGCACTGTCTTATACACTGAAATGTTCTTCTTGTTTCATCTGACCTGATCACTGGTACCTTCAACCAGTGTGAGAGCAAATAAACATCACTTGCTTCAAATACCTGCTTAAAAACATCTTCAATAATGTTGTATTCCTGTGACCTGCAGATTAGACCCTAAATCTAATCCGTTCTCCGGCTCTTTCTGAGGTTGGACCCAGTTTATCCGGTATCATCGCTCTGCCTGCTACCCTGCAGCTCTGGTCAGTGTGATAGGCCAAGGGGGATCCATCCACAGCACCCCTGATCCATAGTAAGAGGTCAGGAGTACCAGCCCAGGTACCCCAGTAACAGGGTACACTCACAGCATCAGTTACCCAGAAGAGACCCGGTACTGGATGCCGGTAAGGAATCCATTGGTGGCAGCATTTGTAAGCCCCTCCTACTGTGGCAAGAGAGCGCATTTGGGATAACGAAAGTGAAAACTGGCAAAGTAAGCCCAGCCTTTTCCCAGCAAAAACAGACAGGGTGGCATAGGCGGTCCATCCTGTCCAAGACCCATGTACTTTAAGGGCTAGATTTACTAAGCTGCGTGTTTGAAAAAGTGGGGATGTTGCCTATAGCAACCAATCAGATTCTAGCTTTCATTTATTTAGTACCTTCTACAAAATGACAGCTAGGATCTGATTGGTTGCTATAGGCAACAGCTCCACTTTTCCAAACCCGCAGCTTAGTAAATCTAACCCTAAGTGTGGATAAAACAAGATTTTTAGTAAGTCCAACTTCAAAGAAGTCCAAGATGTGTGGAATAGTTGCTGAATTTGGGTTAACTTTCGACTCACACCAAGCAACAAATCTTTTCCATATTCTATAGTAACTATAAAGGATTTCTTCTTTCTTGCTTGTAAAAGTGTACTAACCACAGGTTCTGAGATTCCTTTACCCCTGAGCAAATTCAGCTTAACCTGCAAACCATTAAAGCTAGTTGTTTTAAATTATGGTGTAAGACTGGACTATGGTGCAGCAAAGCTACCTAAAGAGGTAGAGGCGATGGATGTCCTCTGAGCATCTCCTAGGCCATCGGAAACCAAGGACATCATGGGCAAAATGGAAGAACAGCTACTAATTTTGCTTTCCCCTTCTTGGTTTTCCTTAGGACTAGAGAAAAGAGTGGAAATTAAGGAAAGATGTACCATAGGACTGCTAATGCATCAATGGGACTGCTAATGCATCTAATCCTTCTGTTCCTGGAATTCTGTGCTGACAAATAAGTTTGGCTACCCAAATTTGTTTATTTAGTGACTGGAATACTTCCTGGTGTAGGCTCCACTTTCCTGGATGGGTCAACTGAAAGTGACTTTTCTTTTCTCTTGCATTTTGGGCTTTGCCACAAGCTGAGATCCAGTTGGAGATTCCGCATGTGCCAGCTTGCCAACGGAACCAGAGGAAAACATTCTTTATTGCTGTCTGATGATGAGTCTGTAATTGATATGCAAGATACTGGCTCTTGACACAACTTTTCTCTGACAGAGATATCTTGCTTTGCATGGTGTATATTTAAACCCCTAGAAACTTTATTTGTTGTGTTAGAACAAGATGGCTCTTTATCTTGTCCATGACCCATGCAAGTTATTACCTAGGCTGTTCTGCACCTATCTATATGTTCTGATATGCCCACTCCAAGTATATCATCCAGATATGGCCATACCATGATGCCTTGTTTCCTTAATTCTGCTACCAGGTGACTAACACTTTGGTAAATCTATAATTGAGTGGGTCCATACTTCTGAGTAATGTGAAATTCTGTCCTATAGGTGTTATTGGGGACTGCTCCTGACAATAATTATTGTTGCAAACTCTGATTTGTTTTTTTCAGATTAAGTCTAAATGGCAGAATGGTCTGTCTTGATGTACTAGGAAAATTCTGCCAGCTATATTGCCTACCTGGGCTAGAACTCCTTGCCTCTTTGAACTGTTGATGAGACGATGAAGGTTGAAAGCTTCTAGTTCTACAACCTTATAGCAAGTGATTTGATTTCCCAATAGACAATTTAAGTACCATGATATCTAATTTTTCTTCAAATAGAAGGTTAGCCAGACTGTTTTTTGACTGGGCGTCTGCTATCCAAAGAAATAACCAGAGAGCTCTCCTAGCTACTGCTACGGATACCATGGATCTTGCAGAGAGAACAATAGTGTCTAAGGATGCCTCACAGAGAAATGAGCTTCTGCATAATTTCAACACTTCAACACATTGCCTGTTCACCTTTTCCTGGACACCCGTACGGAAAGTTTGAACCCATAATCTTAATGCCCTGCCTGCTGAAGGCATTGTGACTACTGACTTCAATATGGCACAAGATAAAACATTAAGTTTTATCAAAAAGGCTTCAGTTCTCCTGTTCCTTAAAGGTCCACCGTCTTCCAGCACAATGGTTGTTCTAGTAGACATGATAGCTAAGGCTGTGTCTATTTTTGGTACCGAGTTCCACTACTGAGCTTCTTCTCCAAATAGATACATCAGTTCTAGTCTCTGAGTTAGGCTGATGTTTGATGTTTGATGTTTCCTTTCTAGTGTGCGCTTCAAACAGAGAGCTGTAGGTTGCTTTTAAAGTTGTCACTTCACTTATTCCCATAGATTTATATATTTTTTAAAGCAAACTCTGCAGAACTGTATGGGTTATTCAGTAGTTGCCTCCAGATATTATAATTACAGTCCATACTTTTCATCAATTTGATTGCACTAGTGTACAAACTGGGCCTGATGCTGAGTTGGCCACAAATGGGCCGTAATTTGTGCTCACGCAGGCAAAAGTAGCATATCTATGCCCATATGCTTAGTCGCACAGATCTCAAGATCAACACACATCAGCATATACATGTGAATGTGTGCATGAGTAAAGCATGATGACACGCTTGATGAGCAGGGGAGACGCTTTTTATTTTTGCACACTGCCAAGGTCCATGTTGATGATTATCAGCAGCAGCATAGATCTTTGCACCAGTCCTCAGGTATCCACATCACGTCTGCATCTGAACACATTTGCGTGAACACGTACATACTATATTCAAGCCCGAGTTTGTATGCCCCTTCCATTAACTCTCCAATCATAAGGAGGCACAAATGTCAAATATGAACAACTCTGCTTTCATGCATATGACTGCGTTCTCTGTGTGGCCATGCATAGTGGAAATTTGTGTAGTTCACGCTACGCAAACTGGCGAAAGTTCAACTTCGCATCAGGTCCACTTTGTTTATGTTTAAATTATTTCTACAACATTTTCACTGTGAAGCTATTAATGGTCAGACAAACTTACCTAGGCTTATATACAATAATTCAAATCAATTTTATGAATAATGAACATTAAAAAGCAAATGGTGACATTAAAAAACAAGGTAATTGCCAGACACCAACATATTCCAACAGCAAACTACTGTGATAAATAAAATTAAAATACTTTTGAGGCACAATGTGAATTGACACAATTAAATTGTATCCAAAAGGAAAACAGATCAGATGAAGTATAGAAAGACCAATTGGCCTTGTAAAGCTGGAAAATCAAAATATGATCATCCAAGTTAAAAAATCTTTAATCTCCTTCCTATGCATGCTCACTATATCAAGTGTATAAGATTTAAATAGTTCCACATGTATACATATGTGGAAGGAGCTCTTAACAGCCAGACCTTTATGAGCTAAAGTGATTTCTGCAAGTGTGAATTGCACTGGTGTCTGTAAGAAATAATGTCATTTTCTAAGGGTCAAGCTTAATCAATTGTGTTTAATTTGATGTGTAGAGAATACAGAACAGACATATTATATTCTAAATAGTCAAGTTAAGTTCAACTCCTGATATATATGAGACTTGCATAAATGCCAAGAATGTGTACTGATAAGAGAACTGTTTTCTGAGTTAAATCCCATTGTGCACTGAACATTATTATTTTTTTTCTTTGTTGTGGCAGGCTATAAAATCACTTTAAATCTACAATGAGGGCCGGATGTCTTGTAACCTGCATGGTGAATCTCTGCTAGTTTGGATACTCTACTGCTACATATCCTAAATAAACAAGACTGATCAAACTTCGTTAATAGAATCTTGATTTCCTGCACACAAATTATTCAATAAAAATATCGCTTGTGAAGAGATTTTTCAACAAAAATTCATAGAATTATTTCATGTGTAGCTCACAGTAATTTCGTGGATATCCAGATGTTATAAATAAATTTCACAAGGCAGTTTTTATAAGGCTACAGAATACTCCAGACTCATGGGAATATGATCTGTCACTCCTTGTCTCCTAGTAGTCTTAGGACAAACAAAAGTAAGAAACCAAGCCCCGAACACTGCAGTATATTCTTAACTAGACCAACATCTTATGTGACTTGATTATGACAATAGCACCTCGCTTCAAAAGCCTAAACACACCCAAATCAAACATTTCAAATGTTAGGATTTAATTTCAGGTACAATAATAGTCCCATAGGGGACCTACTTAGTACCTTAGAACACTATTAGCAAAAGCGCTGTGGAGTGGCGGGTGGCTTTAACATACATTTGCAAATGTGTGCAACTAAGACTTTTGCATTTTTAGCTACAGTAGAAATGGCAGATCTGTTGCTGGCTATAGCAGTGTGCTGGGGGATCTCTTTGTGTGTTTGTTCCTTTCAGGATAACCCCACCCTTTCAAGCACCTGCTATAGCCTATAAATTGATTGAGCAACTTCCACTTCTTTATTTACCTTAGAACACTAGTCTGCACTGTGGGCTAGAGTAACAAGATGCACCCAGTGTTGGCTATACCTAATATTCATTATTGCATTTTAAAAAGCAACAATGTTGATAAATATGCATCGCAAAAGCCTGTGCACTCAGATGAAACATGGTGTATTATAAAAGTATATAAATTATATGAGATTCAAGTCTCTTTGTAATGAGGGATAAACAAAGTGACCATTTTACATACAGAATGATAACACTGCATTTGTCTCATCATACACATATGGATGTTCGGAACAAAAGGGAAGATATGTTTAACCTCTCCGACTTCACCTGAGACCACTCTCTCTGCACACTCTACTTTCCACGTCAACTCCTGTCTTATTAGCTCCTATTGTCTTGGCTTTGCCCCCTCCCTCTAGAATGTAAGCTCTCACAAGCAGTCTACCTCGTATGTACTTGTTCTGTTTTTACTTGTTCTGTTTTTATGTTCAAGTGTTATTAATATGATTTATAATGCTGTCTGCCTTACAATTAAATAATAATGAGGATGAGAAAAGAACTGGATTTGGGGAAAAATAATGAGATCTGATAGTACATAATGCAGAGCAACAATATCAGTGAAGAAATTCCTCATCTCTTTTTAAAGTCCTTATGGCTCCGTTACTAGTGATGCATGTATGTTCTGAAACCATGCATGTATGTTCTGAATTAGGTAAATTATAGCCTAAGATTGGTCTGAAGGCCCATTTAAACCTCATTTGGGTGTGACTCACAAGCCAGCCTGTACTAAATGTAAGCTCTTAAACCTGGGAGGTGAGTGAATCTGATTTTAATGTTGTTTAAAGCATATAGGTCTGTGTAGAACCTGCATATTAAGAGGTGCCCTTGAAGCTGGGAAGCAGGCTTAATGTTTTGATCAAAATATGAACTAATACCTCATGTTTTCATTTTGCTAGATACACACAGATATGCAGTGTTAAGGATAAGCGCTGACAACTGTCTTTTTGTTTTGTACACATATATGGGCATTCATATTGTCATGCAGCTAGTACCATTTATAATATGGGATATACCAAACTCAGGATTATTTTCTCTCTGGTTTTGTCTCAAAATATTGCCTTATGTTGTCTTGGCAGCTGTCCATTAAGCCTAATCAAGGCTCATTTGTATGTGGCTCACAAGACAGCCTTTGCTAGATGTAAGCCCGTAAAACCTGGGAGTTGAGTGCATCTGATTTTAATGGTGTTTGAAGCATATAGGTCAGTATAGGACCTGCATATTATGAAGTGCAAGATAGTGTGCTCTGCACTAGGGGTTAAGGGTACTCCCCCTGCAAGGATTAGTAGTTGCAGGAAGCGGTGCTGGTCCCAAAATATTGGACAAAAAAATGAACAGAGGTTCAAAAAAAAGAACCTGTTAGCACTCCAACCCTAATAAAATATAACTTTTATTAAATCTTTTCTCTGAACCCCTCTGTGGCTCTTAACCTGTTATCCACGCCCTCCCTCTTGGGCTCAGGGCTACCGGCGTATGTGGATTTTCCCTCTCCCTCACCCTCTCTGCCTCTCTCTCTAGCTGTGCTTTGAGCTTCCTGAGTTACTGTGCTTATTGTTAAAATAATAAAATAAAATAAATAAAATAAAAATTAATAATAATAATAATAATAATAATAAATATGCAGCCAGCCAGCTAACCTAAAATGCTTAAATCCGTAATGATTTTACTGTGCGATTGGCTTTAACAAGTAGTTGTAAATTCTGACCGATTATAGGGCTCTCACTTCCTTTTCAGTGGATAAACATTTTGTGTGTTTTTATTTAGGAAATTTTTTTTTCAAAGAATTCAAACTACCTATGTACCTGTAACAGATGTCTTTTATGGCTAGGCCTCACTAGTGGTGCCCGGAAATGAACGCACACGACAGTGTGGATATTTGCTAGATATCTGTCAAGTATACCAAGCCACTTCTCCCTTAAGTGATCAGCTATACTGTCCATTGCTCAACGAACTGCAACAAATCTCCACACAGTGGGTCGCCAGGGGAATCTGCAGTTACTATTATATGCCACAAATCTTTAATGCCCAGCTGATTTGCATAAAGAAGTGCAGGCTATTACTGCATAGTTGTATCCTAGAACAGAACATTGCTAAAGAGCAATAAAGCCCATGATGGGGCGTCTAAAGATTTATAGTAAGCCATATCCTTATTGAAAGTATAATTTATATATCTATCCCACAGTAGCGGGTCATCACATCAGCTATATTCTGCAGCATAGCCCTAACATATGTAATATATATCATGGATTACATTTCAAAAAAAAAAAAAGACTTGCAGTGTTAGTTATTACTATGCATTTCATAAAACAGCATACAATTAGTCAATGTGCATACAATTAGTATTTTAAAAAATATATATTAAAGAGCTCTAAATAAAACACAGATGACCACCTAAAAGTAGGCTACAGTGCATTGCAGACAAACATGTAATAATCTTGATATTTGTATGGAAATTTTCAAGGGTAAAATGGTCAATCTGACATTGTAAAACAAGCATTACATGTTAGAAGACTATGGGGCCAATTCACAAAGGGGCGAAGAACCCAACCGGCATTAAGTACCGCCATCTCTCACCAGGTGAAGGATCCCCCATGCAAGTAGTATTGCGCCAGATGCCTATTCTACTAACGCATTAACAGTAGTAAACCATTAAATAAAACACAAATGTTTCTCTGGGGAATGATAGATATAACATGACATATCTAACTTGGTGTATACTCAGTAGAGCAGAATGGGGACTTCCAGAGCAATATATAACTGGCTCTGGATCACTTTTTCCATGGCAACTATCACACAGCTGTCATGGCGCTAAAATATTCATAAATCACAACAACTTTAATATTGCTACAAGAGAAAAATGACACTTATTGCCATGCCACTTGTCATTTTACTCCTATTCCTGCACACATTTATTCATTCTGTTTAACTGACAAACATTTGTTCAGCAATTTTGTAAAACATTGTGATGACATTCTTGGCATAGGGTTCTTTTGAAACATCCTGTCAGACACACTAACCCATAAAAATAAAGTACATTTCATCTTACTGTCAATATTTGTCTGGGGATCCATGTGTTCTCAGATGTCTAGTTACAAGAAAGAAATGTGATTATTCTTCCTCAACATTGCATTGTCCAGATCCTTATGCCGACTATTACTATCCTCCTTCTCTCTTAAGGGAATAAGCCCCTTACAGTAACTATCACTACCAAAGCCGGTCTCAGCCTCTCCTAGAGCCCAAAGCCTCTTTGCAGTCTTTACTGGCACCCTGCAGACACATACAGACCGTCTGATTATGCACTGTGTATTTTACCAGACTTATTTATTTAGATTTGTAAATATTCTCTGACATGTTCCTATCATATTTTCTTTTGCTAAGAGAAGCCTCTATCCATCGCTGCTGGCTCACAGCTGACGACATTCCCTCCCCCTTCCTTACTGCTCTTTCTTCCAGTCTAAAGTCCCACAACCTGACAGGCAGTTTGAAGAACGAAAGCTTTATTAGTCCTTACTAAAGTGAGACATACAGAGTCTTCTGGGTAGGTAGAGACAACAAACGTGTTATTATTCTGATGTTTCTTGAATGTGTTGTCTGTAACTAGTGTATCTTTTAAAATAAAATAAAATATTGCCAGTGTAATGATAACTTACTGAGAAGACTTTCATCTCTGGACCATGGTGTCAATATTTATATCGTTACCAAAATACACTTCCACTAAAATACACATATTTGGTATCCCTTTATTTTTCACCTGTGACCCCCTCCGTTTCTTCAGCGCTGTCCTATACAGCAGCCGCGGCGCTGTCTAAGAAGCGTCCGCGGCAGTGCTGTATACACTACAGCACCGCCGCGGACGCTTCTTTGACAGCGCCGCGGCTGCTGTATAGGACAGTGCAGCTATAGCGGCCACTTAGTTAGCGCAGGGGGGGTTTCTGGAGACTCAGAAAACCCCCCTGCGTGCGCCACTGAGTGGATGACGCTGCCGAAACTAGTAGTATGTGATGGCTGTTTTTGTGCGGACTGCATAGACTGCCTGCACCAGGTTTCTCTAATGACAGTGCTACATGGGTGCCTCCCCTAGACTACGGGAGCCCTGTAGCAACAGAGGACTGTGTGTGAGTGCGATCACCACAGTATCGATGGGCCAGAGTGTCAGATTATAATCAAACAGATATTTAAAATAGGGACGGAACATATAAAATAAAATGCAATATAAAGGCAGGTTTGTTTTTTGTTACATTATTTATTTTCATTATTTAAGATTTACATTTATAATAATAAAAGTACCGCTGGATTAAGCAAAACTAAAATAACCTCTTTTTTTATTGCTAAATATATATATTGTACCGCAAAGAACCCTTTAAGGATAGGCTGCTACTTATGGGCCAGTGCTGTGTGCTTCCCCCCCGGGCTGAGGTCTGCCAGCCCCTGCTTGCGGCCATTGTCTATCACTACTGTAAATGGGCCTAGTCATATAATGAAATAACATTAACATTTATTTGCATATATCCAGCATAGTTTGCAGCGCTTTAAAATTGCAAAGAAACACATTACTGAAACAAGACTACATACCTCCAAACATTGGGCCTGGCCCAAATCAAGACCAAGTGTGCACAAAACATATCGGGACTCAGTCATACCATGTTGGGGGTGTACTGTGTCTCCACTATCGTGTCTAGCACTTCTGAAGGGCTAACCAACCTCTTCCCCTAAAAGTACTCTTGACAACTAAAGCATTAATAATCACAGTCAACTATACTTTTCTTATTGGGCATTTACACACCAGCTGTCACCTATTTTACCCAGGACATAGATCCTGTTTTTCCTACATTATTCTCATTGCATTGACCTGGGCTTTATTAAGTCATTTATGTTAATATTAGCACATTTAGGGGCATATTCAATTAGCTTTGTGGTCCACGATTACGCGCGGCTACGCAAGTCCCGTTACCGCAACATTGTGGATTTCCATGCGCACCCCATAGGGTTGTGAAGGGAAATTCACGATGTTGTAGTACTGTATTAAGTATTATATATTTTGTTAAGTCTAAGTTATTTCAGTTGGAAAATTGGTGGAGGAAACTATGGCAGAGTAGGTTGTCTAAGGTAAAAAGAATCATGTTGGCAGGTTTGGATTTATTTGTTAGTCGTATTGACTGTTAGTTCTATCTATCTTTTTAATATGGCAGCTCCCAATAATATATTTCAAAATATTTGTGTAACCTTTTGCCAATATTTGAATACGTGGAGCTGGCAATCATTAGGGCTTTCCTCCTCTGGCAAAGGCAATGTAAACATATACTCCTATCAGATTAGTATTTTCATACTTCTACTGCTATAATGTGGCCAAAGGAGTTCTGGCTTTTCTTTGCCAAGCACAGTAAACTCTCTCATATGCCAAAACCCTTCTATAATCAAATAAATCAGTGGAACACATAGGTACCCTGACTTCAAGGTACTGGATTCTAAACTACTTTATTTAAGGCAACAACGCAATGCATTTACCATTTGGGAATGATTGATTATAGGTGCCCCAATAATTTTGCCAAATCAAAAAACTATTTCCAATTTAAAAAATAAACTGAAATACAATTTATGGCCTCCAGGTTGATAAGAAGATCTCTTCCATTCAAACTGTATATTTATTGCACAATATTTAAAGGAACTCTGTCCATTATACTGGGTGGTTCCCAAACTTGCCAGCCCCCACAACCCAGGGGGGATTAGAAGAGAACCAACACATGGGAGATGGAAAAATGCCGCCCAATAAAAATTCATGTCTAAAACACGGAAAAAGGAGCATAGCGTAAGAACATAAAATGCTGAAAAAGATGAATTTTACTATGCAGTTGGTCAACACTGAAAAATAGGAACATTTCAATTGACAACATTTCAAGGGACAAATCTTTAAGTCATGGTATTGTCTCTGAGTGCTAGATATAGATAGAAACAATGAGCCCACAGGCGTTAACCTATTTTTTGCCTTTTGTTCTTATTTAGGTAAAAATTGGAGATTGGTATAGTGGGCCTCAAAAAGGGGAGAGCATCAACCATTGTGGTTTAAGTGCATTAGAATGTCTACTGTAAGCAATATATCTCCTTCTGTGTCCCTCTAATGGTGAGCTAATCCTATCCTCCAGTTCGTTACTGATCCCATCATGAAGGGTTAACTTAATGTTTACGGCCCCATGTGCACAGAGCCGGATTAAGGGGGGGCAATGGGGGCATGGGCCCCCGTTGTCAGTGGGCCATCCGGACCAGGTACTCTAAAAGGGTGCTAGAGGCGGGACAGTGTAGTACTTGGTACAGTGTACTTTTCTTCATTTGACTGCAGATCTTATGATCCATCTCTTCCCCTATGTGTGGCCTCCTCCTATCCCCATAAGAAACAGATCGGATGCGCACCACATGACAGGTGCCGTTCCATGTGTGAAGAGTAGCAAGAGAACAGACAGAAAAGTCTGCCACTCCAACACAGAGGATGGTACAAGGTAAGTGTGAGGGAAGGGAGGAGTGGTATCTTAATGTAATGAGGGAGGCGATGGAGGGAGTCTTAATATAATGTGTGATGGAAGTGAGTGGGGAGTGTGAGGTAGGTTATTCATTTGCTGGTGGAGTATAGGTAAAGGCTAATTATTTAATGGGTGCTAATTTATTTTTTGGGGGTGAGGGTGGGAAAATTTAATGTATTGGTGGAGCTATTTATTTTAATAGGCTGACCTTTTACTTTAAGATGGGGTAATGGGACCTTTCATTTAATGCTGTGGTGTTTTGGGACTATTAATAAAATGTGCAGCTGTTTACGGAGAATGAGATCTATTTAATGTGAATAGGAATTACTTAATGTCAGTGATGGTTGAGGGATATAGGTATATTTATTAAATGGAAATTATTTTATTGTTGGTGCTGTTTGAAGGTAGCGAAATAGGTTTACTTATTAAATGGGAATACTATTAATTTAATGTTGGCGCTGGTTGGAGGGAAATAGATCTGTTTATCAAATGTGAATACTATTATTTTAATGTTGGGGCTGGAAGGAGGCTTAAATATTAAAAATGGGTGCTATTAGTTTAACACCTGGGCTGGTTGGAGTTTTCTGAATTTCATGTACTCATTTTTTTTCCAAATAGGGTCCCCAACATTCCAGAATGCACACAAACAGCAACTATGCTAATGACACCAGCAGCCACATGTAGTGAAAGTGACAAGTACAGCTAGGAGAGAGCAGGACAAAATGCCAAAACTGAGTTTTGTGGGGCAGTCCCAAATTTGGGTGACTGTCTCGGGATTTGGTCCTACTGCAAGGACAGTTAGGAGGTATGTCTTGCTTCACACTGTGCTGCTTGTGAAGGCAGAGCTGCGTGCACCTAACAGTAGTGCACACCGTATTGCCTGTGTATTTGTCTAAAATGATAACCATATTACATTAATACCTTAATTAAGCTCTGCTTGCGCTTCCACAATTTCAGGAGAACATGGAAAATCATTTGGAACTATAGTCTTAACCACATTCACTAGCCCGAGGAAGGTTAAAGGTGGCATCAATTTTGTCTAAAGGAGGGTTCTGGAATAATAATTAGCCTGTCCTATCCATAATTTTTCTGGTTGTCACTCAAGTGGTCTAATCTGCCTCCTGTCAGTCTCACGTTATAGTTCTTAGTCTAAGCATTGCATTATCCATTTGCTGACCAGGAGTTAGTGCTTTCTGTAATACAATATGAACTTTAATCCAGTGTGTATTATAATTATTTGAATCTCAGAAGATGTCATTTAGCAAATTCTATAATACATGTTATAGCAATGCCCAACAGACTGAATAAATTTTGTTAACTACATGACAATGTGCCTATATTAATAAGTACTGCAGCTAGTTTGTAGAATGAGGAAGTTATGTACTGTTACTGAGAGAGAAACATAAATAGATCAAAGTGAGAATAGAAATAAGCTACTAATATAACTTACAGAGGAGCTTCAGGCCTACTTAGAATCAACAGGCGTACACACAAACAATCACTGATCAGGGAGAGGAAACTTGTATGAAGAGCTTGCTCCCAAGCAGAATCTATTTCTCATTGTCTAGGTATTTTTGCATACACAGTGCACTCTCTATTCTCTGCCTTAAGATCAGTACCACATGCCTACTGTATTTTTCCCTGGTGGGAAACCACAGAAACACCTCTATAGGATTGTCAAGAAGGGGAAAGAAAGAAAAGTGGTCTGCATCTCTATTCTATTAGCTTTGGGAACTATGCCATGATATGGGGTCATAACCTGCAGCAAGCAATAAGAAGAAAAATGACTGATGAGACAATGTCAACCTCCATATTTACATACACTATATGGACAAAAGTAATTGGCCACACCTGTTATTTTTTGAATTGAGGTGTTTCATTCTGTCCCATTGCCAGAGGTGTATAAAATCAAGAACCCAGCCATGCAGTCTCCACTTGCAAACATTTTTGGTACAGAATGGGTCGTTCTGAAGAGCTCAGTGACTTCAAGCGTGGTACTGTGATAGGATGCCACCTTTGCAATAAGGCGGTTCGTGAAATTTCATCCCTGTTGGATATTCTTGGTCAACTATAAGTGATATTATTAGAAAGTGGAAGCGTTTAGGAACAACAGCAACAAACTGGAAGACCATGTAAAATCACAGAGCAGGGTCAATGACTGCTAAGGAGCATGGTGTGTAAAAATCGCCAACACTCTGCTGATTCCATAGCTGAAGAGTTCCAAACTTCTACTGGCATTAATCTAATCACAAAAACTGTGTGGCGGGAGCTTAAAGGAATATATTTCCATAGCCGAGCAGCTGCATGCAAGCCTCACATCACCAAGACCAATGCCAAGCGTCGGATGGAGTGGTGTAAAGCACACTGACACTGGATTGTGGAGCAGTGGAAACGTGTTCTGGGGAGTGACAAATCATGCTTTTCTGATTGGCAGTCAGATGGGCGAGTCTGGGTTTGACGGATGCCGGGAGAACGTTACCTGCCTGACTGCATTATGCCAATTGTGAAATTTGGTGGAGGAGGGATAATGGCATGGGGTTGTTTTTCAGGGTTTGTGCTAGGCCCCTTATCTCCAGTGTAGGGCAATCTTAATGCATCAGCATACCAATCATTTTGGATAATGTTATGCTTCCAACATTGTGGCAAGTTTGGGGAAGGTTCTTTTCTATTCCAACATGACTGTTCCCCAGTGCACAAAGCAAGGATTACAAAGACATGGTTTGATGAGTTTGGTGTGGAAGAACTTGTCTGGCCCGCACAGAGCCCTGACCTCAATCCATCGAACACCTTTGGGATGAACTGGAACGGAGATTACAAGCCAAGCCTTCTCGTCCAACATCAGTGCCTGACCTCATAAATGCTCTACGGAATATATGGGCACAAATTCCAACCGAAACACTCCAACATCTTGTGGAAGCCTTCCAAGAAGAGTGGAAGCTGTTATCGCTGCAAAAGGGAGACCAACTCTATATTAAAGTATATGTATTTGAATACAATTTCATTACAGTCCCTGTTGGTGCAATGGTCAATCATTTGAATACTTTTGTCCATATAGTGTATTTTGGTTACTATTTATTTATATATGAAACAGGGACCATATGGTAAATAGACTATAATCAGGGAAAATATGTTTTATGTCTAGGACAATTAATATAAGCTCTCACTATTGGACTTTTTTAAACACTCGTGTTCATTAACTGTGACCCATTCATTTGGTCTGCCCTGCAAATGACAAGATATGTCTAATATGGCTATATATGTGTATAGCCAAACTGGAAAAATATGTCCCTTTGCTGTGCAGGTTCAGAAGAATGGACGGATAGAAGCACAGTGTTTACTGTTCCCATGTGACTTCCAATACAATCATCAGCAACAAGACTTTCCAAATAAATAATACAATTCTCCTTTAGCAAAACTGATTGCTGTTTAGGGAAGGACATTTTTGTGATTAAAAGGAGGCATTCCTCCCAGAACCATCACTCATCCCTTGCAGGAAGCTGCATCTTTCTAGTGATTTAAGTACCATAGTCAAACTTATTTTCACCGTCCCAAAAGACATTTTAAAACCACAGTAGTTATAATATGTATTCATTTTTGCCTTACACTAATATATCATATTTTAACCACTTCAAAACTGCCGGTTTTTTACACTGTTATGACCACACCAAATTTCACGTTTATAATGCACCTTTTTATAAAAGGCTTTATTTTTTTATTTCTACATATTGTTTTCAGGACAGATAAGGCTTTCTTTTGGTAACACATTCAAATAAATAACTTTCCATTTTTAAAATGTGAATTTAGAAGAACCTATACAGCTATAACACTGGGTTAAGTTGGTTATATCCTGTCTCTTTAGATATTTGCTTAATGTGTAGTTGTGTAAAAGAGATAGGTTCACTGTAAGCAGGGATCCAGATAGGTCTCCAAATGGAGTGCATGAGTATCCTTTACTGCAGTCTTGGGAGATAAGACATTATATATACATAGCCCCTTTTTACAGACATGCGTTGAAGCACAAGTGCTCAAGCACAGTTAGAATGGCAAATCCTTGTTTTGGGTATATGAATATAATATAATGGTAAATTTGGGATTTCCAAAAGCATTCTACTTGTAGGATATTGCGGATGTCTCTGAGGGTATCAAAAGCACTTTGTCTAAAACCATAAAATGTGTGATCGTCTAATTTCAAGTTCAATATTCGTTGAAGCCAGAGCATTTTCTTGGTCTATGCCAGATAGCTTTAATCTCTCTATGTACCCAATTGTTTACACCTTTCGGAAAATGCAAAGATTTTGCATGGTTAACTGCCTGCAAATATTGTGCCAAGCAGAAACAGATATGTCTTTCTTCAACTATTTAATGTCAAGGTGCAGGAAAGTAATTTTTATCTATAATATTTTATTATTTTATTTCTATTTTCCTCCCTCCCTCCATTATTTTATTTTATTTTATCTATATTGGGCAGCACGGTGGCCTAGTAGTTAGTACTTCTGCCTCACAGCACTGGGGTCATGAGTTCAATTTCCGACCATGGCCTTATCTGTGTGGAGTTTGTATGTTCTCCCCGTGTTTGCGTGGGTTTCCTCCGGGTGCTCCGGTTTCCTCCCACACTCCAAAAACATACTGGTAGGTTAATTGGCTGCTATCAAAATTGACCCTAGTCTCTCTCTCTCTGTCTGTCTGTCTGTCTGTCTGTATCTGTGTGTGAGTGTGTGTCTATATTAGGGAATTTAGACTAAGCTCCAATGGGGCAGGGACTGATGTGAGTGAGTTCTCTGTACAGCGCTGCGGAATGAGTGGCGCTATATAAATAAATGATGATGATGATGATCTAACCTTGAGGAGACTGACATTAAAGCTTTAGATTTATCACTGTTAATGTGAAAATTTGATAGTTGGTAATACTGTTGTTTTACAATATAGATTTGGGGAAGAGATCAAAGGTCTTGTAGAGATCAAAAATATTGTCTGAAAATAGAGATTTTATAATTGGTGTCTTTGATTGGAACGCCTTAGATGTCAAGATTCAGGTACATTTTGTGGCAAGAGTTTATATTGTGTCAATTGAGAAATGGGGACAGTGGTAATCAGGGGCGGATTAGGAACTGAAAGTGGCCCTGGAATTTTTTTTTTATGTGGCCTCATATGGACAGGACCAAACTATAGGTGGGGCCAACACAAAGGTAGGTGGGATTTAGAACTATTGGAATTAGGTTGTAGTAACATTTAGGAAAACCTAGATGTAATGATTTAATACACTGTGGGTCATCTCTAAAGCAAAGCAGGACAAAACCTGCCAGTCCTGTGTTATAAAAATACATGAATCCTTTTTTCTGATCTCCAACTAGTTTATGCCTCTGTGCTCCAACTTGTTTAGTTGCCTACTAACACATTGTTACAATATTCCCTTCATAGAAACATGTCTGACTTTGTTTAATAAGTTTAACTATGTCACGAGCTGCGGCGGTACTCACAGCCGCCGCGGCTCGCTTCCTGCCCGCTCTAGATTCCCGGCCGTCACCATGACGACCGGGACGTCATTTCCCCTCAACCCACAAGGCAACGGCCGGACGCCTCTTCAGCGCTGCGTCCCGGCGGTGTTGGTAGCCAGGCGCATGCGCGCAACAGATAGCTGGTAGGCTGATCTAATGAGGAGGGCTGGATTTACAGGCATTAGCCTGCAACTGTGTATTTCAGGGTCAAGCCCTGATTGGCCCTGTTCTGTCTTAGCAATTAGCCTGCAGGAGTGTATCAACTCCTGATTGGTTTGTGTGAGTATTTAAGGCAATGAGGTCTGCTGCCTCATTGCCGGTTATAGCGTTCAGTCTGCCTGTCAGCTAACCTGCTCCTGCTCCTGTTTAGTATTGGTGAAAACCTGTTTGGACTGATTACCTGTGTATGACCCCTTGCCTGGATTTTGACCCTGCCTGTGTATCCTGTGACCCTGACCTTCTTGCCTGTATCTGGACCTTGCTACCGTGCTTGTGACCTTTGACCCTGGATCGTGTATTGGATTCCCTGTCTGCTACCGGCCCTTGACCCTTGCCTGGACTTCACTCCGCTTACCAGGGTTCTCCCCAGCCGGTACACACTTTACGACCCTCTGTCAGTCCGCAGCCCAGTCTGTCCCCACCATCAGGGGCTCCAGTGAACACCTGACTGGCAGAGTAGACTCAGGGTTGTGTTGTGCCGGCTGGAGGGGTTCCTAACATTATAACCGGCCTCACATTTCGGAGACGAAGTTGGTATGGAAGAAAGCGGAACCAAATCGTCTCCTTTTCAAGCCCTGGCGGGTCATGTTGAGACCCTCTACCAGATGATCCGGGAACTGTCCCAGCGTTTGTCCTCCCCAGACGGGGTCCCCCGGACTACACTGCTCAGTTCTGGTACAGTTGATGAACCCAAGTTAAATTTGCCGGACCGATTCTCCGGAAATAGAGCCCTGTTCCGGAATTTTAAAGAAAGCTGCAAACTCTACTTTCGGCTGAAGCCTCGGTCTTCTGGTTCAGAACAGCAGAGAGTTGGAATTGTCATCTCCCTCCTGCAGGGTGACTACCAGTCCTGGGCCTTCACCCTACCACAGTCGAGTCCTATCATGCAATCGTTGGAAGCTTTCTTTAATGCACTAGGCCTCCTTTACGATGATCCAGATCGAGTTGCCTCTGCTGAGGCTCATCTACAGGCCTTAAAGCAAGGCCAGCGCTCGGCAGAAGAATACTGCGCTGAATTCCGCAGATGGTCGTCTGACAGCGAGTGGAATGATCCAGCGTTATGCAGCCAGTTTCGCTTAGGACTGTCAGAGGAGATTAAGGATTCACTTGTGCAGTATCCTTCCCCTACCTCGTTGGAGAGCCTTATGCAACTCACCATTAAAATTAACAGGAGCATCGAGGAGAGGAGGACAGAGAAAGAGGTGTCTTCTTGTTTGTCTGCAATTATTTCAGCTTCCACGGATGTTGAGAAGCCTACGCAGTCAGGGGCGTTTCACCTCCCTCCGGAGGAAAGAGACAAGAGACGGTCACAAGGCCTATGTCTTTATTGTGGCAATAAGGGCCACTTTTTCTGTTCTTGTCCATACAAACCTAAAAAAAGGAGCATGTCTGGGAAAAGTCCACTTGGGGTTGCAAATCCTTTCCCAAAAGAATGCTGTCCTGATTCCTGCACAAGTTACTTTCGGTGCCAGTTCCGTGGTCCTGTCTGCCTTCATTGATAGTGGAGCGGCCGGCAACTTCCTCGACATTGGGTTTGCCCATTCTGCTGGGATTCCTATGGTGAAGCTTCGTTCTGCAGTTACAGTTTGTGGTCTAGATGGGAGTCCATTGCCTGGAGGTAAAATTGTTTGCGAGACTCCATCACTACAACTGAACATAGGAGCTCTCCATTCCGAGGCCATAACCCTCCTCTTTATGTACTGTCCATCAGTCCCGCTGATCCTGGGCCATCCGTGGCTTTCCCGTCACAATCCTGTCGTGGATTGGGAAAAAGGTGAAATTGTCCAGTGGAGCTCGTATTTTACACAGTCCTGCTTGACTCTGCCTCTGCGTGTAATCCAGTCTATTCCGGAGTAACTTCCCGCACAATATCATGAGTACTGGGATGTGTTCTCCAAAAAAGCTGCTGACACCTTACCTCCTCATCGAGACTTCGACTGTGCTATTGAGTTGATTCCTGGTTCCAAGTTACCTAAGGGGCGCTTATATTCTCTCTCTGGTCCCGAGACCAAGTCCATGCAAGCTTATATTGAGGAGAATCTTGAGAAGCGGTTCATCAGGCCATCTAAATCTCCTGTAGGTGGCGGATGCTTCTTTGTGTCAAAAAAAGATGGTGGACTGCGGCCCTGCATTGACTACCGGGGTCTCAATCAAATTACAGTCAAGAACACCTATCCTCTCCCTCTCATCTCGGTGTTATTCGATCAGTTAAGAGGTGCCACGGTCTTCACCAAAATCGATCTCCGTGGCGCATACAACCTCATCCGCATCAGAGAGGGAGATGCATGGAAGACGGCATTCAATACACACTCCGGCCACTACGAGTATCTGGTCATGCCGTTTGGCCTCAGTAATGCACCTGCTGTGTTTCAAGATCTGATTAACGAAGTGTTACGAGAGTTCCTTGATTGTTTTGTGGTCGTCTATTTAGATGACATTCTCATCTATTCCAAGTCATTAATTATACATCGGGGCCACGTCAGACAGGTCTTACAGAAATTGCGAGAACACCACCTTTATGCCAAATTAGAAAAGTGCGAGTTTGAGGTGCAGAAGGTATCCTTCCTAGGCTACGTAATTTCTTCGGAATGGTTCTCCATGGATCCAACCAAGGTCCAAGCTATCTTGGATTGGGTGCAACCAAATAATCTCAAAGCGGTGCAGAGGTTCCTGGGCTTCGCCAATTATTATAGAAGGTTCATTCGTGGCTTTGGTGATATTGTGGCTCCTATTGTCACCCTGACTCGCAAAGGAATGGATTCCACTAATTGGTCGCCTCAAGCAATAGCTGCATTTGAAAGCCTGAAAAAAGCCTTTGTATCCGCTCAGGTCCTTAGACACCCAGATCCTAAAAAAACATTTGTTCTTGAGGTTGACGCCTCTGATGTCGATGCTGGTGCTATATTGTCTCAGAAGGACTCTCATACTCACCGTCTGCATCCATGTGCCTACTTTTCTCGTAAATTCTCTTCGGCGGAAGCCAACTATGACGTGGGGAACCGAGAACTATTGCCAATTAAGTGGGCCTTTGAAGAGTGGCATCATTGGCTGGAGGGTGCCACGCATCAGATTTCCGTTATTACGGATCATAAAAACCTACAATATTTTCAGTCGGCCAAACGTCTGAACCCCAGACAGGCCCGTTGGTCGCTATTTTTCACTCGATTCGATTTTGTAATCACCTACCGACCAGGTTCTAAGAATGTCCGAGCAGATGCTCTGTCTAGAAGCTTCCTGGCAAATCATGTTCCAATTATGAATCCAGAACCTATCATTCCCCCTTCCGTAATCCACGCTGGGCTGACCCAAGACCTGAGCATTACACTCCAAAGGTTTCAAAGGATAGCCCCGGGTAATACCCCGGACGGATGTTTATTTGTGCCGGTTCATTTAAGGAAGGCGGTTCTTGCAGAAGCTCATAGTAAGACTGCTGGACATCCCGGAATCCGGAAAACATTGGAAGTCTTATCCCGTACTGTATGGTGGCCATCGTTACCTACTGATGTCAGGAGTTATGTTCTCTCTTGCGAGGGTTGTGCCAGGAATAAAGTTCCCAGGAATCGTCCGGTAGGTCAACTGATTCCATTGCCCGTTCCTGCAAAACCCTGGACTCATTTGTTCATGGACTTTATAGTCGATCTGCCACTCTCTGCAGGACACAACACCATATGGGTTGTAGTAGATCAATTCAGCAAGTTATCTCACTTCATACCACTAACCAGGCTCCCTAGTGCTCGAAATCTGGCTGTCCTGTTCATCCAGCACATATTCCGCCTCCATGGACTTCCTGTTGACATTGTTTCTGATCGTGGGGCACAATTTTGGAAATCCTTTTGTACCCTGCTTGGAATCGAGATTAGCCTGTCGTCTGCATACCACCCTCAGTCTAATGGGCAGACTGAAAGGGTTAATCAGTCCTTGGAGCAGTTCTTACGATGCTACACTTCCGAATTTCACGACAACTGGTCGTCCTTATTGCCCTGGGCAGAATTCGCCTATAACAATTCATATCATTCATCTACGCAAATCTCGCCATTCTATTGCAACTTTGGTTTCCATCCCAGATCCAATTCCTTGTATTCCCTCAGATCCGCTGGTATTCCGGAGATTCGTTCCACAGCTACTGACCTCCAGGTTATTTGGAAAAAAGTGCAATTCGCTTTAAGACAGGCCTCATTTTCTGTGAAAAAAAATTCTGATCGCCACCGTACCACCTGCTCCTTTAAAGTGGGCCAGAAAGTGTGGCTTTCTACACAAAATATTAGGCTCAGAAAGCCTTGCAAGAAATTGGGTCCTAAATTCATCGGTCCGTTTCTCATTGTTAAGCAGATCAATGCCGTGGCATTCAGGTTGAAAATTCCTGGGTCATTAAGGATACCAAATACATTTCATTGCTCTTTGCTTAAGCCTGTGCTGTACCCAAGTCAATCCCAGCTTCCAAGTCCATATGTACAGAATCGGAATAAACCTCAATAATACATAATTCAGAAGATTCTCGGTTCTAAAAACGTGCAGTGCCAGGTGCACTTCCTGATACAGTGGAGGAATCACGGCTTGGAAGAGCGGTCCTGGGTCCCGCGGAGAAAACTTAATGCTACAAAACTCTTAAGAGAATTTTTCAAAAAATTCCCTAAAAAACCTGGGTGTCGGGGTTCCTTGACCCCTCCTCAAGGGGGGGGTACTGTCACGAGCCGCGACGGTACTCACAGCCGTCGCAACTCGCTTCCTGCCCGCTCTAGAGTCCCGGCCGTCACCATGACGACCGGGACGTCATTTCCCCTCAACCCCCGACCGTTGCCAAGGCAACGGCCGGACACCTCTTCAGCGCTGTGTCCCGGCGGTGTTGGTAGCCGGGCGCATGCGCGCAACAGATAGCCGGTAGGCTGATCTAATGAGGAGGGCTGGATTTACAGGCATTAGCCTGCAACTGTGTATTTCAGGGTCAAGCCCTGATTGGCCCTGTTCTGTCTTAGCAATTAGCCTGCAGGAGTGTATCAACTCCTGATTGGTTTGTGTGAGTATTTAAGGCAATGAGGTCTGCTGCCTCATTGCCGGTTATAGCGTTCAGTCTGCCTGTCAGCTAACCTGCTCCTGCTCCTGTTTAGTATTGGTGAAAACCTGTTTGGACTGATTACCTGTGTATGACCCCTTGCCTGGATTTTGACCCTGCCTGTGTGTCCTGTGACCCTGACCTTCTTGCCTGTATCTGGACCTTGCTACCGTGCTTGTGACCCTTGACCCTGGATCGTGTATTGGATTCCCTGTCTGCTGCCGGCCCTTAACCCTTGCCTGGACTTCACTCCGCTTACCAGGGTTCTCCCCAGCCGGTACACACTTCACGACCCTCTGTCAGTCCGCAGCCCAGTATGTCCCCACCATCAGGGGCTTCAGTGAACACCTGACTGGCAGAGTAGACTCCGGGTTGTGTTGTGCCGGCTGGAGGGGTTCATAACAAACTATTACGAAACATGTTGGCACAATCGTATTAGATCAGTCTGCCAGAGCAGCATAAGAGCACCTCATGCACTGTTGCATCTTCTATTGACGTCGTGAGATGCAAACTACCAGTTAAATCTCTCTCTTTAATATCTAAAAATGTGTACTATGTGTTTCAAAAAATACATTAAAAATAATGCTTCTAATAAATGGCTATCCAGTAAAAGGTGAAATGCATCAAGCAGCTGCAAGAAAACAATGCTTTTGTAACAATTGTGTATGAGCCCTAAATGTCCCTAGTGAGTGGTGGTGGTTTGAATTAATAACAGTACAGGGATGGTTGGCAGACAATGGTATAAGTGAAGGGGAGAGCTATTCCAAGGGTGTGCTGGTGATATAGTAAGTGCAAAGGAGGCTGTATTGATGACAATGTCAGTGCAATGGGGACTGGCCATATGTTCAGCAAAGTGATCTGAGAATGGAACCAGTGCAAGGTAGAAGGCAGGCAATGGAATCAGTGTCAGAACAACTTAAGTATCACCAGAGCTGGAATAAGGCTCTGGGGGACCCGGGGCACTTAAGAGAGGGGGGGTATCATTTTAGTTACATTTTAGACAAATACACAGGCAAAACTGTGTGCACTACTGTAAGGTAGTACAGTGGGAAGCAGTACTGTCCTTGCAGTCAGACCAAATCCTGACTAAAGCTAGGTACACACTACAGAATTTTCCACCAACTTTTTATGCCGATCGATTCTACATACGATCGATGTTCCGATCGCTTGGTCCATGGATTGCATACACACTAGCCTTGTTTAGGACGATAAAGGGAAGAGCGGAGGTCCCTTTAGCGACTTTTCACAGCCATGTTGTCGTGAGCAATGACTGTAATTTCGTACTTACTGTTGTGGATCGGTTGGAAGTTTATACACACTACACAACAGAAACGAGATTGGAACGAAAATATTAAACGGTACGACCAACCAAATGAGGCGACAATCCTCCATTTGGGCAGACTTTTGACCATCGTGTCACTACACACACTGACCCGACTTTTGAACGAGCGGTCGTATGTCGGCTAATTGAGCCGATTATTGGACGAAAACCGTGTAATATGTACCCAGCTTAAGCAAGACAGTCACCCAAATTCTGACTGCCCCAACAGATTCAGGACAGTTGACAGACTGCCCTGCTCTCTCCTACCTGTTCTTGTCACTTTCACCACCTGTGGCTTCTTTAGATCAGTTGCTGCTTGTCTGGATCCTGGAATTTTGGAGGTCCAATCTGGGAAAAAAATGGGTACTGTACTTGAAATTTAGAAAACTCCAACTATCCCCAGCATTAAATCAATAGCACCCACATTTGAATAGATTTATTTCCCCCCAATCTGCCGTAACATTAAATGAATAATATTCCCATTTAATAAATAAACCTATTTTCCTCCCTCCAAACAGCCCCAGCAATAATTTAATAGCATTTATGTTTAATATAACCATTTCCCATAACCCACCCCAGCATTAATACGGTAATTAATATTCACATTTAATAGCCCCACATTCAATTAATAGCCTCAAACCACCCAAACATTAAATTACAGGTCCCGTCAACCCATCTTAATTTATTTATTGAAAGATTTGATATTCAAGGTCATTAACAAACATAAAAGCATAGTACATCATCAACAAGAATCTCTCAGCAAGGTCAACATAGGTGTAACATGCTGCATCGTAAAAAGGTGTGAATAAACCAATTAAAGGGACCATAGTTTTTCAAAGGATTTTGATACAGGAAAATTGAAAAGAGAAAGAGTAAAGAAAAGGAGAGAAACAGAGAGGAAGATGAGAGCTGAAAAGGGAAAGAAATGGTTGGAGGAGAGAAGTAGGCGGTGTGGCTAGGGCCAAACCCATCTTAATTTAATAGATCCCAGTATTACATTAAATAGCCCCACTATTAAATTAATAGCCTACCTCCTACCTATGTACTATTAAGACAGCTCCCCTCCCTTCCCTCATATTACACAATATATTAAGACCCCCCCATTTCCTCACACGTTATCGCAACATACACCCCCCTTTCCTTCACACATTATAGCAGCCTCCCTCCCCACCCATCTTCACACACTTTAGCAGCCCCCCTCTATCCTTCACACACTTAAGCAGCCCCCCTCCATCCTTCACACATATGTAGCAGTCCCCCCTCCATCCTTCACACATTTAGCAGCCTCCCTTCATACATATTTAGCAGCCGTCATTCACACATATTTAGTACCCCCAAGCGTCGGACTGGCCTGCCGGGCAGCCGGTCTAATCACCGGTAGGCCCGGCCTCGTTGAAGCTCCACCCCCTCCGCTGTTAGGGCGGAGCTTACGGAGAAGACTTCATTTGTGATGGCGTCGTCGGCGACACTTCAGTAACAAACACTACCGCGCAGGTGCAGAGAGACGGCTCTCTGCACCTGCGTGCAGGGCCCTCTTAACAACATTTGGGGCCCCCGGGCAAAGCAGTGCACCAGGGCCCCTATATATATATATATATATATATATATATATATATATATATATATATATATATATATATATATATATATATAAAAAATTAAATACATGGGCCCTGCAGCCCAGGGGGCCTGTCAGAGGCAGCGAGAGAAAAAAGTTCCTGAAAAAAAGAAGAAAATACTTACCTTGCTCTCAGCTGGCGATATGGCTCCCTCCCTGGTCTCCTCCTCCGCGCGGCTCTCCGCAATGGATGTCATCACGCCCGACATGCACTGCGAGCGCCACACGGAGGAGGAGACCAGGGAGGGAGCCGGATCGCCAGCTGAGAGAAAGGTAAGTATTTTCTTCTTCTTTTTTTCAGGAGCTTTTTTTTTTTAGCTGCCTCTGACGGGCCCCCTGGGCTGCAGGGCCCCTGGGCACCTGCCCATCGTGCCCTATGGAAGAGACGGCCCTGCCTGCGTGGTAGTGTTTTTCACTTTCAATAGGGTTCATCTTGCCACAGCCGCCCAGAGGAGCAGGATGCCGGAGTTTCCCACGGACAGAGGAGACAGGTAAGTGAGTGCATAGGCTAGTGGTAGTAGTGGGTTGTTGTGTCACATGGGCAGGGTGTTTATGGGTGATTGCCCACAAGATGCATTATGTTCATGGAGGCCTTTATAAAACTTTGCCAGGGGCTAACACATGTCTAGTTATGTCCCTGAAAATCAGCACTGTTATGAGTACTGCTATTAAGAGAAATTAGTGAAATAAAACTGTCCAAAGAAATTGAATAAAATTGTGCCAAGTCAGTTAACTGTCTTCACTTGTCAGTCCGTTTACCTAGCTACATAGTTCTATACATATAAAATAAAACATTGCTAGGATAAAGGTGCATTAATTAAATACATATAAATACATTTTGAGTCTTTTTAAATCTACTATGGCTAAAAAGATGAAAGAAGGATGTACTGTATTGTAGAATCCAGAAATGCATCATGCAATGAGGGTAAGATTTACTTAACTTTTTAAATTTGTTTCACCAGCAACTGTTCCAAATTGTACTTTCTGTTAACATAGTGGACATGCTCACCATAATTGAACTTTAAATATAAAGTACCTCCATATCTAAGAATTATTTTACATCTAACATTATTTTCCTGGCCACAAGTGGTAAAAGTGACAGGTAGGACAGTCTGTCAAATGTTCTGAGTCTACTGCAGGCTTGGCTAACCTGTGGTACTCCAGGTGTTGTGAAACTACAAGTCCCAGCATACCCTTACAGCAATAAGCTGCTATATATTGGCAAAGCATGCTGGGGCTTGTAGTTTCACAACACCAGGAGTACCACATGTTAGCCTAGCCCGGTCGAGTGGGACAATCCTGATTTTTGGTGACTGTTCTGCCCAATCTAAGGGGCAGGTTAAGACTGTGTATTCTTTATACACACACACTGTATGCTTTATATACTACACTAAGGTGCTAGCTGTCCTTCGTGGACTGACCACTCCCCCTCTAGTGTCAGGTCCCGCCTCTATGATGGCTGACCACACCCCCTCTGGTGGGCCCCTAGTGTTGCAGTCCCCCGGTGGGCCTTTCATGCCCCAGTCCGACACTGGTACCCCCTCCCTCCATTCTTCACACATATTTAGCAGCCCCCCTTAATCCTTCACACATATTTAGAAGGCTCCTCCCTCTTTCACACATATTTAGCAGCCCCCCCTCCATCCTTAACACATAATTAGCAGCCCTCCCTCCATCCATCCTTCACACATATTTAGCAACCCCCCCTCCCTCCATCCTTCACTCTTATTTAGCAGCTCCCCTCCATCCTTCACACATATTTAGCAGCCCCCCTCCCTCCTTTACACAAATATAGCATCCCCCCTCCATCATCCATCACACATATTTAGCAGCCCCCCCTATCACACTTACCTTGTTACTCCTGTTGCTGCAGACTCCTCTCACTGCACACATGTGATGCACATCCTGTGACCTCTGCACCAGCCACAGAGGTAAGGGAAGTCGGGCAGGGATGGATCAACAGCCATATTAAGGAAGGTGGCTGGTCCCGGAGAAGGAGCCAGCCACCTAGTACCAGGCTGGCCCCCCACCTACTGCCACCCGGTCTGGGGGGGGAGGCACTATAACTAATTGATTTTTTTTTCTTTTTCTTTTTTAAAAAAAAAAGAAGCTCAAAAAGTACATTTAGCGGTCTCCTGATGCCACCGGCCTACCGGGAAAAGTCCCAGTAGGTGCAATGGCCAGTCCGCCCCTGGTGATAATCCTTGTCTTATACTATTTGTGATTAGAATGTAGTGGACAGAGGATAAAGGAGGTATAAGAATTGCCCCTGGCATTGTGTATAGTGCCATAGCTCCTATTAGGAGAGGATTGGTAATTCCAAAGGCTTTAAAAAAGGAATATAAAAGGCCAGCAAATAAGATCAATTCTTTTTTGGCATGGAGAGATAAAAGGAGAGGTAAAATATTCTGATATTTTGCAAAATTAACTATATTAATGATTTGTCATATATTATCACATGCTTGTCTCTCTGGTTCAAATCCTTCTTGGTCTGGATTTATTAAAATCATAAACAGGAGTTTAGCCAGTTCACCAGTTTTTTTAGTGAATATTTAATAACATAAGTTTAAAAGGGATATCTTCCGGTATTCGGGTCATGGGAAATCTCACGGTTATAAATATGACTGCATAACCACGAAGGGGCATATTCAATTCTTGGCTTTATAGCCAAAAATCTTGCGGTAAAATACTTTGTTGTAGGGGTGTTTTTATCTCAAATAAAAGTATTTTAAAAACAGTTTTTGTGTATTGATATTTTTTCCTGGTGCTCTACAGTTCCTAGCAGGCCCTGGAGGCCAGGGCATGCTGGTAGTTGTGATCTATCAAGCGCCAGCATGTCCTGGCAGCCACGTGTATACTAGCACTTGTAGTACTACACGCACCAGCATGCCCAACCATTTAATGGCGGTCTGTTCATGCTGGGACCTGTAGGGCACCGTGGATCAAATTAGATCTATATTTTAAACAATTAACCCATACCCACTGGTCCCGTGGTATCAGAATAGCCCTAATGTTTTTCCCCTAGGAAACCCAGCCCCATGCTGACTGACCTAGGGCTGATTTGGCACTATGACAAGGGGACCCCACACTGCTGCTGTACTAGCCCTAGCTGACAAAGGCTGGTACTGGTAAATTTGTAGAGACCCTGTGCTTTTTGTCTCCATGACTTTGCCTGCACCAGCCTAGACTGGCAGCATTATGGCTGATTAGGATTATTTCATACCATTTCGAGTGGCATGTATCATAAGGTACGCATGGCTTGGAATACTAAATAAACTATGGGACATAATGTTGTAAGCATAAATTGCATCTCACTCTTCCTAACGCCCATAATGTACAATATATATGGAGAATGTTGGAATGTCAAACAATGTCTCTCCTAAACGATAGAAAAGATAAGATTACATTTCTCTTTCCCAGCAGCCCATTTGATAATGGTTTCAGTAAGGGTTGCTTGAAAAACCAGTGAATCAACCTTTTGATCATCAGCGGCTTTAAAAGGAATTAGTTGAACTTGAGATATTTTCTGCCTTATCAACTAAATCGATTTCACAAGGCTCAAGATCATTAGATTTCAGTTCAAAAGAATGTAGTTTGTAGTTATGATGGTTAATGGTAATAAAATTCACCAGGTAAACTGAGATAAAACTCTTTTGAACATCAAGGTCATGTGAACAAACTTATGGTTATGTGAAAAAATACATCCTCTTTCAAATATGTAATTTTTTACATCTCAGAACAACGCAGCATATATCTAGTTGTCATCAAGGCCTAAAATATTATTAATTAATTATCACTTCGGAAATAACCCATAATAGATTTTACTTTGTTATTCTTTTTTTTAACATAAAGTATTTTTTATTGCGTTTTTAGTACATCACAAACACAACAAATAAAACTTTCTGTCTATCTATCCCAACTAACAACCCACATCAAATTAATCATTATACTTCTAAACCATGCAAACCAAGGAGCTCGGAAAACTTAAGAACGTGTAAGACTGGTGACCCATCTTTGAGCATCTCTAGCATCAAATCAGTATGGTAATACCAAAATATAGAGGACCCAAATATTTTGAATGATCAAACAACTGTACTCCGCTAGTAATGCTGTACAAGGTTGAGGGCTAGCTACCCCCCTGGTGACCCTCTAGCTCATGATCGTCATCTTGATGCAGTGATTAACAAACTGGGACTCGTACCAATGATGCCATACCTTGTGATACTTGTGCATTTGCCTTTCTACTTTAAAACATTAACCGTTCATTCTGCCATACCTCATTGATCAGAGTGGTCCAATTACCAACACAAGGCGGCTCAGCGCTGCACTTAGGACACTCATCAAACTCCATTCCTCATCTACAAGAACACCCAGCTAAGTTTCCCAGTTATTTCTAATGAGATTTAACCCATCCTGAGACACCTGATGGAGCAACAGAGCATAGAGCACATATGTAGTCTTACACAATCCCAAAGTTCACAGTACATTTTTAACAGGAGAATCAAGAATCTGAGGCATGCCCCTGACAAACTGAGCCATTAGGGCATGTCTTAGCTACAAATAATAGAAGAATTGAGAGCTGGGCAATGGGAAGATGGATCGTAACTTTTCAAATGATTGCAAATGATTATCCACATACACCTGACCAATGGTATGTACCCCCGCCTTTCTCCAGAACATAGTACCTGCCAGTGTAACCAGCTCCCTTAAACCAGAGTTAAACCACAGAAGGGTATCTGGGTCCTGCCTCCCACCCCCTAAGAGTGCATGTGTTAATGACCAGACCATGGACGTCTGCTGTATTATAGGGGCCACCTCGCGAGGCCTATACCCGGCCAGCAAAACCTGCAATGGTCAAAGGAAGAGGGCCGTCTGCTCACCCAAAATGTGTCTGAAGAGGGTGTCCAAGGAGTTTCGGAGCCAGGAAACCAGGTGAGCAATCTGGGAGGCTAAATTAGGTATGTCTAACCCTCCTGTATTTTTGGACCTGCACAGTATATTAAAACGTATCCTTGCTCTTCTGCCACCCTAGACCAGGGAGAATAAACATTGATTAATAGTTCGGAACTTCTGCTTCGACAGATATACAGGGCAATGCTGAAGTGGGTAGAGGTATTTCGGTTGAATAACCATTTTGATAAAGTTGATTCTACCAGTTACCGTAAGAGCGAGCTTTTGCCACGAGTGGCACTTGCATTTCATATATTCAGTGACCGGATCAATATTTAGAGAGACATAATCTGATGCTTGAGCAGTCACCCATATCTCCAAATATTTAAACTTATCTATCCACACCAAACTCTGACAGGAGATAGCGCTAGGCGGAATCTGTCAACCTAATGGAAAAACCACAGATTTGCTCTAAAGGCCCAAGAAGCTCCCGAACCTCTCACTCACCTCAAGGAGGTGAGTCAAAAACCCTTCAGAGCCTTCTAGGAAGATCAGCATATCATCTGCATATGGCGTTATGCTGTCAGAGTATTTACTATCCTGATGCCTCTAATGTCGCTGTGGGAATGCATAATACAGGCCAGGGGTTCTATTGCTGACGCAAATAGAACAGGGGATAAGGGACAGCCCTGATGAGTTCCCTGAATTGCACCAGACTGACACACTGAGGGCCAATGCCAAAACCTGCCAGTACTTGCCACAGATAGCGACATTTAACAGAATCGAAGGCTTTTGCCACCTCTAGGGACTTTGTCAACATTATGCAACAAAAAACAAGAACATTAAAAAGCCATGAGTGAAAAAGTAAGTAATCCCTTGATGAGTGCAACCACCTTAGGAACAATAACTTGAAGTAAGCGTTACCTGTATGAACGTATCCATCTCTTACATTGTATTTGATGAATTTTGGTCCACTACTGCTTCACTTTATTTAAGTTTGAGGGCATTAGTTAATGCACAGGATCTCACTGGGTCTGAGGTCTGTACTTTATCTTTGCCATTCCAAATCCTGATTCTTTTCTTTTTTTAGCCATCCAGTTGCATATATGCTGTTCTGCATAGGATCATTGTCCTGTTGCATGATCAAATTTCAGTTGTCAGACAGATTACCTCACATACTCCTCTAGGATACATTGGTGTAATACAAAATTTAGATTGTACGCTCCTTTGAGCAGGGCTCTCCTACCTCCTGTTTCCATCACTTTTAACTGCGCTCTGCAGCTACTCAGCTCACCTCCTCTCGATCCCTCTGCCCTCTGTCTCCTCTCGCTTCTCTCCGCTCCCCTCAGTGACTCTCAACCTGTCATCCGTGCCCACCCTCTTGGGCCATAATTACCTGCCTATACTCACTTTTCCCCTCCCTCCCTCTCTTTCATGCTGTGCCTGAGCCCCCAGAGTTATAGTGCTTACTGTTACTTGTACTGTGCTGTTTCACCTTGTACTGTGCCATTGTTTGTCCTTGTACGGCGCTACGGATACTTTGTGGCGCCCTATAAATAAAAATTAATAATAATAATAATAATATTAAATTGGTATAATGTATAATATATACACTGGAGTTCTTGGTGGACTCAATGATTAGATCTGCTTACCCTGTGTCTGTCTTGTTCATTTACCATTGCTAACCTTGCCTGTTCCCTCACAAAAAATCAAATTTGTAGATACATACACTGCTGCAATTAAGGAATGCACATGATTGGCAACAAAGGTCTGAGACATTCAAATGTTACTCTATTCATATCAATGAACCCTCTGTGTGCTATACATATGCTACATGGGTTTCTTCAGATCAGGTGAAGTTTTGTCAGTATTTATGTTCCTTAGTTCCACTGCAATTGCATCTACAGTTATGGCCAAAAGTTTTGAAAATGACACAAATATTATTTTTTCGCAATGTCTACTGCCTCAGTTTTTATGATTGCAATTTACATACACTCCAGAATGTCATGAAGACTGATCAGATGAATTACAATTAATTTCAAAGTCCCCTCTTTGCCATGACAATGAACTTTATCCCCAAGCAACATTTCCACTGCATTTCAGCCCCCGCCACAAAAGGACCAGCTGACATCAGGTCAGTGATTCTCTCGTTAACACAGGTGAGAGTGTTGATGAGGACAAGGCTGGAGATCAGTCTGTCATGCTGATTAGAATAACAGGCTTTAAAAGGAGGAGGGTGCTTGAAATCATTGTTCTTCCTCTGTTAACCATGGTCATCTGCAAGGAAACATGTGCAGTCATCATTGCTTTGCACAAAAATGGCTTCACAGGCATGAATATTGCTGTTAGTAAGATTGCACCTAAATCAACCATTTATTGGATCATCAAGAACTTCAAGGAGAGAGGTTCAATAATCGTGAAGAAGGCTTCAGGGTACCCAAGAACATCCAACAAGTGCCAGGTCCGTCTCCTAAAGTGGATTTAGCTGCGGGATCGGGGCACCACCAGTACAGAGCTTGCTCAAGAATGACAGCAGGCAGGTGTGAGTGCATCTGCACGCACAGTGAAGCAAAGACTTTTGGAGGATGGCCTGGTGCCAAGAAGGCCAGAGAAGGAGCCACTTCTCTCCAGGGGAAACATTAGGGACAGACTGATATTCTGCAAAAGGTACAGGGATTGGACTGCTGAGGACTGGGATAAAGTCATTTTCTCTGATAAATCCCATTTCAGATTGTTTGGGGCATAAGAAAAAAACGCTTGTCCGGAGAAGGAAATGTGAGTGCTACCATCAGTCCTGTGTCATGCCAACAGCAAAGCACACAGCACTGGCGCTTTAAGTAGTGGCCTATCCTTAAAGGGTGGTTTTTGGTACAATATATAGTTATCCATATAAAGCGAGGCTCTTTTAGTGTTGCTTCACTTAGCGATACTTTATTATCATAAGTGGTAAATCTTAAATAATGAAAATAAGTAATGCAACAGAAAACAAACAGCACTCTATATTACATTTCATTTTATTTGCTCCTTCTCCCAACAGCCTTTTTTTACATACCTGGCTGATTATAATTTATAAAAATGAAACAAGCCTGTTTGGTTTAAAATTTTAATTTGTTTTCTGTTGCATTACCCTAATATTATATAGGGCAAAGCAAAAATAAGCCATTTTGCTGTCAAAAACATCAATCTTGTATTTAAACTTTAAATACAAGATTGATGTTTTTGCCAGCAAAATGGCTTATTTTTGCTTTGCCCTATATAATAATAGGGTTATTATTTGTTTCAGAAATAATATGAGGGGTGGTACTGGGGGGAGAAGCAGAGCACTAGGTGTCAATCTGACACCCTTGCCCAGAGCTGGATTAAGGCCCTGAGGGGCCCGGGGGACTTTATACAGGGGGCCCTTATGATGTAACAAGGTTAGCATTTTAGACAAATTTTAGACAAATACACTTCCTGTGCCGGGCCAAAATTGTCTTTTTTCTGCCCGACCCAAGGGGCACATGCCTCCCTGCCCAGCCCGCTCCTGTCAGTGGTTAAAACTTAGTAAGCCTGGCCGAGGGATCTGAAGTGTTAATAGAATTGTTTTGCAGGTTAGGTATAAAGTTTTGTAATTATACCCCCCACCACTTTTGCTTAATGTTAGACCACACCCCCATTTCACCATGTCATACCCATTTTTCACCACTGCCCCACTTTCATCATGTTTTATCATCCAAGGCTATGATGATACAGTAAACAGTACAAAATAACAAATACTGAGAATTATACCTTCTTTATACAATCACATTCCTGACTATGTCATCAGGCACATTGACAGACCCCATAGAACTTTTATATCTGAATCAGATATTTTTCTTCCAATGCAACATTGCATCCCTCTCCAGCTTGCCTTACGTATTCCTGGGCTTCCGTCCTACTTGGCACCTATAGTTAAGCCACTCTGATAGACAGGGGAAACATGAGTTGGAAGATCAAGACTATGTGAAGACAGAGAGATTTCCATTTTTTGAGAATATTTATATACTGTATATATTTTACAAATGCTATATGCACATATGTTTGTGTGTTGCATGAGATACAAAAGCATAGCCCAAGCATAAAGAGCTGGCTGCCATGTTATGCTGCATGGACCTTGCTCAGACAATGGTAAGTATAATACAATTTCTATTTTTATGACCAAGCATGGCAGCCATCACCAATAGTATAGGCTTAAGCAATGTCCAAGAGACACTTTTATTGCTTTTTGGGTATTATCTTGAAACTCCAAAGCCTGGGCTGTCCACAATGGTGTTTTTGTCTGAGTAGAGTATGCCTTTAAGAGTAATGTCCAATGATGACTTAAATGCTGGTGGAAATTAATCAGTAAAGCACTAAACATAATATTGTATCTAGAGTCGGTACTACTGTTCATATGCTCTACAATTGCTAATTCTGAGCTTCATTCATTAGTATGAATTTTTCAGGTTCACCTTTTAAAGCAGTTGATAATAGAGTTAAAGTGAGGGCAAGTTTGAAATTGGTTGCTATTCTGTATATTGTAATTCATGACATCCATATATTGTCTTGGGTGCAGAGATCTTTCTAGTCTACTTTGGAAAGCTCACTCCAAAATGTCAACATTTCTATTGTTAAAAATATAAAACTCAATGTCTTTGAAGTAAAGACTTTCTTTGCTGTCCATCCATTATTGTAGGAAAATAGTCTTTACTGTTTGGCTACATCCAGATGTGGATTTATTGGAGCATAGTAACTTGAAATGGTTTTTTTCTTGTTATTTTGCCAGGTACAGACATGGAAACAGAGGAATTCCTCACTTCTATGAACCTGATTCATCAAGGCACATATCTGCCCATTCGTACGCAAAATCACTGTGCATGCCCAGAACATATTTGTACACAGCGCTTTCCACTGTGACTTCGAAAGCAAAGGACACTTACTACAACCTACGATTTCATGGAGTGGGCATTTAATGTAGTCAATTTACAGTAGGGGTGTTTCCAACTTAAGCGCACGCAGCCATGTCCGCATCAAGCTCTGGCCATTTCATAGTTACTTGTTTTTCTGCCCTATCTCTTGCTCCAGCTAAAGAGCTAGTCTAAGTCCTGATCAGTAGTGACAGTCTTGTGTGCATGCTATAACATGTGTTTGCAATCTTGGGGCAACTGTAAAAACTTATTTTATGCTCAGTAGACAACATCCTAATAAATGTATTTCATGGAAAAAAACACACCTTGTTTTATCATTAATGTCTATATTATTTACAGGTGACATTAATTCAATAATTCTTGATTTTTTTCTGTGTTCTTTGGTGACTTTATAATCCACATAGGTATTGAATGTATCCTGCAGCATCTTGTGTATTAGAGCACAACAGACTTTCCCCCAGTTTCAGAGCTTCCCCTAGGCCTGCTTAGCCCTTCAGCATTTTCAGTCAGCTGCAGTAGTGGATAATAGAGCTGCTGGTAACTTTATTGAACAGGAGATTGTTCTTAAGTTGTAGTTATCTATGGGTCTATTTCCCTTACACCTCTATGGAGTGCAAGGAAAAATCCAGATATTCCTGTCCAAATCTTCACCGCAAGGTGTCTCACGGACGTTCCAGTGCCACCTCACGGCTAATTGAATTCCCTGTTTCATTTCCAGATTATACATAACCTGCTTAATGAGGTCCTATTAAACTAAACATGACCCCACTCACATTGCAGGTTGGTTACCTTCACTTGGAGCTCATATATTTTTATATTAAACGTTCTCCTAGTGATCCAATAATCCTAGGATTTCCCCTTTGTTCCAACACCATCCTTATTTCGATTAGACGACCATTTCGATTAGACCACCAGTCTAATTGTAGTTAGGGAAAATGTTGCCCAGAGTCATGTCTTTCTCTTTCACTAAGACTGGCCACTACGATATCATTGATGTCTTCTACAAACAAGCAACGGATTCAATCCCATCCCACAGATCATTTGATTGTGCCATAGTCCTTGTGCCAAGGGCTAAGTTACCTAAGGTTACTCTTTCTTCTTCTGAATTTTAGCCTGTGGAGGATTATATCTCAGAAGGCCTTGGGAAACCTTTAGCCAAGTTTTCAAAGTCTCATCTAGGGGTGGGCCTGTTCTTTGTTGCAAAATAAAAGATGGAGACTTGAGACTGTGCATATGCAAAACATGCTTTAATAAAGTTTAAAATGGTTGTGAACATGTGATGTTCCTTTTTATTCTTAATCTGTTCTTAATGTGATATCCTCCGTATTAAATAATAAATGTAAGACAAACAAAAAAACATTTATAGTGCATAAATATAAACACCCAGGTAAAGTAATTGTGATATCCACTGGAATGTGCAAGTAAATGGTGAGCAGATTCAAACTGTCCACCTTTAGATTAGTAGTGTCTTTAGAACTCAGTATACCAGTATACGAGCAGGTTCCCCTTTTGCCTTTAAATCTATCATTAAATGAGGAATACTTAAGAAACCTGGATCACATCTTTCTCACACAAGTAGAATTTCCCAATTTTAAAATGTCCGTGGAAGTAGAGAAAACATATATGGCATAATATCTTCTTCAAGACGTGGTGTTTATTAAAAGTCTAATTACAAACGTAAAGAGTAAAATCACATTCTTAATATCCAACAATGATTTATGTATAGTGTGAAGATACGTGGTTTCCAAATCACTCAGACATGGTATTAGAGAAAAAATAGAAGGATGATTTATTCTGCAGAATAGAATTAAATACAGCACGGCCCCGTAACAATAGCAGGTCCAACAAGTGAGGAAATCAGTTCAAAATACATTCAGTGAGATATGATCCAGTGAGTCCCGTGTGCCTGGCCACAGGAGCTGGGATTGAGTTCCCACGAACAGTTCAGTCAGGTATAACGTTGGATTGCAGTCCAGTACTCAGGCACAGACTCCGGTCCTTATACCCCTATACCGCTTGTGCTACTCTGAGGACTCTACATGAGCAGAGAGATCATCCAGGCAACTAGTTCTGTTTCAGTCCTGCTCCAGCTAGGCCCAAGGGTCCCGAATCGGATCCAGAAATACAGATGACCGTGACAATGAGAAGGGAAAAGTAGCCCACTGACTTAGCTAAAAGTAGGTAATCACTTTGTTGAGGGCAGTTTCGGTAGAGTGAAGAGGGTTCATAAGACAATAGGAGTAGAGATAGTGGGTCAAATGATTAAAAACCAGTTGGAAACCAGGAGAGCAGAGAAATGGGGCAGTAATTGGAGAGAGAGGAGGATCAAGAGAGGGTTTCTTGAAGATATGGGGATAGTGGATAGTATCAATTGAGTCCTTAAAGTAAGTGTTAAAGTCTTGAGTAGTGAGTGAGAAAGAAATAGGTGGCGAGGAAGGACAGATAATGGGGTTGGCGAAGAGGGGTTGTTGGACATGGTGGAGATGAGGGATTTAAAATAGGTTTGTTGGCAAGAGAGTGGTAACTTAAAGGGTGGTAGTTTCAAAGACGAGACTGATAGCCATCAACTACAAATTGACATTGTCCAGATCATATTTGCTTGATTTTCTCTGTATACAAATCTTCTTATTCTACAGACTCTCTATAACCCAACAGAATAGTGGAACAATTCTGGCACGATAATAAAAATTATTTTATTTATTGGGTGGACACATTAAGCTTGAAGACAGAACTCTCCATTGGTGTAATTCACTTTACATGTTTGTGGGGCACCTGTTCATACAAATGGAGCTTTATTCTAAATATTTTCTGAGCTCAATTCATATGAAAGCTGAACCTGAGCCTCAGAAATAGAATGAAGAAGCACAATGTTTTACTTGATGTTTAACCATCAACAGCAAAACAAAGCTACATTAAAACGTGTCTGAAAAAAAAGTAGTTGGTATGCTGGTGTGCAGGTTATGTGCTTATTGCTATCTTTTATTATTTTGACTTGTTTCTATTCTAAACACGTCCTACCTTGTTATCTGTTAGACTTTGGTTACATATTAACCACAATAAATTGAAAATTTTGATTTCTTTCTTGTTTAGTATGCAGTCAAATAAATTGATAACAATATTGTTTTCTGATGCAAAACACCTTTATATAAGTAATTTAGTATTAACTACAGCAAAAATGCACCTTTGATCCACTGTGCGTTTTGATTTGCACAAGTGCACCTAGACTTCTGGTGGGGCACAGAGCAAGATTGGCACATTTGAAAAAAAAAACCAGCAATTTGTACAGGCAGAGGACAAAGTATTCTTATCATTCCTTGCAAAGTACGTAGTAGAAGCATCAGTGCACTTTATTATTGAAAGTGCAAAATGTGTTGGGAGGGTACATTTTCAGTGGCATTCTCACCCCCCTTCATCGAAAATTCCACTCTCTAGTATCAACTTGAATTTAGCACCAGTTGAGAGTTGGCTGAGATCCGGTCCTGTCCTATACTTGTAATGGGACACTTGCAGGCTCACTCTGATCAATATAGCAACACTTTATATACACAAAATTGCTGCATGTAATAAAGTCAATTCCCCAGACAGTCATAATTAATATAAGTATTATTTGAGGCTAAACAAAAACGTAATTTAGGAAAAAATATTACAAATTAAAAAGACCATTCCACCTTTCTGAACATTTTCAGTTGTCTGAGGCAGTTTCTAAAAATGGAGAGGAGGCTCTCACCTTTATGTGGACTGGGAGGACTACCACGGTTCTCCGGTGCCTTGGGTGTCTTCCATTAATGACTTCCACATACAGGACTACTTTTATTGCATGATGGATCTCTTTTGCCTCTCACCATTGCCTTAGTGGTAATAAATAAACTTGTTTTGATATAACTGTACTCCATTGGTAAATAGTAAAGCGGAATTTGTTATATTGTTCAACATATTTGTGCATGTATCATCTACATCATCATCATCGGTTATTTATATAGCGCCACTAATTCCACAGCGCTGTACAGAGAACTCGCTCACATCAGTCCCTGGCCCATTGGAGCTTACAGTCTACATTCCGTAACACACACAGACAGAGAGACTAGGGTCAATTTTAATAGCAGCTAATTAACCTACCAGGATGTTTTTGGAGTGTGGGAGTAAACCGGAGCACCCGGAGGAAACCAACGCAAACACGGGGAGGACATACAAACTCCTCACAGATATGTCCATGGTCGGGAATCGAACTCATGACCCCAGTGCTGTGAGACAGAAGTGCTAACCACTAAGCCACTGTGCTGTGCTATATATTGTGGAAATTGGGACACTTTGCCACTGTCTAATAGAGGAGAGAGCCTAAAGGTGCAGAGAGGGTCATATCTACAAACACATACACACAGAGACTAGGGTCAATTTTGATAGCAGTCAATTAACCTACTAGTATGTTTTTGGAGTGTGGGGGGAAACAGGACCACCCGAAGGATACCCATGCAAACACAGGGAGAACATACATACTCAGATAAGACCATGGTCGGAAATCAAACTCATGCCCCCAGTATTGTGAGGCAGAAGTGCTAACCACTAAGCCACCGCATATATATATATATATATATATATATAAGCAGTATGAATTACAAGCTGCATGCAGTATTGTATTGAAATAGGTGGTTATACAATATTTGTTTTGTTGAATTTACTTAGCAGGGGGCATTACCAATTGAACAGCAGCTCATGCTATAAGTGATGGCAGACATGTTTTCATATACATCAGCTTGAAAGTGGGAAGTCACCCCAAGATAAAAAATGATCTTAAATAATCTCACAAGTTTTATTTTGAATGGGATTTATATTACTGGTGATCTTAAATAATTCTGAAATTCTGCAAAGAGATTTTTAGTTATTTGTATAGAAAATAGAAGTTGCAGCCACAGTCTTGGTAAATATATGTGGAAGTCACCACTGTTTGCAATATAAGGATCCTCACACAGAGAACAGTTCAGGAAAAGAGTTACTCACACAGCTGTTTCAGAGGAACAAGCTATTCAATGCTGGTTCCTCAGTCTAGTTCTTTGGTGCACCCCAAATAACAATTTGAAATGATATATTCATGTTTAGACAGAGAGTATAATTTACAAGGTACAAAATGTTTATGGAGCAAGAATGTGCCTTTTGCAGAGGAGAAGTTTTCATTGGCGAATGGAATGAGTTGGATAGAGTGTATGAATGGTGCTCCTTCCTGTGTGGAAGACTGCACAACCATTCCCACTATACAAAAATAGTTTTTGCACCAGCTCTGGGTTGGTAGAGATCAGATCACGTCCTATACCTTTAATTGTACTTTTTTGCATCTTCCAGTTGCATTTTGGCTGAGAAACACCTTTCAACTTGCTCAAGCAATCTACGAACACACAATTAATTATTATAGTCAGGGATATCAAAACTGTCTTTATTACATGTGCCACTTTTGCATTTGCACTTTGTTGATAAAGAAACCAACTGCCTTGATGAAAGCTTCTTGGAAGCAGTTGAAGTTCCAACCTCTAGTTGTGTAAATAGCTGGCATCTCAAATACATAGCTGTCAGATGAAAGGATGGGGAAGAGGGAATAAAAGAGTTATTTCAGAACACTGCACCCAGTTTGAGCCACTTGTTTATCTGACATAAAAGGTAAAATGTAAATGCTTGTAAAATGATTTACTAGTTACTATGTAACTGCTCACCTTATGAACTTTGCTTGTGTGTATGGAAACGAAGTCATATGAAATTGGAACAAAAGTTAAGCACACAGAACTATGCTGAATGAAATCATTTAATTGTTTGTGATGACTAAGGTGTGCTACAGAGTTGCTATTTACATTCCTGAAGATGGATTGAATAAAATATCCTACATTTCATTTAATTGTGTATATTAAATTTGTATAAGTGACCTTCAAATGAAACAGAATAGCAGCACCCATAGTCATAATTATTACTCCGGCAGAGGGCAAGTATATTACAGCTGTTGGTTTGGGGACATTTCAGAACATGTAGGTCACTGTGACAAATAAGAAGTAATTTGATACATTATGTAGTATTTGTTAAAACATGGATGCAGCGATATACAAAAAATTATTGAAATCAGTCCCTGCCTCATTGGAGCTTACATTTTAAATTGACTACTACATGAAAACACAAACTCATGTTAATTTTGTCAGAAGTCATTCATTTACATTTATGTTTTTGGATTGTGGGAGGAAAATGGAGCACATGGATGTGTAAGGGGATGGGGACCTAAGAAGTGGAGGAGACTCAACACTTACCTTATGCATCTCGCCAGTCTCTGGTCATCCTCGGGAGCGCCTATCCTCTCTTCGATGGCGTCTGCACAGAAGGGGGGGATGTCCGAGCACCCAAGCACAACATGGGAGGGAGACCCTTGTCTTTTATGATGGGCGCTCATTTTGCTGTAAGAGGCAGGGGTGAAATACAGGGAACACAGTTCCGCAAGTTGAGCGCACCACTGGAAAAAGCCCTCGCCAGACTATACTTATGAAAGCTGGTCCACCACGACGAATCCTTCAGTCCCGGCTACTCCAGGGTGTTACCTCACTCGCTGGGATATTCCAATGTCCTCGTCCACCAAGCACTGCCTGTAAACAGAGTACAGTCTCCCACCTAAGCTGTCCCTACCCTAGCTGCAGCTGCAGTTCTGTAATCGCCTGCACATCCAGCCTGACAACTATCTTATACACGCAACTCGCAAATAAAAGATACACTACACAGCAGTGATACAACAATGGGACAGTAAGAGAGGGTGGTACGGTATACAGTCGCAATACAGGGTACAAACACTCAGCAATACTGTAAGACACAATCTCGCTATGAGCATTAGGCTAGGGGTGGCCTACTCAAGTATTCTCGAGGTAGGTAGTACAGGCTGGTGATCTAGCGATGCTTGGGCCTTTCAGCCTGGAACTGGCAGGGGGCCTATGGCCCTGAGCTGGCTGGGGGCCTAGGGACCTAGGGGCCTAGGCTTGCTGTGATGTAGTGGCCCGAGGCTGGCGGAGGCCTAGGGATCTGGGGCTGGCTGGGGTCTGGAAGCTGGCTGGAGCTTGGTAGCTGGTTGAGGCCTGGTACTTGGTTGGGGTCTAGGGCTTGGTAGATGGCTGGGGCCTGGTAGCTGGGCTTTGTAATGCTCCTGCTGTATCCAAGAATATGTCACTGAGATCTTCAGGGATCTTTTGTACCAGTCCGTAGTGGTCTATCTAGATGATATCCTGATATTCTCACAGGACCTGTCTTCCCACCGTGCACATGTTAAGGAGGTGCTACCCCACTTATGGGAAAATCACTTATATTGCAAGTTGGAAAAGTGCCTCTTCAATCAATCCCAGGTACCCTTTCCAGGATACATTGTGTCCGGGTCTGGCCTCCAAATGGACCCAGGTAAAGTGAAGGCTATCCTCGACTGGCCGCAGCCAGCAGGGCTAAAGGCCACTCAGCGCTTTATTGGCTACACAAATTACTACCGGCAATTCATTCAGGGATTCTCCACTCTTATTTCTCCCATCACCTCCAAAGTCTTGGCCCAAAGAGACAGTTCTCGCATTTAGGGCTATCAAAGATGCCTTCGCCACAACTCCTATCTTGAGACAGCCTGATCAACATAAGCCTTTTTTTGTGTAAGCTGACGCCTCTTCGGTGGGTGTGGGGGCTGTCCTGTCCCAGAAGAATTCCTCCAGTAACCTCAGACCTTGTGGTTTTTTTTCTAAAATATTTTCTTCAACTGAATCTAATTATGGTATTGGAGACAAAGAACTCCTGGCTATCAAACTTTCTTTGGAAGAATGGTGCTACTTGCTGGAGGGAGCTCACTTTCTGGTCACTGTATTTACTGACCATAAGAACCTCACCTATCTACAGTCTGCCCAATGTTTAAATTCCCGACAATCCTGTTGGTCTCTATTTTTCAGCAGATTCCAGCTGATACTGACCTTTGGCCAGGTTCCAAGAATTTTAGGCCCGACGTTCTCTCCCGATACTTTGATTCCTCCGATTCCAAAACCTCTATTACATCCAAACCCTTTACCAATCCTGGTAAGATTCTGGCTTTGAAGTGGTCATCTGTCAAGTCTCCTCCTGTTGGACGTTCCTTTGTTGATTCCTACTTGCGCAGCAAGTTATTGAAGTGGGTACATTGCTCCAAAGTCGCAGGGCATGCTGGTGTTAAGAAGACGGTGGCACTCCTTTCTGATGCCTACTGGTGGCCCTCTTTGATCGCTGATGTACGAAAATATATCCTTACCTGTGAAATCTGTGCTCAACACAAAACTCCTAGGGCTAGATCTACTAAGCTGCGGGTTTGAAAAAGTGGGGATGTTGCCTATAGCAACCAATCAGATTCTAGCTTTCATTTATTTAGTACCTTCTACAAAATAACAGCTAAAATCTGATTGGTTGCTATAGGCAACATCCCCACTTTTTCAAACCCGCAGCTTAGTAAATCTAGCCCCTAGACACTCTGCTGCTGGACTCCTACTTGTGCTTCCCATTCCGGAATTTCCATGAACCAGCATGAGTATGGATTTTATTACTGACCTTCTTAGCAGTTATGGTCACACTTGCATATGGCTACTTGTTGACCAATTTTCCAAATTCGCTCATTTTGTTCCCCTCAAGAGTCTACCTTCTGTCTTCGAACTGGCCTCCCTATTTATTCTTCACATTTTTCATCTGTATGGTTGTCACCGGGAAATCATCTCTGACCGTGGGGTGCAGTTCATTTCTAGCTTTTGGAGAGAGTCTTTTGCAAACTTTTAGGAATCAATCTAAAGTTTTCCTCAGGACACCATCAACAAACGAATGGCCAAACTGAGCGGGTCAACCAGGATTTGGAATCTAATATTCAATTTTTCTGTTCCGAACAACAATCCTCTTGGAGCGAGTTGCTTCCTTGGGCAGAATTCTCTCATAATAATTATTTACACAAATCTACAGGCATGTTACCCTGTTTTACATTATTCGGGAGAAACCAGGTATTGCCCATTTTTCAGACCTCCCTGACTTTTCGGTACCTGCAGCTCAAGATTTGGTCGATAGTTTTTCTCAGATCAGGTTTCAGGTTCGAATCAAGTTACAAAAGACACTGGATCATTATAAGCACTTTGTGGACCGCCACCGGAAAACCTCCCCGTACTCCACATTGGGGACAAGGTGTGGCTTTCCACCCGGAATCTATGAAATTCACACCTTGTTACATTGGACCCTTTCCCATTACTCAAGTTTTGAATGCTGTTACCTATAAACTCAAGTTACCCCCTTCTCTCCGGGTACATAATTCCTTTCATATTCCTCTTGTTAAACCTCACGAAATTAATCAATTCTCTGAGAGATCTTCTCCTCCTCCCGTCAAAATAACTTTAGGCGAAGAATTTGAAGTTGAACACATTTTGAAGATGCGATCTCTTCGAGGCCAGTCGCAATTCCTAGTCCATTGGAGGGGCTATGGCCCAAAGGAGTGATTCTGGGTCAACAGAGAAGATCTTCATGGCCCTCATCTCCTGGCACATTTTTTGAAGACACAGCCATCTATTCCAAGAAGAGAGGAGGGGGGTACTGTCAGGCACCGTCCCCGCACTGTCCGTAGCTGCCGGGGACGGACGCCCGTACTTCTGTAGGGACAGCTTCCTGTTGCCTGGCAATGGGACGCACTTCCGGATTCGGCCTGATGCTGCGCGCGCATGCGGGACACTCTATCTCTTCTGATATCGGTCAGGTGCATCTGACCGTCGTTATCGGAAATTACCTGTAACCTATCAGGGGCCACTTCCATCTATTTAAGGCACCTCATCACTAGGTTCTGGTGCCAGGTTATTGGTTCACCTGCTCCAGCGTTCCTGCCCCCAGTTCCCTGTTCCTGTTAACGTTATTTGATTCTGACTCCTGGCTTGTTCCTGACTATTCTCTTGTCCTGCGTTTTGGTACTGCTCCCTGTCTGGATTCTGACCTCTGGCTCGTCTCTGACTATTCTTCTTGATTCTCCCTGTGTACCGCGCCATTGTTTGGTATCTGACCCGGACTGCATGATCATCCTTGTACTCCATCCATTGCACTGGTAACTAATTTGGAGAACCGTGACCTGTGCACCTCACACAGCCAAGTCCATACCTCCTTGCGGGGGTCCCTGGTGAATACCGTGGTGTGTTAGACTCTGCTCCTCCCTGTTTAGTTGCACTGATACCAGTGTGTGGCATCTATAGTGTCATTAAAGTGACACAAATTAAATTATATGATGAGCTTTGGGCTGATAATTATTCATCTATCATAAAAGATTGGTATATCTGCGCGGACTGATTGAGAGCAGCCCTCTATAAACCAACACACAATCCCAAAAAATGTGTCCAAACAATTCTACAATCAAATGAAAAAAATCACTGCATAAGTTCAAATAAGATGTTACACTACAGGAAGAGTTCCAACCTGATTAATATCGCCGCAAATTCCGGAGATTTACTGTGACCAAAGTTCGTTCCAAATTTCCACACTTTTCCTCCACAGATGTATATACATGGAAATAAAAATAAAGATCACCTCATAGCGTAGCATATATTATAAAGTTCTAAAAAATTAAAAAGGACCAAACTAATCTAGTTTGTAATGGATCTTTACAGAGACAACACTACATGATGGAATTTATCCCCTTTTGGGTTTGAACTTACAAGATGTAAATCTTGAATCAGTGTGGTTAACCGATACGGTAAATTGTACTTGTGGTTGTATAAGTCTGATCCTTCTTATACTCTCCTTGTACTGTGTACCCAAAGGAAAATACATAACTGATAACTGCATTATCTTAGAATTATCTTAGAATTTTTATTGCACCAATTATAAAAACATATGACATAAAACAATCTTTGAATTTTTTTTCGGCCTGTCCAAATCAGAGAACAACACTAGTAAGGCTGGATTCTTACCCCATCTCTGATGGATACACGTATGTGATAAAACAACTATTCTGTCCAAACGATCGGGTTGCCGGCTCGTTTTTTCACAGGCTGTTGAGACTTGGAAGGAGTTCAATCCGTCCAATGTGTGATACCTTTCTCGTGCCCGCCCCCTTCTGACGCGTTTCAATTCAAATAATCTTTATCAAGGCATCGGAGTTTAGAACAAACACCGTAGTATTTCATGTCCTTCCATCCAATCACTGCGAAACTTCATTTACATATTTAGTTTCTATAGTAACAGAATCGGACATATGGAATTCTATTTGCCATAATAAAACAACAAAGAATATATGCAGCGTTTGATCACACAGGTCACAACAGACATTCCTACTTAACATCTATATTAGAAAAGTGTGAATATAAGGTATCAAAAATCTCAATTAAAAATATAAGACAACACATAAATTGCCTCAATAATAAAGGTGAGTAATGATCTATAATAAACCATAAGGATCATGGTACCATCTAATAGAGGACCTTAGAGGATATAAAACATATAAAGTGCACATATGTACACATTAAAAAGTTGTTTAACATATAAAAAATACATCAATGATGTCACATATAATGGAATCTTGGATGATATAGAACAGTGTATTAAATTCTATATCTCCCTTTACACCATACAGTCCAAAAGACAGGAAAAGGGGAAAACATAAAGAAAGCCCCCTATATATATTGAAATACAGAATTTTTTTAGATAAGGAGAAGAAAAGTTTGCCAAAACAATTCTATGTGAATTTATCAAAGGAACCGTTTGATCTTGAAGTCTGAATTCAGACCTCTTGGTACAAGGGTACCCATAGAGTATATTAATTTCATCTCTGTTTTTGCTAATTCTATTTTAGAATCTTTCTTTCTGCAATCTCCCCAAATTTTTTTCAATCCAGAAAAATATTTTATAGATGTGATATTACATTGATGTTCATTCTTACAATGTAACGATAGGGAATGTAATTCGTATCCTTTTTTTTATATTTCTAACATGTTCACTCCAATGTTCTTTTAGATTTCATCCTGTTCTACCAATATATTGTTTTCCACAATTACAATATACCATATATATACAGTTTTTCGTATTACACGTAATGAAGTCCTCTATTTTGTAGATTAAACCTGTAGTATTGGATTGTACTTCCATTCTTTTCATAACCTTCGACTTCACATTATTGCATTCTATACAAGAACCGCATCTAAAATAAACTTTTGTATTATTCAGATTTTCTGTAGGTTTAGAGATCACGCTTTTCACTAAAATATTTTTAAGAGTAGAGGCCTTTGTATATTTGAAATGAGGACGTGTAAATATTACATCTTCCAATTCAGGATCTTTTCTAAGAATAGGCCAGTGCTTTCTTAAAATCTTTTCTACATCTTTATGATAAGTAATATATTGTGTGATAAATGGTGCATCTTGCTTTCTCTGATTATTTTAATGTCTGTCTTGACTAAATTTAGGACAAAGTAAATTTGTTCTTTCCATTCCTTGCGTTTTTTCAATTATTGGGTCTAGATGATTTTCTTTATATCCCTTTTCTATAAATTGTTTCTTAAGGGTTTCAGCTTGTTCTTTAAACACTTCCACCCTAGTGCAGTTACATCTAACTCTTTGAAAGTGCCCAAAATAGATATTTTCCAGCCATTTCACATAATGATTACTATCTATTAGGATAAATGAATTTGAATCAGTGGGTTTATTATAATTTCTTGTAAGCAATCTGTCCTCTTCAACATAGATATTTAAGTCCAAGAAATTGACTTCCTTTTTGCTTTTATCAAAACTCAACTGGATATTATGAATATTTGAATTCAGTCTATTACAAAAATTGGTCAGGGAGAAATAATCCCCCTGCCAAATAAAGAAAATATCATCAATATAACGATACCAGGAAACCAGACCCTCTATGGGGTTGTTCCAAATATGATGTTCCTCCCACCACCCTATGAACATATTGGCATAACTATGGGTGAATCTGGTTTCCATGGCTGTTCCCTGTAACTGTACATAAAAATCCTCAGAATACCAGAAAAAGTTATTTCTCAATATAAATTGCATACCCTCCAGAATAAATGCCTTCTCATCCTCCTCCATTGTGGATTGATTTAAAAATATTTAATAGCTTCTACACCCTGCTCATGATTGATAATGGTGTAGAGGGAACTAACATCAGCTGTAACTAACGTGTATTCTTCTTTATATGGTATATTGTGTAACTTATTAACTAATTTAATATATCCATAGTATCCCTTAAATATGACTTGATGGACTTTATAAACATTTGTAAATGATAACCTAAATATCTAAATAATGGGATAAATTAGATGTAATCGACTCTGTACCTGCAACAATGGGTCTGCCCATACAGTATTTGCTCTAAGGGCTGAAACACGCAAGACAACTGCAAAATAATAGTATTTTTTCTGCAGTCTAGTTAGCTGCATCGACCACCTGGTGGATACTGCTAGAACTCCTGTTATAACAGAGATATTTGATCTCTGTGGAAAATGTAGCTTCCATATTCAAAAGACATATGTAGTGCCCCATAGTATGATATATGTGTGTATGGTCCATTCAAAAAAGGTCTGTGCAAGCTCAGGAAGCATAGGACTCAGGAGTTTCCCTGCTCCTGCTGTTCATTGGTTCACGCAGCTGTCAGTCAAGGAGGGACAGACTGAGAGGGAGATTACAGGCAAAATACTGTGAGATTTGGGGTGTGTGTTGTGCAAGGGACTTCTGTGGAGAGAAAGAAAAAGTGTGATGTGAGGTGCTTTGGGAAGTAAACTGAAACAGAAAACAGATAAGCAAAAGGCTGGTTGAAGTTTACCAGCAGCTATACTGACAAGTTTTCCTGACAGACAATACAGCAACAGAGATATCAGCAGCCCAGTGTGCTGGGGTGAGTCTATAAACTATACCCTATAAGAGTGGGAATTTGTACTATTTGAGGCATAACAGTAGTGAGAAACAAGAGTACAGCTCTAAGTATAAATCCTCAGAATGTATGTGGAACACTTGTATTATTAATTAATCAGAGGAACTGAGAAAGAGAGAGTCAAAAAATTATAGAATCTGTGCAACAGCGTTGTACTACAAGTCACAGCCAGCTTCAGGATATAAAATCACCTAGTAATTAAAGTTTTTGCAGTACATCACAAGTGAAACTACCTAACTAGCAGTAAGATATCCTTGTTCCAGAACTGTAATTAAGACTGCCCACCATTTAAAGGAATTGTGTTTGTTAACCACCACCATTTTGAGACAGTGAATGCAGCATCAAGGATCAGACATTTTGTTTGGTGCAGAGACTGAACTATCTGTCAGAACTTTATTTGGCTTAGTAAGATTACAAGACTCAGCCTGCATTGGAGTACTATTTAAACACAGTAACTTTGTTATGGAAACCTTGTGACTATTGGATACAGTTCAGTTCTGTGGAACTACAGTTCCCAACCAGCCCCAGAACTAAAGACTGTTTTACTTAATTTCAAGTAGAAGACTGAGATATTGTGGGAAACCTTATTTTTATTTGGTTTGATTGCTAGGCTATCTGATTATTGCAGTGATTGGTTACCTATTTGTAAGTGTCTATGCTAAATGCATTGTCTTCCCCATGTATATCGAATGTATTATTTCTAAGTTGCCTTTTCCACCTTAACCTCTTTGATCCAGAAATAAAAGGTTAAAAGTTCTTGCTGTCGGTTATTGAGTTGGGAGCGTGTAAGCCCTACCAGTACCATTGCCCCTTTGTCACCCATCTTCATTCTCATATCAACCCAATTTAAACTGCGAGGAAGTTAGGAAGAACTGCATAGAAGAAAAAGAAGCAAGTCCTTGCATTGTAGTCACTCCATTCCTCCAGGGTGTTACACATATTTGAAACAATTTAAAATGTACCTGAAACACACACTGGGACTGATGCAGAGTTTACCGCAGAATTAGAATTACTCTTAAAAAAAGAGCACTGAAAACAAGTGTCTTTCCACCCATATACAGCTCAATACATATCTTGATATATGAATCTGCCTTTGCGTCAGCAACACATGCACCTGCTTTCCGATAAGTCCTCAGAGCTAATCTATACTTATAACAGATGATTGCGGAATAGCTCAGAGTATGAAAGTCAGATTGAAATACTGCTACATTTCTGACACATAGGGGTAAATTTATCAAGCTGTGGGTTTGAAAAAGTGGAGATGTTGCCTATAGCAACCAATCAGATTCTAGCTGTCATTTTGTAGAATGTCTAGGAGACTCCTGAATGATGTTTAGGTCTCCTGGACTCCCGGGAGATCAAGCCATTTATCTTAGCGAAGTGAGCAGGATAGGAACCCTCAGAAATTTCCCACAGGGAAAGAGAAAGAAGTTGGCAAGTATGAATAACAAACAAATATATACAAATGTGAATACTTTTATATAATATAAAAGTTTATAATCATTCACACTGATCACTTGTCCAAGCCCTAGATGTAAACTGTATGGAAGAACATCAGTTCATAAAACCTGTAAACCTAATTAAATAATTGTATCTCAATAAAACAAATACATGAGTTAAATGAAAAACAAATGAATGAATGATTAGCCCTTATATACAATAGTCAGAATTTCAATGACTGTATAAACCTAATTCATATAGAATTATGTATTACATGGCTGATGATAAACTAATTAACAATAGCTGGAATACTCCAATGTTGAAATTCATTTACATTAATTAACTGTCAGAACACTAACTTCAGGTTCATTGGTTGTTAATGTGGGCCATATATCTAGCTGAATGAGTACCATCATTTTTATTGATCATTTGTTGCAAAATTAGGTTTAAATTCTAGGAGGGACTACAGGGGCTGGTTGGGTGGGGGTCAGGGGTCTACTGCCCTGAACCCAGTCCCATAGTAGGCTACTTTGGACTGGGTCACTGAGCTACCTGCATTTTTTTCCTTTAAAATGTTCCTAATATGCTGCTGAGTCGAGAAAATTGCTATGTAAAGTCTTATTAGATCACTCAAACCATTGTATGATAAACTAGGCAATATTAATAACTTATTGTATTCATAATAATATAAAATATACCGGTAATATAAAAATATCTACAAATGTAAAATATAAAAATGTACTTTCATAAAAATGAAGATGTAAAAGTATACATAAACAGTAGAAATATAAGAAACATCTAATGTTTTTATATTAACCTATAAAAGCTACTAGATCAGTTTCTAGGCTGAGACCAGATGGAGATAATGGAACTCACTTAGAGGTGGACATATGTCATTTTTTTGCATGCAATATTGCATGCCATTTTCATACTGTGCATATACATAAAATATTTAACTTGCATCGCATCCGCAGATACACCTTTTAGGGGACGTTTCTCTTTTGCGGGACTGGAAGACTTGTATTCAAGTTCATTTGTATTTTCTAATAGTATTTATATTAATTACATTTTATTTTGAAAACTGGACTTTCGCATTTATTAATAGCCATACAGACAATATTCTCTCTTTTGTATTTGACACTTGTGGGCATGTGCAGTGGTTATTTGTGCAATTTGTGCTATGTAAACTCTACATCAGGCCCACTATGTGTTTGCAGGCTTTTCTCAATAGTTTGTTCTCAAATACTATTTTTCAATGGTCTTGAGGTTATTCTCACACTTTGGAGTCTGCAAGGGCACTTCAATAAATAAATTATAAAATTATGATTACACATAATATTATGTAATTTTTGCTGTTGATTATCTCATTTAGAATTGAATACATTCATTTTTTAAACATAATTTACATGATTTGCATTCTGAACAAGGAAAAAAGCCTTATTTTTTTTATTCCGCACACTGGAATTTTTTGAACAATCATGTTTGGGACCTGTGGTATCTTTTTAAAAGTCCACAAAAAGTACAAATTCACTTCTCAAAGAGATGGGCTTATTTGACACTTGGTGGGCCCTTAATCCTGCCACACGTGAGTTTACATTTTTACGCCTGCCCTCACAATGCCTAATTGAGCTATATGCTCCTGAGATATCTTTATTATACCCTACTACTGTTGTCCCATGCAGAAATTCAAACAAACTCATGGTCAGACATCCACATTTGGCCTCTTGGAGGGTCTGAGTGACAGACTTCCCTGGACACTCAACAAGATCTCTCAGAAACCATATCTGATTACTTTTACAACAATCTACAAAGACAACATTGAGAACATTATAATCTGGGAGGACCATAAGGCTCTAGAAATAAATCATTAGGTATGCCTTTTCAACAAAATTGTCTCATAAAGGGCCTAACAGCAGAAGCCAACTTACTAGAGTACTCCTATAAACGAGATTTCTCTGATAGAACATAAAAAACCCAGGGAACTCAATAAATCAGACAAAAACTGAAAAAAAATTTTGATGACTTAATCAGTGATTCTGCAATAAAAGGTTAGGATGACACATTACTGGGCTTACAGAGGCGACTTCCATTGTCCGACAAGTTCTACAAGTCTTCTTCTCCCCAGTAGTGACTGCTCAAGCCTCCTCCCCGCCTCTGTGCCGTCTGGCACAGTATTTCAACTCGCTCTGTGCAACTCTAGAATACCAGAGAGTGTATTTAGGTAACTGTGTTATGTTTAGTATCTTCTGGCTGTTAAGTGTTGCCAGTTTGCTTGTGGCTCTATCCAGGTTTCAGACTTTTCCAGGGAATCTAACACTGAATACAAATGGTAACTAATACAGCCCCCCTCTAAGGATCTCATCCAAAAAAATTCCACCAAAAAACAATGACAAAAAGAAAGCGTTCCTCATGCTGATACCAAACGTTCCTTTGAATAGTACATATAAAGGTGTCAAAGTCTCACAATTCAACTAATTGAGAAATGGAGATTTTCCATTGATCCGAAATTGCAACCAAATTACTGCTTAATATGATAATCTTCTGGCTTGTATTCAATACACCATGAAAAAGAAAAAACATACGATCATTATGTAATGTGAAAAACATATGATATTCAATCTGAAATAAACAACTAATAAACAAAAGTGAACTATGAAAATCAAAATTGCGAAAATCACTTAGGCAGACAGCATGAAAAGTTGGTCAAAACAGACAGGCACGCCAAGGCAAGCTAACGTTATTAAAGGCAATGAGTGAATGGCTGTGGCAGACTAATAAATTCATAATTGAACGGTTCAAACAGCAGAGCAGTTCAGCCCTCACAGAGCTGATAAGCTATGTCAAACACCTGAGTCAAGAATGTCAAAACAACCACTATACACAGTTTAATTGGGCTGAGAATCTGCGGAACACCTGAGTCTGCCATTGTTTCTATCCCAGCCTCTGCCCACAATTCTGGTATTTTGATAAATTAATGCAATTAAGTTTCAATATAGGATTATTCCAACTTTTGTTTACATTCTGTCATATAATGAATACTTCTATCAGAATTTGGCTTATAAAATAATTGAGATTGGGACTTTTCTTTATCTGGACTAATGTGACCAGGGGGTAAATTTATCAAGCTGCGGGTTTGAAAAAGTGGACCTTTTGCCTATAGCAACCAACCAGATTCTAGCTATCATTTTGTAGAATGTACTACATAAATGATAACTAGAATCTGATTGGTTGATATAGGCAACATCTCTAATTTATCAAACCTGCAGTTGATAAATTTAACCCTAGAACTCCTACTGTAGCCAATACTAAATTTGTTGTTTTGGTTTTTTTTCATTTAAATCATGTATTTGTTTTATTAAGTTGCAATTTCATTAGGTTTACATTGCTGGACTAATAATCTTACTTAGAATTTATACCTTGGTCCAGGTCTGCCATCAGAAATCTGAGGGTAAATTAAATGACAGTGTTCCTTTCTGCTACAGTGGTTCATATATTTGCTCGAGTGTGGCAGCTATTCTTTTGTGGTTATACACCCTCCATGTACATCTTTAACAGTGAATGAGCATGAGATGAAACACCAATCATTTGAATGAGATTATCATATGCCTACAGATCTTTTTGGGATGCAGTAGAAGAAAGGATTTATTCTCTTATTGCTATGAGGCAAGATTGAAAGTTCACTATTGTGATTATCAGCAGGTGTGCTGGACACATGCTACTAGACTTTGTTTGAATGTAGTGATCACTTCTCCACTGAATGTGGGATACTGCAGTATAGAACATATATGGTCTATATTATAGGTTTCTCTTTACTTATTGTATTATTATTTATTCGAGATACTGTTCCATATTAGAATTAGTTTTAGATTGAATATAAGATATGTCCACTTTACACCACTAAGGAGGAGCTGTATGCACCTAACAGTAGTGCATGCAGCAATGCACATGTATTTAAAGGGGATTAGAAGGGTTTATAAAGTTGCCTAACACTGTTTAATGATAGCCATGCACCTTGCATGCTGATCATGCCCACTCTGGAGGTGTAGTGTGGAACTCCCCTTCTAGAAATCCTGCGGATGCCCCTGATTATTTAGGACACTTGCTAAATGCATAGCAGTGGTTCATATATTCATTTGTGAGGGGATTCACAGACAGTTTTTGAATTCATAGAGATTTTTCCAGTCTGCATTCACCTCGTAGGTTTCTGCTGCTGAACAGCCTAGAGCAGTGATGAGCAACCCGATATATTTCAAGCACCGCATCTGTTGCCCTCCAACCTCCAAAAGGGCTGCAGATTACCCTTCATTTGAAGAATTAAAAAAAACAGTCCCAAAACAACTTCGACACTCTCACATCACAAAATGCACTCACATACCCACTTGCTTCCAAATAGCCCTACATGCTCTTAGATCGCCACATATTACAAAATCCCCATAATCAAGTCTGGACTGGGGTAAGCACATCTCGATTGGCTTTGCGTGTGGCTGGGGGCCACAGGCGAAGTTTCCTGGTCTGTCTGTTGCTTTCCACTGGCCTAGAGCTTCATGTTACAATACAGATACAATATTTGTAACATATTAATAAATGTGCTTTACATACTGTCTGGCAATGGTGGATATTATATCTTTAAACAGTATGTAAGGCTCTTTCAACTCATCTTTATGAGATTCATAGAGAGGAGTATTAAGCATATATTAAAGACTTCATCTCACCTTGAAATAGATGAGCGAGATATAATAATTCACTTATACAAAATGTAACTAAAGGTACAGTGAGTACTATATTATTTTCCCATTTTGTATAAATTTGCACCGAGAGTACAATCTTTCAGACCTAAAAACATTTCACAAGGCACATTTCTCATCTAAAATAGGTGTGTGTAAATTTTGCACACTTTTATTTCTTCTTCTTTTGGGTTCCATCTGTGCCAGATGTTATATTACCAAGTCATTTGCAGCACATCAATGTCCCTCCGTCTATCATAATAGTTGTAATAGGATATTTCCTTCAAATGTGCATCTGCTCATATATATGCATAACATCATGACAACATGGCATATTTTATGGCCCTGTTGTGAGCAGACCCATTACCTACTAGCTATAATAAATATCTGTGAACCTCACATAACTACTAAGATACAACTGGCCTTATATGAATGGAAACTACTAGTAGCATTCACATTCTGTTGGGAAAGTACCCTGCTCTTAATATACCTATTACCTTAACTATAGCAGAACCCCTGCTATCACATCACATTTGACCTGTGTTTCAATTAGGGAGAATAAATAGGGAGCACTGTAGGCAGGTTCAAGAGAAGAACGGTAGAAAAACCTAGGGTTTAGGTGAGCACAGATGTATATAAATGAGGGTAGGGAAGTAATACTAGACCTATTAAAGTAAAGTAAATATTAACGTTTTATAAATGTGCTAAAGGTGATTGCTAACGTTTTACAGCATTTTTGTCTGATATATATAGACAAGCAGTTTTTATATACATACTACTGCAGAGGTAAATTCAGTTCATAGCATGCCAGGATATGCTATTTACGCACAATGAAAAGATAAGTAACCATACTTGCCTAAAAATTAAGTTCATTTTCTATGGGGGGCCTTACATTTGAATATCCTTTAAATATGATAAATATTGATTTGAATATAAAAAATTATATTTACAATTGATGGGTGATTGCTGATTACAATGATAAATTCCACGAATAAGGCACTGAAATTATATGTGCATTTCTTCAACGGCAAAAGTCACTGATTAAATCTTCTCCTTTTTCTTCATTCTTTTAAGTATTACCCATTCCATGGGCAGATTATATCCCAATGAAATTTGGAATCGGTCCCTCTGTATTTTGGAGCTCTCTCAATTTTTTTTTCCATCAGAAATGAGTCACATCATATAATACACTTAGGGCCTAATTTGAGTTGCACGCATGTGCATTTGTATGTCGTGACTATAAATCTCACACAACATGTGTCTCGCTGCCCATGTGCATAACTTGCGGCAGTATTTATATATTTTCAGCTGCACGGATCTGACACTTGTAATCTGATGCACTTTGAGAGGCGAATCAGGGACATTCATATGCAAGTCAAGTAGGACATGGAGACGGACTTTACCTATTCCTTTTTCGCTGCGCCTGTATTTTGGTTTAAGCATAATGTGTTAAGATGTTACCTACTAACCATAAATTATACTCTAGGTATAGACATGTGCAAAGTACATGCCTTGTAATTTACAACAACATAGCATGCAAGATTTGAGGTTGCGAATATGATAATATTTATCTTACTCAAAATACAGACATGTAAACAAAAGTGTATAGATGTACATTTACATATACACAAAATGGCATATGTTCCATTCAACTCTAAGGGGGGGTATTCAATTGTTAGCGAGATCCCCGGAAAAACGAGCGCTGGAAAAATATTACCGTTAATACGGTAATATGCGCGTAAATACCGTTAATACGGTAGTTTACTCGCTGAAATTCAGTGAGTAATTACCGTATTAACGCTAATATTTTTCGAGCACTCGTTTTCTGGGGATCTCGCTAACAATTGAATACCCCCCTAAGGGCTAGATTTATTAAGATTTGAGCTTGGTGGTGATTTTAAACCGTCACACATCGCCAGGGGTTTAGTGCTCCAAACGCGCCGTATTTACTATAGGGCGGTTTGAGGCTGTGATGTAAAATGGCTGGTGATGTGTGGCGGACTAAAAACAGCTAAACCGCCAGCGGATTAGAGAAAATCACCATCATCCCCCGCAGGGGGATTTCCTAGTCCCCAGAAACCCCTGTCCTCCCTGGAGTGCCGATGCTTGCAGTTACTGGCCCAAGGATCGCTTCCCCTGCTGTGAGAGCACAGCACTGTCGGACCTGCAGTCTGGCCACGCCCCTTCCTCCCACTGGCCGGCATGTGTGTGATGCAGGAGGCAGAAGAAGAAGGTAAGAGAGTCTGTGTGTGTGACAGTTTGTCTGTTACTATCTGTGTGTTTGTGTATGTGTGTGCTTGCATGTGTATGTGACAGTTTACATGTCTATGTGTTTGTGTATGTGTGACTCTGTGCTTGTCTGTGTATGTGATAGTTTACATGCCTTTGTGTATGTGTGACTCTGTGCTTGTCTGTGTATGTGACAGTTGTCAGCAGTCGCGGCGGCCGCGGGCCCCGCTGCGACTCTTACCTTCCTCTTGTAGGCGTCCCGGCCATCGCTATGGCGACCGGGACGTCATTTCCGGAAACCTCCCGACCGTTGCCAAGGCAACGGCCGGACACTAGCAGGAGTAGCGCTGCGTCCCGGCAGCTGGGGACAGCCGGGCGCATGCGCAGGAGCGCCGACAAGCCTGTGGGCTAATTACTTGTGGTTATCAGAACCTGCTCATGTGATATCAGAGCTAAGCTCTGATTGGCTGATGCTGGTATTTAAGGCAGTGAGGTCTGCAGCCTCACTGCCGGTTATAGCGTCCTGTCCTCAGTTCTGCTGCCTGCTTGTTCTCTCCCAGCCTGGTTATTATTACCTTTGATTGTCTTCCCGTGTATGACCTTTGCTTTCTTCTGGACCACTGAACCTACGCTTCTGACCCTGACCATTTGCCTGAAAACCGGATTCTGCTCCTCCGCTAGTGCTCCTGACCTTTCGCTTGTCCTTGGATTTCAAACTTGTGCTTGTGACCTCTGACCTTGGTTTTACTGGCCGCTTCTGTCCGCCAATCACCCTTCTTCTGGGTTCTCCTTAAGTCAGTTTACGTTACTCGACCCTCTGTCGGCCCGCGGCCAAGTCTGTCCCCACCACTAGGGGCTCCAGCGAACACCGGGCCTTCAGAGTAGACCCCGAGTTTCATTGTACTGGCCAGGGAGTTCCTAACAACAGTTTACATGTCTGTGTGTTTGTGAATGTGTGACTATGTGCTTGTCTGTGTATGTGAAAGTTTACATGTTTGTGTGTTTGACCCTGTGTGTATTTGCGAGTGTGACCCTATCCGGCCTAAATTGCGACAGATAGGAGATATGCATTTGTGATATAGTCTGACTATTCTAGTTAGATAATTACCAGCTGAAACAAGCCAGAAACTCTGTTTGTGCCAAAAACCCATTTTATCATTATTTTTCATGAGGCAGCAAACACTGAATATCATTAACATTAGCATACAAAACAGTATTTCACCTAAAAGTACAATACATACAGACCACCTATTCTGAGTAGCAATACAGTAATTCAGCTTGTATGATACAGCATTGATAAACAAACAAGCATTTTATATAGGATTTTACATAAGAATACTCCGTAAGCAGGTTTGTTACTATAGGAACATATACAGCACATGACGTTTATGTTAAAGAGCAATGTTGTAAAGCGTACAGGAGCACGCTGGGATGTGTTTACTTTCAAGAATGATTCTCTGTATGCAGCATTTATGCTTAACAGCATAGAAGCATTTTGTTCTATGTATAACCAGAATAATCTACAATAAGCTTTCAGGACATATGATGTTTGGCCACATTCACTATGCAGTGTGTCACTTTGCTTATCATTTATTGTAATTATAACTGTTTTGTTATTCAGTTGATAGTGTCACACTAAACATATGGTCTAATGGAATGTTGTTAATGTTGTAAAATTATAGCTACGCCCCCACACATGCTGGTCACACCCACTGGTGGTGTGGCGTGGAAACCCCTCTCCTCAAATCCTGCGTTTGCCATTCTGGTACCCAGTATCCGTGCAAACAGTGGAGACTAAACCGCCTTGCTAGAGTTCCTGGCAAAAGCTCTGCATCTAATTAAGCTCCACCTACCACAGGGATGTAGAATTTGGCCTTCGCTGCTTGCACCACGTAGGTCGCGGTTCTCCGGGTGTGTACTTGGTGAGAGTGACAGGGGAGATAGGCATACACCGGAAAGAAGTGATATCAAAGGAGCAGAGCAGATCTGAACACAGGAAGCTGGTAATAGAAGAAGAGTACAGGAAGTAGGATACTGGTAACAAGGATAGCTGGAGAGGCACCAGATACTGGATACGAGGAATAGCTGAGAAGCATAGGCAGGGCCGCCATCAGGGGGGTCCCGGGGGTACTCTTGTACTGGGCCCGGGCTCACCAAGTAAAAAAAGTCACCTCCAGCATACACTTGCTACAGGCTTCCATCCTCCAACCTTTTTTGGTAGTCATCTAGTATTCAGGAGGACAACATCTGACATCGGCTTTATATGGGTCTGTATAGGTATGTTATAATATAATACAGTGCCAACTTATCCCCAGACATTCAGATATAAGAATTTGACCATATAGCAGACTGCTGGTAAATGCACATCCATAATGTGCTAACTGCAAAAAATCACATTGGTGACAACAAGTGCATGGAGAAAAGCTGGATATGGCCAAAAGATCCCTGAAAACCTAAGCAACAAAACAGCATAACTCTATAAGGCCTTGTCCACATGGGCACTTTCATGTGTCCATGATATGTGATTTTCTGCTTGGGGGATGCAATTCAACACGTGTTGCAAAAAGTGTTAATTGAAGACTGTGCTGTGCCCGTGGTTAAGAAATATCGCATACTGCAGTCGCTGTTTTGTCCGTTCCTGATTCACTAGGTGGAGCCGAGATTCCCTCTTGGAGACCCTGATACAGATAAGCTTGTTTTATATTATCCTCTGGTACGCTTCCATCTATTGATTTGTATTATTATCTGGTGTACATAATTTACTACACTATATAGCTCCTTTATCTCTATTGTTCTGGCTGATTGGAGCTTGAGAGCAGTGTTTACATTGGGACGTCTGCCCGTGGTTAAGAAATATCATATACTGCGGTCGCTGTTTTGCCCATTCCTGATTCACTAGACGGAGCCGAGATTCCCTCTTGGAGACCCTGATACAGATAAGCTGGTTTTATATTATCCTCTGGTACGCCTCCATCTATTGATTTGTATTATTATCTGGTGAACTGCATTACTCTATACACCTCCTGCACATCCCTGTCCCCTGATGACAATTGATTGGAGAGTTTGTAAGCTGTGTCACAGTGGCCCAACAAAGCTTGTATAAGTTGCACTTGAACTTTTCTATCCCACCCTGCTATCAGAGTGGAATTTCTGCACGCTCGTGTCTGATACGATTGGTCACTCTGTCTTGCATTTGGATTTAGACTGAATTATTTATATATCTTGTTGGATAGCAACCCAGAGATTTGAACTGAATGCATATGCTTATTTATATTGTACACACTTTGTTCAATATTATCTGCTAACATCACCATTGCGCCTTCTTTCTGTTGTACCTATGATATATATATATATATATATATATATATATATATATATTATGGACCCCCTTAATTTACCTGAACTTAACTGACTAAGTTCAGTGATTTTTATTTCATTGCCATGGGCCCCCTTTCCCCCTGGGCTCCCGGGCACCTGCCCATTGTGCGCAGTCGGAAAGATGGCCCTGGTTCATTGGGGGGGGGGGGGGGGTCATCGGGGGGCCCTGCCTGCTTCATTTGTACTGGGCCCCACAATTTCTGATTGCGGCCCTGAGCATAGGACACTGGATACCAGGATTGCTGAGAAACATCAGTTATTGGATACCAGGTTAAGGTGACATGCACTGTTTACAGGATAGCAGGATTAGCGGAGAAGCATGGAACACTGGATACCAGGATTTGCTGAGAAGCACCCATTACAAGATATGAGGAAAAGATGAAAAGCACCGGCTACAGGATACCAGGATTAGCTGAGAAGCATAGCACGCTGGATACCAGGATTAGCTGAGAAGCATAGCACACTGGATACCAGGATTTTCTGAGAAACACCGGATACAAGATACAGGATACCCAGATTGCACAAGGAAGCTGCATTCCAGGATTCATGATAGCTCAGGGAAACTGGAGCAAACAATCCATCAGCAGGCAGACTAACAGGTCATGAAGATCTGGCACCATATTGCTAGAACAGGAGTTTTAAATAGATAGCAGGATGAGGGGGAAGTGGAAAACATTTATCTAATGCAGGAGCATATGAGATTCTAAAAGAGTGAAGGAGTGCCATTGAAAGATGGAGAGGCTGCCATCGCTGTGGAGTGTATGGCGCATGGCAGCAATTTGTATTCCAGTGACAGTTACCCTTAAGAACCAATGAGCATTTGGCTTTGCTTGGCATTCAGCAAGCCTAATGAAAACGAATTGCTGACTGCTTGATGTTTGTTACTAACAGGTCTGCTTTAAAATATTAGTGACCCCACGGCAAGGATTCCATTAGTGGCCTTCATAGTACATGGCAAGACATGAATAGGATTCATCTTAGCGTTAGGTAAAGGATTAGATATAGAAGCTTGGTTAATATTAGAATTCCAATAAATTCCAATAAAGTATTTTCAGTGGAGGATAAATATAGCATTATTTAAATTTTTTGGTCCACAGTATCTTAATCACCTTGATCAAACAACTCAAAAAAGGAGACTAAGGGGTAAATTTATCAAGCTGTGAGTTTCTGGCGGGTTTGAAAAGTGGAGATGTTGTCTATAGCAATCAATCAGATTCTGGTTAGCATTTATTTAGTACATTCTACAAAATGATAGCTAGAGTCTGATTGGTTGCTAAAGGCAACAGTTCCACTTTTCAAACCCTCTGAAAACCTGCAACTTGATAAATTTACCCCTAAGAGTGGACTCTAGTCTCCCTAGGGCGCTAGATGACTGAGATGGAAGCTAAAATGACCCTTGTTGCATCACATTTGGGAGCATTATGAACACTGCTGTACTGAGATACTATAACCTGACCAGTTGTTATAAGTTACAGCACTTTTTCCTGTTTCATATATGCCTCCCACTGAGCATCAGGTTTCGAAAACAGCTTTTAATAGTTATAAAACAATCCTTAAATTAAATATATTCTCTCCAAATGACCTCTGTTTAGTCACAAATTACATTTCAATCATTTCACATTAATCTTAGATAAAAGGTGACTGGCTTTTTGATGACTTTTGCAAGCAAATCATCATCATCAACATCAACATCATCATCAACATTTATTTATATAGCACCTGCAAATTCCATATCACTTTACAATTGGAAACAAACAGTAATAAAACAATACTGGGTAATACATACAGACTGAGAGGTAAGAGGGCCCTGCTCGCAAACTTACAATCTATGGGAAATATATTTTGTATTTGTAAAATGGATACACGCACAAACATCCCCTCTTATTTTATTGTTAAATGAACCTCCACATAGCAAATGTTTCCATTTTGGAAAAATCTATAGAAACACATTTCACTGTTAGTTAAATGTTTATAACATATGTTTTAATCTACTTCTCCTGATGCAATATCGTATCGATTTTACCAATGACTGGAAAAAAAAGCCCCGATCAGCATGCCGATTCATGTGTACACACTAAACACGTTTTACAAGATTTACCTTCAGATCTGTGCTCTTCATCTGTCATAACCATCGGCTGACAATTTTGTGACTGTGCACACTCCATAGAGATCTATGGACACTGCTGGTCGTTCCATCGTTGAATGAGATTTTAGTCCAGTTTAAAAATCAAATTGAACAATACAATGTGCTTTGGAATGATAATCGTTCATCATTGGGGCGTACACAATAATGCGATATTGGGCTGAACGATTGTTTATCGTGTGATTGGCCTGATAATCGGCTGAAAAACATGTATAGTGAACCCCGCCTTACTCGTCAAAAGTGCTGTCAAAGAGGTGGGAGACAATGGAGGGGTGAATTGCACTGCCTGTATATGCTGATTAGCATATTGTATTCTCTACAATGTCATTCCTTTGCTCAGCGAAGTGGTGGGTGTAATTCTTGCTTTATGTTAGAAAACTCATAAAAACATTGATCTTTAAAAAAGCAAAACAAAAGAAAAACCCTGTGATCCCTCCAATTTAAGTAATGCCTTTATAAAGGTTAAAAAAATAAATAAGAAATGATATCTGGAAGAAATGGCTATTTTATTTTATTTCATTTCATTAGTGAGTTCTGCCAAAAACAAAGCACATATTTACATTAATCCCTATAGAAAGGTTAATAATTCTGGGAATACAAATTATTTATTCAACTACTTACAGGAGAAAATTAGCTTAATGGATGTTGGATAGCTTACTAAAAACAGATGGTGTCTATTTGCACTATTTAGTAAAGCTAGTCTTCTCTTCACAATGTCTGGTTCCGGTACAGTGATGTTACATTGGGTGGAGTGTTTATCTGCCCAAGTACAAGGTTTCTGTTTGTCTTACCCAAATGGAAACTCTGCTGATCATTTAGCTGCTGCACTTGTAATTCTTCTTTTTAGCATTTCAGGGAGGTTGCAATGAGGTTTGTTTTTCCCATTGTTGAAATGAATAGGAAGCATGAAACTGCAAATATGTAAAGGTTACAGGTTTCCTACAAAATAATTCAGTTTCCCATACAACATCTAGTAGACACTACTATATGGAGACAGTAAAAAGTAATAGAAAGTACAGAGAAGGAAGAAAAATGGGGTAGTGGAGGACTAGTGAGAACCAGTAATAAGGGGTGCACATGGAGGGTACAAAAACAGGTATTTGATTCTATCTGTGTTTTTCATACAGTATATGACTAGATTGATCAGGTTTTTATAAATGGGAACAAAATAGTAGACTGTAGGTAGAGAAAGAAGGAGATGTGGGAAGGGGGCAGTTGGCCAGGGAAAAAAAAGGAGAGGGGCAAAGGGGTGACCACAAGGAGGGAGGTTATAAGCACTCGAAAGGTAAATAGTGAATGGGTAACTCAGTGAAGTGGAGAGGGAAAATGTGAAGGGAGACCGCACTCGCCGAATATGGGTCATTATGGGAGGGCTAAGGATCAGAAGGGAATGTACGTTCCACAAACTGCCATGGAGCCCATACCGGGTTAAAAACATGGCCCCTATCATTTAGAGATGAGCGCACTCGGATTTATGAAATCCGAGCCCATCCGAACGTTGCCGATCCGAGTCGGATCCGAGACAGATCCGGTTATTGGCGCCAAATTCAAATCTGAAACTGAGGCTCTGACTCATAATCCCGTTGTCGGATCTCGCGATACTCGGATCCTATAAATTCCCCGCTAGTCGCCGCCATCTTCACTCTGGCATTGATCAGGGTAGAGGGAGGGTGTGTTAGGTGGTCCTCTGTCCTTCTATATCTCGTGCTGTTCAGTTAAGTTCTGTGCTGTTCAGTTAAGTTCTGTGCTGTGCTCAGTCCAGTGGTGCTGTGTCCTGTGCTCTGTCCTTCTGAGGTCAGTGGTGCTGCTGGGTCCTGTGCTGTGTCCTGTTCAGTCCAGTGGTGCTGTGTCCTGTGCTCTGTGCTTCTAAGGGCATAGTTATTTCCCCAATATTCCCAAGTGTTCAAAAAAAAAGTTATTTAAAAAAAATACAAAAAACTAATTAATTTTTTTTTTAATTACAACAACATTTGCACAACCAATCCTGCAGTATAAGCCCATTGGTACTGCAATATTACCAAGTTCACACATTCAGCAGTAAAAGTCAGTGGTTCTGCAATATTACAAAGTTCACACATTCTGCAGTATCAGTCCAGTGGTGCTGTGTCCTGTGCTCTGCCTGCTGAGTTCAGTAGTGCTGCTGGGTCCTGTGCTGTGTCCTGTTCAGTCCAGTGGTGCTGTGTCCTGTGCTCTGTGCTTCTAAGGGCATAGTTATTTCCCCATTATTCCCAATTTTTTAAACAATAAAAAAAAAGTTATAAAAAAAATAAAAATTAAAAATTAAAAAAAAAAATAATTATAACCAAATTTGCAAAACCAATCCAGCAGTATATAAGCCCATTGGTACTGCAATATTACCAAGTTCACACATTCAGCAGTAAAAGTCCAGTGGTACTGCTATTACAAAGTTCACTGATTCAGCAGTGTATAAGTCCAGTGGTACTGCTATTACAAAGTTCACTGATTCAGCAGTATATGTCCAGTGGTACTGCTATTACAAAGTTCACTGATTCAGCAGTATAAGTCCAGTGTTACTGCTATTACAAAGTTCACTGATTCAGCAGTATAAGTCCAGTGGTACTGCTATTACAAAGTTCACTGATTCAGCAGTATAAGTCCAGTGTTACTGCTATTACAAAGTTCACTGATTCAGCAGTGTATAAGTCCAGTGGTACTGCTATTACACAGTTCCCTGATTCAGCAGTGTATAAGTCCAGTGGTACTGCTATTACAAAGTTCACTGATTCAGCAGTGTATAAGTCCAGTGGTACTGCTATTACAAAGTTCACTGATTCAGCAGTGTAAGTCCAGTGCTACTCTCCTGTACCGCATATAATTTTTAAAGGCTTTGCCGAGTGTGTGTGGCTTAGGGGTACGCTCTCTTGTGCTACATATGATGGAAAACCAAAATTTGGAGGATAAAGTAGGGAAAGATCAAGACCCACTTCCTCCTAATGCTGAAGCTGCTGCCACTAGTCATAACATAGACGATGAAATGCCATCAACGTCGTCTGGCAAGCCTGATGCCCAATCTCCTAGTACAGGGCATGTAAAATCCAAAAAGCCCAAGTTCTCAAAAAATAGCAAAAAGAGAAACTTAAAATCATCTGAGGAGAAACGTAAAGTTGGCAATATGCCATTTACGACACGTAGTGGCAAGGAACGGCTTAGGCCCTGGCCCATGTTCATGACTAGTGGTCCAGCTTCACCCGAGGATCTAAGCCCTCCTCCTCCCCCCCCTACAAAAAATTTAAGAGAGTTATGCTGTCAGCAACAACAACAAAACAGCAAAGAACTCTGCCTTCTAAACAGATGACATCACAAATCCCCAAGGCGAGTCCAAGGGTGTTATTGGTTGTGAACCCTGACCTTCTCATCACTGTACGGGAAGAGGTGACTCCATCCAGCATTTGCAGCACGCCCTATGCTGGAAGGATCACCCACAGTCCAGTTACAGATTTGGCTAATGAAGGTGTGAATGTTGTACACCGGGAGGAGGATATTGATGTAGCTGGCGCTGAGGAGGATGTTGATGATTATGATGCAGACAGATACCAAATTGCCTTTCTCAATTTCTATTTATATTCTAGATTATATAACGGCTGAAAAGTTTTCTGTTTTACTCCTAGTGGAGAGGGGATCTGATGCAGACAGATACCAAACTGCCTTTGTCCATTTCTTTGTATATTTGAATTTCTAGTTCTACAGTCTATGCAGGCTGCTTTATTTATATTCAACTACAAGTGTAGGGCGGGGGGGCATAGATAGCCACCAAAGTAACGTGGTCCATTTAATTTAACTTTCTAGCTCCACAGTCTGTGCAGCCTGCTTTTTTTATCTTCAAAGTATTTATATTTACAAGCCTTGCAATCTAAATTAACTAGAGGTAGTGTCGTGGTAGAACTCCAAAAGGCAGTTTGGAAGCCCCTGTACAAACTGGCTCTATGTTTTAACGGAGTTGTCCCCCCTCCAGTGTGTACTCGGAAAGAGTTTTTAGTGCAGCAGGGAACCTGGTCAGTGAGCGGCGAAGGAGGTTGCTTCCTCACAACATTGAAAAAATGATGTTTATAAAAATGACTAATCAATTCCTCAATGAAGTACAGCACTGCCCTCCAGACAGTACAGAGGGACCTGTGGTTGTGGAGTCCAGTGGGGACGAATTGATAATGTGTGAGGAGGAGGAAGTACACACTGTAGGGGGAGAGGAATCAGAGGTTGAGGATGAGGACGACATCTTGCCTCAGTAGAGCCTGTTTAGTTTGTACAGGGAGAGATGAACTGTTTTATTGGTGTGGGGGCCCAAACAAACCAATCATTTCAGCCACAGTTGTTTGGTAGGCCCTGTCGCTGAAATGATTGGTTTGTTAAAGTGTGCATGTCCTATTTCAACAACATAAGGGTGGGTGGGAGGGCCCAAGGACAATTCCATCTTGCAACTTTTTTTTTGGCATTATGTGACCATTCAACAGTCGTTTGCCATGTTTAAAAAGTAAAAGAAAATGCCAACAAATTCAATAAATTAAATCAAAAGTTAAATGCCCTGTCATTATTTAAAACAAGAGGTTTTGACGTGCTAGAATTAGTGTAGTGTTAAGATGTTATAAACACTACACTTGGAACTTGGAGGAGGTATTGTGGCCCCGGTATCCAATTGGGTACCGGGGTCACCCCACTACGCAGTCCAGATACTTGTTTGGTGGAATTCAGACCAGTTGAGGGTGTATTTATTTTATTGTGGCCCCGGTATCAAATTGGGTACCGGGGCCACCCCACTACGCAGTCCAGATACTTGTTTGGTGGAATTCAGACCAGTTGAGGGTGTATTTATTTTATTGTGGCCCCGGTATCAAATTGGGTACCGGGGCCACCCCACTACGCAGTCCAGATACTTGTTTGGTGGAATTCAGACCAGTTGAGGGTTTTATTATTATATTGTGGGGACCACTCTATACCACACTACCACTCTATACCACTCTGCTCATATATATGCATAACATCATGACAACATGGCATATTTTATGGCCCTGTTGTGAGCAGACCCATTACCTACTAGCTATAATAAATATCTGTGAACCTCACATAACAACTAAGATACAACTGGCCCTATATGAATGGAAACTACTAGTAGCATTCACATTCTGTTGGGAAAGTACCCTGCTCTTAATATACCTATTACCTTAACTATAGCAGAACCCCTGCTATCACATCACATTTGACCTGTGTTTCAATTAGGGAGAATAAATAGGGAGCACTGTAGGCAGGTTCAAGAGAAGAACGGTAGAAAAACCTAGGGTTTAGGTGAGCACAGATGTATATAAATGAGGGTAGGGAAGTAATACTAGACCTATTAAAGTAAAGTAAATATTAACTTTTTATAAATGTGCTAAAGGTGATTGCTAACGTTTTACAGCATTTTTGTCTGATATATATAGACAAGCAGTTTTTATATACATACTACTGCAGAGGTAAATTCAGTTCATAGCATGCCAGGATATGCTATTTACGCACAATGAAAAGATAAGTAACCATACTTGCCTAAAAATTAAGTTCATTTTCTATGGGGGGCCTTACATTTGAATATCCTTTAAATATGATAAATATTGATTTGAATATAAAAAATTATATTTACAATTGATGGGTGATTGCTGATTACAATGATAAATTCCACGAATAAGGCACTGAAATTATATGTGCATTTCTTCAACGGCAAAAGTCACTGATTAAATCTTCTCCTTTTTCTTCATTCTTTTAAGTATTACCCATTCCATGGGCAGATTATATCCCAATGAAATTTGGAATCGGTCCCTCTGTATTTTGGAGCTCTCTCAATTTTTTTTTCCATCAGAAATGAGTCACATCATATAATACACTTAGGGCCTAATTTGAGTTGCACGCATGTGCATTTGTATGTCGTGACTATAAATCTCACACAACATGTGTCTCGCTGCCCATGTGCATAACTTGCGGCAGTATTTATATATTTTCAGCTGCACGGATCTGACACTTGTAATCTGATGCACTTTGAGAGGCGAATCAGGGACATTCATATGCAAGTCAAGTAGGACATGGAGACGGACTTTACCTATTCCTTTTTCGCTGCGCCTGTATTTTGGTTTAAGCATAATGTGTTAAGATGTTACCCACTAACCATAAATTATACTCTAGGTATAGACATGTGCAAAGTACATGCCTTGTAATTTACAACAACATAGCATGCAAGATTTGAGGTTGCGAATATGATAATATTTATCTTACTCAAAATACAGACATGTAAACAAAAGTGTATAGATGTACATTTACATATACACAAAATGGCATATGTTCCATTCAACTCTAAGGGGGGGTATTCAATTGTTAGCGAGATCCCCGGAAAAACGAGCGCTGGAAAAATATTACCGTTAATACGGTAATATGCGCGTAAATACCGTTAATACGGTAGTTTACTCGCTGAAATTCAGTGAGTAATTACCGTATTAACGCTAATATTTTTCGAGCACTCGTTTTCTGGGGATCTCGCTAACAATTGAATACCCCCCTAAGGGCTAGATTTATTAAGATTTGAGCTTGGTGGTGATTTTAAACCGTCACACATCGCCAGGGGTTTAGTGCTCCAAACGCGCCGTATTTACTATAGGGCGGTTTGAGGCTGTGATGTAAAATGGCTGGTGATGTGTGGCGGACTAAAAACAGCTAAACCGCCAGCGGATTAGAGAAAATCACCATCATCCCCCGCAGGGGGATTTCCTAGTCCCCAGAAACCCCTGTCCTCCCTGGAGTGCCGATGCTTGCAGTTACTGGCCCAAGGATCGCTTCCCCTGCTGTGAGAGCACAGCACTGTCGGACCTGCAGTCTGGCCACGCCCCTTCCTCCCACTGGCCGGCATGTGTGTGATGCAGGAGGCAGAAGAAGAAGGTAAGAGAGTCTGTGTGTGTGACAGTTTGTCTGTTACTATCTGTGTGTTTGTGTATGTGTGTGCTTGCATGTGTATGTGACAGTTTACATGTCTATGTGTTTGTGTATGTGTGACTCTGTGCTTGTCTGTGTATGTGATAGTTTACATGCCTTTGTGTATGTGTGACTCTGTGCTTGTCTGTGTATGTGACAGTTGTCAGCAGTCGCGGCGGCCGCGGGCCCCGCTGCGACTCTTACCTTCCTCTTGTAGGCGTCCCGGCCATCGCTATGGCGACCGGGACGTCATTTCCGGAAACCTCCCGACCGTTGCCAAGGCAACGGCCGGACACTAGCAGGAGTAGCGCTGCGTCCCGGCAGCTGGGGACAGCCGGGCGCATGCGCAGGAGCGCCGACAAGCCTGTGGGCTAATTACTTGTGGTTATCAGAACCTGCTCATGTGATATCAGAGCTAAGCTCTGATTGGCTGATGCTGGTATTTAAGGCAGTGAGGTCTGCAGCCTCACTGCCGGTTATAGCGTCCTGTCCTCAGTTCTGCTGCCTGCTTGTTCTCTCCCAGCCTGGTTATTATTACCTTTGATTGTCTTCCCGTGTATGACCTTTGCTTTCTTCTGGACCACTGAACCTACGCTTCTGACCCTGACCATTTGCCTGAAAACCGGATTCTGCTCCTCCGCTAGTGCTCCTGACCTTTCGCTTGTCCTTGGATTTCAAACTTGTGCTTGTGACCTCTGACCTTGGTTTTACTGGCCGCTTCTGTCCGCCAATCACCCTTCTTCTGGGTTCTCCTTAAGTCAGTATACGTTACTCGACCCTCTGTCGGCCCGCGGCCAAGTCTGTCCCCACCACTAGGGGCTCCAGCGAACACCGGGCCTTCAGAGTAGACCCCGAGTTTCATTGTACTGGCCAGGGAGTTCCTAACAACAGTTTACATGTCTGTGTGTTTGTGAATGTGTGACTATGTGCTTGTCTGTGTATGTGAAAGTTTACATGTTTGTGTGTTTGACCCTGTGTGTATTTGCGAGTGTGACCCTATCCGGCCTAAATTGCGACAGATAGGAGATATGCATTTGTGATATAGTCTGACTATTCTAGTTAGATAATTACCAGCTGAAACAAGCCAGAAACTCTGTTTGTGCCAAAAACCCATTTTATCATTATTTTTCATGAGGCAGCAAACACTGAATATCATTAACATTAGCATACAAAACAGTATTTCACCTAAAAGTACAATACATACAGACCACCTATTCTGAGTAGCAATACAGTAATTCAGCTTGTATGATACAGCATTGATAAACAAACAAGCATTTTATATAGGATTTTACATAAGAATACTCCGTAAGCAGGTTTGTTACTATAGGAACATATACAGCACATGACGTTTATGTTAAAGAGCAATGTTGTAAAGCGTACAGGAGCACGCTGGGATGTGTTTACTTTCAAGAATGATTCTCTGTATGCAGCATTTATGCTTAACAGCATAGAAGCATTTTGTTCTATGTATAACCAGAATAATCTACAATAAGCTTTCAGGACATATGATGTTTGGCCACATTCACTATGCAGTGTGTCACTTTGCTTATCATTTATTGTAATTATAACTGTTTTGTTATTCAGTTGATAGTGTCACACTAAACATATGGTCTAATGGAATGTTGTTAATGTTGTAAAATTATAGCTACGCCCCCACACATGCTGGTCACACCCACTGGTGGTGTGGCGTGGAAACCCCTCTCCTCAAATCCTGCGTTTGCCATTCTGGTACCCAGTATCCGTGCAAACAGTGGAGACTAAACCGCCTTGCTAGAGTTCCTGGCAAAAGCTCTGCATCTAATTTAGCTCCACCTACCACAGGGATGTAGAATTTGGCCTTCGCTGCTTGCACCACGTAGGTCGCGGTTCTCCGGGTGTGTACTTGGTGAGAGTGACAGGGGAGATAGGCATACACCGGAAAGAAGTGATATCAAAGGAGCAGAGCAGATCTGAACACAGGAAGCTGGTAATAGAAGAAGAGTACAGGAAGTAGGATACTGGTAACAAGGATAGCTGGAGAGGCACCAGATACTGGATACGAGGAATAGCTGAGAAGCATAGGCAGGGCCGCCATCAGGGGGGTCCCGGGGGTACTCTTGTACCGGGCCCGGGCTCACCAAGTAAAAAAAGTCACCTCCAGCATACACTTGCTACAGGCTTCCATCCTCCAACCTTTTTTGGTAGTCATCTAGTATTCAGGAGGACAACATCTGACATCGGCTTTATATGGGTCTGTATAGGTATGTTATAATATAATACAGTGCCAACTTATCCCCAGACATTCAGATATAAGAATTTGACCATATAGCAGACTGCTGGTAAATGCACATCCATAATGTGCTAACTGCAAAAAATCACATTGGTGACAACAAGTGCATGGAGAAAAGCTGGATATGGCCAAAAGATCCCTGAAAACCTAAGCAACAAAACAGCATAACTCTATAAGGCCTTGTCCACATGGGCACTTTCATGTGTCCATGATATGTGATTTTCTGCTTGGGGGATGCAATTCAACACGTGTTGCAAAAAGTGTTAATTGAAGACTGTGCTGTGCCCATGGTTAAGAAATATCGCATACTGCAGTCGCTGTTTTGTCCGTTCCTGATTCACTAGGTGGAGCCGAGATTCCCTCTTGGAGACCCTGATACAGATAAGCTTGTTTTATATTATCCTCTGGTACGCTTCCATCTATTGATTTGTATTATTATCTGGTGTACATAAATTACTACACTATATAGCTCCTTTATCTCTATTGTTCTGGCTGATTGGAGCTTGAGAGCAGTGTTTACATTGGGACGTCTGCCCGTGGTTAAGAAATATCATATACTGCGGTCGCTGTTTTGCCCATTCCTGATTCACTAGACGGAGCCGAGATTCCCTCTTGGAGACCCTGATACAGATAAGCTGGTTTTATATTATCCTCTGGTATGCCTCCATCTATTGATTTGTATTATTATCTGGTGAACTGCATTACTCTATACACCTCCTGCACATCCCTGTCCCCTGATGACAATTGATTGGAGAGTTTGTAAGCTGTGTCACAGTGGCCCAACAAAGCTTATATAAGTTGCACTTGAACTTTTCTATCCCACCCTGCTATCAGAGTGGAATTTCTGCACGCTCGTGTCTGATACGATTGGTCACTCTGTCTTGCATTTGGATTTAGACTGAATTATTTATATATCTTGTTGGATAGCAACCCAGAGATTTGAACTGAATGCATATGGTTATTTATATTGTACACACTTTGTTCAATATTATCTGCTAACATCACCATTGCGCCTTCTTTCTGTTGTACCTATGATATATATATATATATATATATATATATATATATATATATATATATATATATATATTATGGACCCCCTTAATTTACCTGAACTTAACTGACTAAGTTCAGTGATTTTTATTTCATTGCCATGGGCCCCCTTTCCCCCTGGGCTCCCGGGCACCTGCCCATTGTGCGCAGTCGGAAAGATGGCCCTGGTTCATTGGGGGGGGTCATCGGGGGGCCCTGCCTGCTTCATTTGTACTGGGCCCCACAATTTCTGATGGCAGCCCTGAGCATAGGACACTGGATACCAGGATTGCTGAGAAACATCAGTTATTGGATACCAGGTTAAGGTGACATGCACTGTTTACAGGATAGCAGGATTAGCGGAGAAGCATGGGACACTGGATACCAGGATTTGCTGAGAAGCACCCATTACAAGATATGAGGAAAAGATGAAAAGCACCGGCTACAGGATACCAGGATTAGCTGAGAAGCATAGCACGCTGGATACCAGGATTAGCTGAGAAGCATAGCACACTGGATACCAGGATTTTCTGAGAAACACCGGATACAAGATACAGGATACCCAGATTGCACAAGGAAGCTGCATTCCAGGATTCATGATATCTCAGGGAAACTGGAGCAAACAATCCATCAGCAGGCAGACTAACAGGTCATGAAGATCTGGCACCATATTGCTAGAACAGGAGTTTTAAATAGATAGCAGGATGAGGGGGTAGTGGAAAACATTTATCTAATGCAGGAGCATATGAGATTCTAAAAGAGTGAAGGAGTGCCATTGAAAGATGGAGAGGCTGCCATCGCTGTGGAGTGTATGGCGCATGGCAGCAATTTGTATTCCAGTGACAGTTACCCTTAAGAACCAATGAGCATTTGGCTTTGCTTGGCATTCAGCAAGCCTAATGAAAACGAATTGCTGACTGCTTGATGTTTGTTACTAACAGGTCTGCTTTAAAATATTAGTGACCCCACGGCAAGGATTCCATTAGTGGCCTTCATAGTACATGGCAAGACATGAATAGGATTCATCTTAGCGTTAGGTAAAGGATTAGATATAGAAGCTTGGTTAATATTAGAATTCCAATAAATTCCAATAAAGTATTTTCAGTGGAGGATAAATATAGCATTATTTAAATTTTTTGGTCCACAGTATCTTAATCACCTTGATCAAACAACTCAAAAAAGGAGACTAAGGGGTAAATTTATCAAGCTGTGAGTTTCTGGCGGGTTTGAAAAGTGGAGATGTTGTCTATAGCAATCAATCAGATTCTGGTTAGCATTTATTTAGTACATTCTACAAAATGATAGCTAGAGTCTGATTGGTTGCTAAAGGCAACAGTTCCACTTTTCAAACCCTCTGAAAACCTGCAACTTGATAAATTTACCCCTAAGAGTGGACTCTAGTCTCCCTAGGGGCTAGATGACTGAGATGGAAGCTAAAATGACCCTTGTTGCATCACATTTGGGAGCATTATGAACACTGCTGTACTGAGATACTATAACCTGACCAGTTGTTATAAGTTACAGCACTTTTTCCTGTTTCATATATGCCTCCCACTGAGCATCAGGTTTCGAAAACAGCTTTTAATAGTTATAAAACAATCCTTAAATTAAATATATTCTCTCCAAATGACCTCTGTTTAGTCACAAATTACATTTCAATCATTTCACATTAATCTTAGATAAAAGGTGACTGGCTTTTTGATGACTTTTGCAAGCAAATCATCATCATCAACATCAACATCATCATCAACATTTATTTATATAGCACCTGCAAATTCCATATCACTTTACAATTGGAAACAAACAGTAATAAAACAATACTGGGTAATACATACAGACTGAGAGGTAAGAGGGCCCTGCTCGCAAACTTACAATCTATGGGAAATATATTTTGTATTTGTAAAATGGATACACGCACTAACATCCCCTCTTATTTTATTGTTAAATGAACCTCCACATAGCAAATGTTTCCATTTTGGAAAAATCTATAGAAACACATTTCACTGTTAGTTAAATGTTTATAACATATGTTTTAATCTACTTCTCCTGATGCAATATCGTATCGATTTTACCAATGACTGGAAAAAAAAGCCCCGATCAGCATGCCGATTCATGTGTACACACTAAACACGTTTTACAAGATTTACCTTCAGATCTGTGCTCTTCATCTGTCATAACCATCGGCTGACAATTTTGTGACTGTGCACACTCCATAGAGATCTATGGACACTGCTGGTCGTTCCATCGTTGAATGAGATTTTAGTCCAGTTTAAAAATCAAATTGAACAATACAATGTGCTTTGGAATGATAATCGTTCATCATTGGGGCGTACACAATAATGCGATATTGGGCTGAACGATTGTTTATCGTGTGATTGGCCTGATAATCGGCTGAAAAACATGTATAGTGAACCCCGCCTTACTCGTCAAAAGTGCTGTCAAAGAGGTGGGAGACAATGGAGGGGTGAATTGCACTGCCTGTATATGCTGATTAGCATATTGTATTCTCTACAATGTCATTCCTTTGCTCAGCGAAGTGGTGGGTGTAATTCTTGCTTTATGTTAGAAAACTCATAAAAACATTGATCTTTAAAAAAGCAAAACAAAAGAAAAACCCTGTGATCCCTCCAATTTAAGTAATGCCTTTATAAAGGTTAAAAAAATAAATAAGAAATGATATCTGGAAGAAATGGCTATTTTATTTTATTTCATTTCATTAGTGAGTTCTGCCAAAAACAAAGCACATATTTACATTAATCCCTATAGAAAGGTTAATAATTCTGGGAATACAAATTATTTATTCAACTACTTACAGGAGAAAATTAGCTTAATGGATGTTGGATAGCTTACTAAAAACAGATGGTGTCTATTTGCACTATTTAGTAAAGCTAGTCTTCTCTTCACAATGTCTGGTTCCGGTACAGTGATGTTACATTGGGTGGAGTGTTTATCTGCCCAAGTACAAGGTTCCTGTTTGTCTTACCCAAATGCAAACTCTGCTGATCATTTAGCTGCTGCACTTGTAATTCTTCTTTTTAGCATTTCAGGGAGGTTGCAATGAGGTTTGTTTTTCCCATTGTTGAAATGAATAGGAAGCATGAAACTGCAAATATGTAAAGGTTACAGGTTTCCTACAAAATAATTCAGTTTCCCATACAACATCTAGTAGACACTACTATATGGAGACAGTAAAAAGTAATAGAAAGTACAGAGAAGGAAGAAAAATGGGGTAGTGGAGGACTAGTGAGAACCAGTAATAAGGGGTGCACATGGAGGGTACAAAAACAGGTATTTGATTCTATCTGTGTTTTTCATACAGTATATGACTAGATTGATCAGGTTTTTATAAATGGGAACAAAATAGTAGACTGTAGGTAGAGAAAGAAGGAGATGTGGGAAGGGGGCAGTTGGCCAGGGAAAAAAAAGGAGAGGGGCAAAGGGGTGACCACAAGGAGGGAGGTTATAAGCACTCGAAAGGTAAATAGTGAATGGGTAACTCAGTGAAGTGGAGAGGGAAAATGTGAAGGGAGACCGCACTCGCCGAATATGGGTCATTATGGGAGGGCTAAGGATCAGAAGGGAATGTACGTTCCACAAACTGCCATGGAGCCCATACCGGGTTAAAAACATGGCCCCTATCATTTAGAGATGAGCGCACTCGGATTTATGAAATCCGAGCCCATCCGAACGTTGCCGATCCGAGTCGGATCCGAGACAGATCCGGTTATTGGCGCCAAATTCAAATCTGAAACTGAGGCTCTGACTCATAATCCCGTTGTCGGATCTCGCGATACTCGGATCCTATAAATTCCCCGCTAGTCGCCGCCATCTTCACTCTGGCATTGATCAGGGTAGAGGGAGGGTGTGTTAGGTGGTCCTCTGTCCTTCTATATCTCGTGCTGTTCAGTTAAGTTCTGTGCTGTTCAGTTAAGTTCTGTGCTGTGCTCAGTCCAGTGGTGCTGTGTCCTGTGCTCTGTCCTTCTGAGGTCAGTGGTGCTGCTGGGTCCTGTGCTGTGTCCTGTTCAGTCCAGTGGTGCTGTGTCCTGTGCTCTGTGCTTCTAAGGGCATAGTTATTTCCCCAATATTCCCAAGTGTTCAAAAAAATAAAAAAAAAGTTATTTAAAAAAAATACAAAAAACTAATTAATTTTTTTTTTAATTACAACAACATTTGCACAACCAATCCTGCAGTATAAGCCCATTGGTACTGCAATATTACCAAGTTCACACATTCAGCAGTAAAAGTCAGTGGTTCTGCAATATTACAAAGTTCACACATTCTGCAGTATCAGTCCAGTGGTGCTGTGTCCTGTGCTCTGCCTGCTGAGTTCAGTAGTGCTGCTGGGTCCTGTGCTGTGTCCTGTTCAGTCCAGTGGTGCTGTGTCCTGTGCTCTGTGCTTCTAAGGGCATAGTTATTTCCCCATTATTCCCAATTTTTTAAACAATAAAAAAAAAGTTATAAAAAAAATAAAAATTAAAAATTAAAAAAAATAATAATTATAACCAAATTTGCAAAACCAATCCAGCAGTTTATAAGCCCATTGGTACTGCAATATTACCAAGTTCACACATTCAGCAGTAAAAGTCCAGTGGTACTGCTATTACAAAGTTCACTGATTCAGCAGTGTATAAGTCCAGTGGTACTGCTATTACAAAGTTCACTGATTCAGCAGTGTATAAGTCCAGTGGTACTGCTATTACAAAGTTCACTGATTCAGCAGTATATGTCCAGTGGTACTGCTATTACAAAGTTCACTGATTCAGCAGTATAAGTCCAGTGTTACTGCTATTACAAAGTTCACTGATTCAGCAGTATAAGTCCAGTGGTACTGCTATTACAAAGTTCACTGATTCAGCAGTATAAGTCCAGTGTTACTGCTATTACAAAGTTCACTGATTCAGCAGTGTATAAGTCCAGTGGTACTGCTATTACACAGTTCCCTGATTCAGCAGTGTATAAGTCCAGTGGTACTGCTATTACAAAGTTCACTGATTCAGCAGTGTATAAGTCCAGTGGTACTGCTATTACAAAGTTCACTGATTCAGCAGTATAAGTCCAGTGCTACTCTCCTGTACCGCACATAATTTTTAAAGGCTTTGCCGAGTGTGTGTGGCTTAGGGGTACGCTCTCTTGTGCTACATATAATGGAAAACCAAAATTTGGAGGATAAAGTAGGGAAAGATCAAGACCCACTTCCTCTTAATGCTGAAGCTGCTGCCACTAGTCATGACATAGACGATGAAATGCCATCAACGTCGTCTGGCAAGCCTGATGCCCAATCTCCTAGTACAGGGCATGTAAAATCCAAAAAGCCCAAGTTCTCAAAAAATAGCAAAAAGAGAAACTTAAAATCATCTGAGGAGAAACGTAAAGTTGGCAATATGCCATTTACGACACGTAGTGGCAAGGAACGGCTTAGGCCCTGGCCCATGTTCATGACTAGTGGTCCAGCTTCACCCGAGGATCTAAGCCCTCCTCCTCCCCCCCCTACAAAAAATTTAAGAGAGTTATGCTGTCAGCAACAACAACAAAACAGCAAAGAACTCTGCCTTCTAAACAGATGACATCACAAATCCCCAAGGCGAGTCCAAGGGTGTTATTGGTTGTGAACCCTGAACTTCCCATCACTGTACGGGAAGAGGTGACTCCATCCAGCATTTGCAGCACGCCCTCTGCATATGCTGGAAGGATCACCCACAGTCCAGTTACAGATTTGGCTAATGAAGGTGTGAATGTTGTACACCAGGAGGAGGATATTGATGTAGCTGGCGCTGAGGAGGATGTTGATGATTATGATGCAGACAGATACCAAATTGCCTTTCTCAATTTCTATTTATATTCTAGATTATATAACGGCTGAAAAGTTTTCTGTTTTACTCCTAGTGGAGAGGGGATCTGATGCAGACAGATACCAAACTGCCTTTGTCCATTTCTTTGTATATTTGAATTTCTAGTTCTACAGTCTATGCAGGCTGCTTTATTTATATTCAACTACAAGTGTAGGGTGGGGGGGCATAGATAGCCACCAAAGTAACGTGGTCCATTTAATTTAACTTTCTAGCTCCACAGTCTGTGCAGCCTGCTTTTTTTATCTTCAAAGTATTTATATTTACAAGCCTTGCAATCTAAATTAACTAGAGGTAGTGTCGTGGTAGAACTCCAAAAGGCAGTTTGGAAGCCCCTGTACAAACTGGCTCTATGTTTTAACAGAGTTGTCCCCCCTCCAGTGTGTACTCGGAAAGAGTTTTTAGTGCAGCAGGGAACCTGGTCAGTGAGCGGCGAAGGAGGTTGCTTCCTCACAACATTGAAAAAATGATGTTTATAAAAATGACTAATCAATTCCTCAATGAAGTACAGCACTGCCCTCCAGACAGTACAGAGGGACCTGTGGTTGTGGAGTCCAGTGGGGACGAATTGATAATGTGTGAGGAGGAGGAAGTACACACTGTAGGGGGAGAGGAATCAGAGGTTGAGGATGAGGACGACATCTTTCCTCAGTAGAGCCTGTTTAGTTTGTACAGGGAGAGATGAATTGTTTTATTGGTGTGGGGGCCCAAACAAACCAATCATTTCAGCCACAGTTGTTTGGTAGGCCCTGTCGCTGAAATGATTGGTTTGTTAAAGTGTGCATGTCCTATTTCAACAACATAAGGGTGGGTGGGAGGGCCCAAGGACAATTCCATCTTGCAACTTTTTTTTTGGCATTATGTGACCATTCAACAGTCGTTTGCCATGTTTAAAAAGTAAAAGAAAATGCCAACAAATTCAATAAATTAAATCAAAAGTTAAATGCCCTGTCATTATTTAAAACAAGAGGTTTTGACGTGCTAGAATTAGTGTAGTGTTAAGGTTGTTATAAACACTACACTTGGAACTTGGAGGAGGTATTGTGGCCCCGGTATCCAATTGGGTACCGGGGTCACCCCACTACGCAGTCCAGATACTTGTTTGGTGGAATTCAGACCAGTTGAGGGTGTATTTATTTTATTGTGGCTCCGGTATCAAATTGGGTACCGGGGCCACCCCACTACGCAGTCCAGATACTTGTTTGGTGGAATTCAGACCAGTTGAGGGTGTATTTATTTTATTGTGGCCCCGGTATCAAATTGGGTACCGGGGCCACCCCACTACGCAGTCCAGATACTTGTTTGGTGGAATTCAGACCAGTTGAGGGTTTTATTATTATATTGTGGGGACCACTCTATACCACACTACCACTCTATACCACTCTATTTAATACTTTAATTCTATTTAATACTTTAATTCTATTACTAATTGCCATAAAGAGGAACTGCCGCTTCTATTTAATACTTTAATTCTATTAGTAGTTACCATAAAGAGGAACAAAATAAACCAATTTTGCCAAAAGTATAATATGACTTACAAACACTACACTTGAAAGATGGTGCCTTTAAATGAAAAAGTCAGTCTTCATTGCACGACTATGTGCAACAGGGACAGTTTTTTGGTTTACAAAGTCAACCAATAACACTTCGACCCTGTCTGTCTTTAACATACTTGATGGGATCTCAATGACGAATGGTCTGTACCATGGTTGGAGGAGGTATTGTGGCCCCGGTACCAAATTGGGTACCGGGGCCACTCCACTATGCAGTCCAGATAGAGGTGTATCAGATATTAAACAACGTTTTACTGTTGCTGCAAAATTTTTAAATAATATTGTGGGGAACACTACACTACGCAGTCCATAAACTTTTTGGGTGGAATTCAGACCCGTGTAGGGTTTTTTAATAATATTGTGGTGACCCACTCCTCTACGCAGTCCAGGTACATTATTGGTGCGAATCATACAAGTTCAGGGTTTTTAATTTTTATTGTGGTGACCCACTCCTCTACGCAGTCCAGGTACATTATTCGGTGCGATTCATACCAGTTGATGGTTTTCTTATTATATATATTTTGGTGACCCACTACTCTACGCAGTCCAGGTACATTATTGGTGCGAATCATACAAGTTCAGGGTTTTTAATTTATATTGTGGTGACCCACTCCTCTACGCAGTCCAGGTACATTATTCGGTGCGATTCATACCAGTTGATGGTTTTCTTATTATATATATTGTGGTGACCCACTCCTCTACGCAGTCCAGGTACATTATTGGTGCGAATCATACAAGTTCAGGGTTTTTAATTTATATTGTGTTGACCCACTCCTCTACGCAGTCCAGGTACATTATTGGTGCGAATCATACAAGTTCAGGGTTTTTAATTTATATTGTGGTGACCCACTCCTCTACGCAGTCCAGGTACATTATTCGGTGCGATTCATACCAGTTGATGGTTTTCTTATTATATATATTGTGGTGACCCACTCCTCTACGCAGTCCAGGTACATTATTGGTGCGAATCATACAAGTTCAGGGTTTTTAATTTATATTGTGTTGACCCACTCCTCTACGCAGTCCAGGTACATTATTGGTGCGAATCATACAAGTTCAGGGTTTTTAATTTATATTGTGGTGACCCACTCCTCTACGCAGTCCAGGTACATTATTCGGTGCGATTCATACCAGTTGATGGTTTTCTTATTATATATATTGTGGTGACCCACTCCTCTACGCAGTCCAGGTACATTATTGGTGCGAATCATACAAGTTCAGGGTTTTTAATTTATATTGTGGTGACCCACTCCTCTACGCAGTCCAGGTACATTATTCGGTGCGATTCATACCAGTTGATGGTTTTCTTATTATATATATATTGTGGTGACCCACTTCTCTACACAGTCCAGGTACATTATTGGTGCGAATCATACAAGTTCAGGGTTTTTAATTTATATTGTGGTGACCCACTCCTCTACGCAGTCCAGGTACATTATTGGTGCGAATCATACAAGTTCAGGGTTTTTAATTTATATTGTGGTGACCCACTCCTCTACGCAGTCCAGGTACATTATTCGGTGCGATTCATACCAGTTGATGGTTTTCTTATTATATATATATTGTGGTGACCCACTCCTCTACGCAGTCCAGGTACATTATTGGTGCGAATCATACAAGTTCAGGGTTTTTAATTTATATTGTGGTGACCCACTCCTCTACGCAGTCCAGGTACATTATTGGTGCGAATCATACAAGTTCAGGGTTTTTAATTTATATTGTGGTGACGCAGTCCAGGTACATTATTCGGTGCGATTCATACCAGTTGATGGTTTTCTTATTATATATATTGTGGTGACCCACTCCTCTACGCAGTCCAGGTACATTATTGGTGCGAATCATACAAGTTCAGGGTTTTTAATTTATATTGTGGTGACCCACTCCTCTACGCAGTCCAGGTACATTATTCGGTGCGATTCATACCAGTTGATGGTTTTCTTATTATATATATATTGTGGTGACCCACTACTCTACGCAGTCCAGGTACATTATTGGTGCGAATCATACAAGTTCAGGGTTTTTAATTTATATTGTGGTGACCCACTCCTCTACGCAGTCCAGGTACATTATTGGTGCGAATCATACAAGTTCAGGGTTTTTAATTTATATTGTGGTGACCCACTCCTCTACGCAGTCCAGGTACATTATTGGTGCGAATCATACAAGTTCAGGGTTTTTAATTTATATTGTGGTGACCCACTCCTCTACGCAGTCCAGGTACATTATTCGGTGCGATTCATACCAGTTGATGGTTTTCTTATTATATATATTTTAGTGACCCACTACTCTACGCAGTCCAGGTACATTATTGGTGCGAATCATACAAGTTCAGGGTTTTTAATTTATATTGTAGTGAACCACTCCTCTACGTAGTCCAGGTACATTATTCGGTGCGATTCATACCAGTTGATGGTTTTCTTATTATATATATTGTGGTGACCCACTCCTCTACGCAGTCCAGGTACATTATTGGTGTGAATCATACAAGTTCAGGGTTTTTAATTTATATTGTGGTGACCCACTCCTCTACGCAGTCCAGGTACATTATTCGGTGCGATTCATACCAGTTGATGGTTTTCTTATTATATATATATTGTGGTGACCCACTCCTCTACGCAGTCCAGGTACATTATTGGTGCGAATCATACAAGTTCAGGGTTTTTAATTTATATTGTGGTGACCCACTCCTCTACGCAGTCCAGGTACATTATTGGTGCGAATCATACAAGTTCAGGGTTTTTAATTTATATTGTGGTGACCCACTCCTCTACGCAGTCCAGGTACATTATTCAGTGCGATTCATACCAGTTGATGGTTTTCTTATTATATATATTGTGGTGACCCACTCCTCTACGCAGTCCAGGTACATTATTGGTGCGAATCATACAAGTTCAGGGTTTTTAATTTATATTGTGGTGACCCACTCCTCTACGCAGTCCAGGTACATTATTCGGTGCGATTCATACCAGTTGATGGTTTTCTTATTATATATATTGTGGTGACCCACTCCTCTACGCAGTCCAGGTACATTATTGGTGCGAATCATACAAGTTCAGGGTTTTTAATTTATATTGTGGTGACCCACTCCTCTACGCAGTCCAGGTACATTATTGGTGCGAATCATACAAGTTCAGGGTTTTTAATTTATATTGTGGTGACCCACTCCTCTACGCAGTCCAGGTACATTATTCGGTGCGATTGATACCAGTTGATGGTTTTCTTATTATATATATTGTGGTGACCCACTCCTCTACGCAGTCCAGGTACATTATTGGTGCGAATCATACAAGTTCAGGGTTTTTAATTTATATTGTGGTGACCCACTCCTCTACGCAGTCCAGGTACATTATTCGGTGCGATTCATACCAGTTGATGGTTTTCTTATTATATATATATTGTGGTGACCCACTCCTCTACACAGTCCAGGTACATTATTGGTGCGAATCATACAAGTTCAGGGTTTTTAATTTATATTGTGGTGACCCACTCCTCTACGCAGTCCAGGTACATTATTGGTGCGAATCATACAAGTTCAGGGTTTTTAATTTATATTGTGGTGACGCAGTCCAGGTACATTATTCGGTGCGATTCATACCAGTTGATGGTTTTCTTATTATATATATTGTGGTGACCCACTCCTCTACGCAGTCCAGGTACATTATTGGTGCGAATCATACAAGTTCAGGGTTTTTAATTTATATTGTGGTGACCCACTCCTCTACGCAGTCCAGGTACATTATTCGGTGCGATTCATACCAGTTGATGGTTTTCTTATTATATATATATTGTGGTGACCCACTACTCTACGCAGTCCAGGTACATTATTGGTGCGAATCATACAAGTTCAGGGTTTTTAATTTATATTGTGGTGACCCACTCCTCTACGCAGTCCAGGTACATTATTGGTGCGAATCATACAAGTTCAGGGTTTTTAATTTATATTGTGGTGACCCACTCCTCTACGCAGTCCAGGTACATTATTGGTGCGAATCATACAAGTTCAGGGTTTTTAATTTATATTGTGGTGACCCACTCCTCTACGCAGTCCAGGTACATTATTCGGTGCGATTCATACCAGTTGATGGTTTTCTTATTATATATATTTTAGTGACCCACTACTCTACGCAGTCCAGGTACATTATTGGTGCGAATCATACAAGTTCAGGGTTTTTAATTTATATTGTAGTGAACCACTCCTCTACATAGTCCAGGTACATTATTCGGTGCGATTCATACCAGTTGATGGTTTTCTTATTATATATATTGTGGTGACCCACTCCTCTACGCAGTCCAGGTACATTATTGGTGTGAATCATACAAGTTCAGGGTTTTTAATTTATATTGTGGTGACCCACTCCTCTACGCAGTCCAGGTACATTATTCGGTGCGATTCATACCAGTTGATGGTTTTCTTATTATATATATATTGTGGTGACCCACTCCTCTACGCAGTCCAGGTACATTATTGGTGCGAATCATACAAGTTCAGGGTTTTTAATTTATATTGTGGTGACCCACTCCTCTACGCAGTCCAGGTACATTATTGGTGCGAATCATACAAGTTCAGGGTTTTTAATTTATATTGTGGTGACCCACTCCTCTACGCAGTCCAGGTACATTATTCAGTGCGATTCATACCAGTTGATGGTTTTCTTATTATATATATTGTGGTGACCCACTCCTCTACGCAGTCCAGGTACATTATTGGTGCGAATCATACAAGTTCAGGGTTTTTAATTTATATTGTGGTGACCCACTCCTCTACGCAGTCCAGGTACATTATTCGGTGCGATTCATACCAGTTGATGGTTTTCTTATTATATATATTGTGGTGACCCACTCCTCTACGCAGTCCAGGTACATTATTGGTGCGAATCATACAAGTTCAGGGTTTTTAATTTATATTGTGGTGACCCACTCCTCTACGCAGTCCAGGTACATTATTGGTGCGAATCATACAAGTTCAGGGTTTTTAATTTATATTGTGGTGACCCACTCCTCTACGCAGTCCAGGTACATTATTCGGTGCGATTCATACCAGTTGATGGTTTTCTTATTATATATATTGTGGTGACCCACTCCTCTACGCAGTCCAGGTACATTATTGGTGCGAATCATACAAGTTCAGGGTTTTTAATTTATATTGTGGTGACCCACTCCTCTACGCAGTCCAGGTACATTATTCGGTGCGATTCATACCAGTTGATGGTTTTCTTATTATATATATATTGTGGTGACCCACTCCTCTACACAGTCCAGGTACATTATTGGTGCGAATCATACAAGTTCAGGGTTTTTAATTTATATTGTGGTGACCCACTCCTCTACGCAGTCCAGGTACATTATTGGTGCGAATCATACAAGTTCAGGGTTTTTAATTTATATTGTGGTGACCCACTCCTCTACGCAGTCCAGGTACATTATTCGGTGCGATTCATACCAGTTGATGGTTTTCTTATTATATATATATTGTGGTGACCCACTACTCTACGCAGTCCAGGTACATTATTGGTGCGAATCATACAAGTTCAGGGTTTTTAATTTATATTGTGGTGACCCACTCCTCTACGCAGTCCAGGTACATTATTGGTGCGAATCATACAAGTTCAGGGTTTTTAATTTATATTGTGGTGACCCACTCCTCTACGCAGTCCAGGTACATTATTGGTGCGAATCATACAAGTTCAGGGTTTTTAATTTATATTGTGGTGACCCACTCCTCTACGCATTCCAGGTACATTATTCGGTGCGATTCATACCAGTTGATGGTTTTCTTATTATATATATATTGTGGTGACCCACTACTCTACGCAGTCCAGGTACATTATTGGTGCGAATCATACAAGTTCAGGGTTTTTAATTTATATTGTGATGACCCACTCCTCTACGCAGTCCAGGTACATTATTCGGTGCGATTCATACCAGTTGATGGTTTTCTTATTATATATATTGTGGTGACCCACTCCTCTACGCAGTCCAGGTACATTATTGGTGCGAATCATACAAGTTCAGGGTTTTTAATTTATATTGTGGTGACCCACTCCTCTACGCAGTCCAGGTACATTATTGGTGCGAATCATACAAGTTCAGGGTTTTTAATTTATATTGTGGTGACCCATTCCTCTACGCAGTCTAGGTACATTATTCGGTGCGATTCATACCAGTTGATGGTTTTCTTATTATATATATTTTAGTGACCCACTACTCTACGCAGACCAGGTACATTATTGGTGCGAATCATACAAGTTCAGGGTTTTTAATTTATATTGTGGTGACCCACTCCTCTACGCAGTCCAGGTACATTATTCGGTGCGATTCATACCAGTTGATGGTTTTCTTATTATATATATTGTGGTGACCCACTCCTCTACGCAGTCCAGGTACATTATTGGTGTGAATCATACAAGTTCAGGGTTTTAAATTTATATTGTGGTGACCCACTCCTCTACGCAGTCCAGGTACATTATTCGGTGCGATTCATACCAGTTGATGGTTTTCTTATTATATATATATTGTGGTGACCCACTCCTCTACGCAGTCCAGGTACATTATTGGTGCGAATCATACAAGTTCAGGGTTTTTAATTTATATTGTGGTGACCCACTCCTCTACGCAGTCCAGGTACATTATTGGTGCGAATCATACAAGTTCAGGGTTTTTAATTTATATTGTGGTGACCCACTCCTCTACGCAGTCCAGGTACATTATTCGGTGCGATTCATACCAGTTGATGGTTTTCTTATTATATATATTGTGGTGACCCACTCCTCTACGCAGTCCAGGTACATTATTGGTGCGAATCATACAAGTTCAGGGTTTTTAATTTATATTGTGGTGACCCACTCCTCTACGCAGTCCAGGTACATTATTGGTGCGAATCATACAAGTTCAGGGTTTTTAATTTATATTGTGGTGACCCACTCCTCTACGCAGTCCAGGTACATTATTCGGTGCGATTCATACCAGTTGATGGTTTTCTTATTATATATATTTTAGTGACCCACTACTCTACGCAGTCCAGGTACATTATTGGTGCGAATCATACAAGTTCAGGGTTTTTAATTTATATTGTAGTGACCCACTCCTCTACGCAGTCCAGGTACATTATTCGGTGCGATTCATACCAGTTGATGGTTTTCTTATTATATATATTGTGGTGACCCACTCCTCTACGCAGTCCAGGTACATTATTGGTGTGAATCATACAAGTTCAGGGTTTTTAATTTATATTGTGGTGACCCACTCCTCTACGCAGTCCAGGTACATTATTCGGTGCGATTCATACCAGTTGATGGTTCTCTTATTATATATATATTGTGGTGACCCACTCCTCTACGCAGTCCAGGTACATTATTGGTGCGATTCATACAAGTTCAGGGTTTTTAATTTATATTGTGGTGACCCACTCCTCTACGCAGTCCAGGTACATTATTGGTGCGAATCATACAAGTTCAGGGTTTTTAATTTATATTGTGGTGACCCACTCCTCTACGCAGTCCAGGTACATTATTCGGTGCGATTCATACCAGTTGATGGTTTTCTTATTATATATATTGTGGTGACCCACTCCTCTACGCAGTCCAGGTACATTATTGGTGCGAATCATACAAGTTCAGGGTTTTTAATTTATATTGTGGTGACCCACTCCTCTACGCAGTCCAGGTACATTATTCGGTGCGATTCATACCAGTTGATGGTTTTCTTAATATATATATTGTGGTGACCCACTCCTCTACGCAGTCCAGGTACATTATTGGTGCGAATCATACAAGTTCAGGGTTTTTAATTTATATTGTGGTGACCCACTCCTCTACACAGTCCAGGTACATTATTGGTGCGAATCATACAAGTTCAGGGTTTTTAATTTATATTGTGGTGACCCACTCCTCTACGCAGTCCAGGTACATTATTCGGTGCGATTCATACCAGTTGATGGTTTTCTTATTATATATATTGTGGTGACCCACTCCTCTACGCAGTCCAGGTACATTATTGGTGCGAATCATACAAGTTCAGGGTTTTTAATTTATATTGTGGTGACCCACTCCTCTACGCAGTCCAGGTACATTATTCGGAGCGATTCATACCAGTTGATGGTTTTCTTATTATATATATATTGTGGTGACCCACTCCTCTACACAGTCCAGGTACATTATTGGTGCGAATCATACAAGTTCAGGGTTTTTGATTTATATTGTGGTGACCCACTCCTCTACGCAGTCCAGGTACATTATTGGTGCGAATCATACAAGTTCAGGGTTTTTAATTTATATTGTGGTGACCCACTCCTCTACGCAGTCCAGGTACATTATTCGGTGCGATTCATACCAGTTGATGGTTTTCTTATTATATATATTGTGGTGACCCACTCCTCTACGCAGTCCAGGTACATTATTGGTGCGAATCATACAAGTTCAGGGTTTTTAATTTATATTGTGGTGACCCACTCCTCTACGCAGTCCAGGTACATTATTCGGTGCGATTCATACCAGTTGATGGTTTTCTTATTATATATATATTGTGGTGACCCACTCCTCTACGCAGTCCAGGTACATTATTGGTGCGAATCATACAAGTTCAGGGTTTTTAATTTATATTGTGGTGACCCACTCCTCTACGCAGTCCAGGTACATTATTGGTGCGAATCATACAAGTTCAGGGTTTTTAATTTATATTGTGGTGACCCACTCCTCTACGCAGTCCAGGTACATTATTCGGTGCGATTCATACCAGTTGATGGTTTTCTTATTATATATATTGTGGTGACCCACTCCTCTACGCAGTCCAGGTACATTATTGGTGCGAATCATACAAGTTCAGGGTTTTTAATTTATATTGTGGTGACCCACTCCTCTACGCATTCCAGGTACATTATTCGGTGCGATTCATACCAGTTGATGGTTTTCTTATTATATATATATTGTGGTGACCCACTACTCTACGCAGTCCAGGTACATTATTGGTGCGAATCATACAAGTTCAGGGTTTTTAATTTATATTGTGGTGACCCACTCCTCTACGCAGTCCAGGTACATTATTCGGTGCGATTCATACCAGTTGATGGTTTTCTTATTATATATATTGTGGTGACCCACTCCTCTACGCAGTCCAGGTACATTATTGGTGCGAATCATACAAGTTCAGGGTTTTTAATTTATATTGTGGTGACCCACTCCTCTACGCAGTCCAGGTACATTATTGGTGCGAATCATACAAGTTCAGGGTTTTTAATTTATATTGTGGTGACCCACTCCTCTACGCAGTCTAGGTACATTATTTGGTGCGATTCATACCAGTTGATGGTTTTCTTATTATATATATTTTAGTGACCCACTACTCTACGCAGACCAGGTACCTTATTGGTGCGAATCATACAAGTTCAGGGTTTTTAATTTATATTGTGGTGACCCACTCCTCTACGCAGTCCAGGTACATTATTCGGTGCGATTCATACCAGTTGATGGTTTTCTTATTATATATATTGTGGTGACCCACTCCTCTACGCAGTCCAGGTACATTATTGGTGCGAATCATACAAGTTCAGGGTTTTTAATTTATATTGTGGTGACCCACTCCTCTACGCATTCCAGGTACATTATTCGGTGCGATTCATACCAGTTGATGGTTTTCTTACTATATATATATCGTGGTGACCCACTACTCTACGCAGTCCAGGTACATTATTGGTGCGAATCATACAAGTTCAGGGTTTTTAATTTATATTGTGGTGACCCACTCCTCTACGCATTCCAGGTACATTATTCGGTTCGATTCATACCAGTACATGGTTTTCTTATTATATATATTGTGGTGACCCACTCCTCTACGCAGTCCAGGTACATTATTGGTGCGAATCATACAAGTTCAGGGTTTTTAATTTATATTGTGGTGACCCACTCCTCTACGCAGTCCAGGTACATTATTCGGTGCGATTCATACCAGTTGATGGTTTTCTTATTATATATATATTGTGGTGACCCACTCCTCTACGCAGTCCAGGTACATTATTGGTGCGAATCATACAAGTTCAGGGTTTTTAATTTATATTGTGGTGACCCACTCCTCTACGCAGTCCAGGTACATTATTGGTGCGAATCATACAAGTTCAGGGTTTTTAATTTATATTGTGGTGACCCACTCCTCTACGCAGTCCAGGTACATTATTCGGTGCGATTCATACCAGTTGATGGTTTTCTTATTATATATATTGTGGTGACCCACTCCTCTACGCAGTCCAGGTACATTATTGGTGCGAATCATACAAGTTCAGGGTTTTTAATTTATATTGTGGTGACCCACTCCGCTACGCAGTCCAGGTACATTATTCGGTGCGATTCATACCAGTTGATGGTTTTCTTATTATATATATATTGTGGTGACCCACTACTCTACGCAGTCCAGGTACATTATTGGTGCGAATCATACAAGTTCAGGGTTTTTAATTTATATTGTGGTGACCCACTCCTCTACGCAGTCCAGGTACATTATTCGGTGCGATTCATACCAGTTGATGGTTTTCTTATTATATATATTGTGGTGACCCACTCCTCTACGCAGTCCAGGTACATTATTGGTGCGAATCATACAAGTTCAGGGTTTTTAATTTATATTGTGGTTACCCACTCCTCTACGCAGTCCAGGTACATTATTGGTGCGAATCATACAAGTTCAGGGTTTTTAATTTATATTGTGGTGACCCACTCCTCTACGCAGTCCAGGTACATTATTCGGTGCGATTCATACCAGTTGATGGTTTTCTTATTATATATATTTTAGTGACCCACTACTCTACGCAGTCCAGGTACATTATTGGTGCGAATCATACAAGTTCAGGGTTTTTAATTTATATTGTAGTGACCCACTCCTCTACGCAGTCCAGGTACATTATTCGGTGCGATTCATACCAGTTGATGGTTTTCTTATTATATATATTGTGGTGACCCACTCCTCTACGCAGTCCAGGTACATTATTGGTGTGAATCATACAAGTTCAGGGTTTTTAATTTATATTGTGGTGACCCACTCCTCTACGCAGTCCAGGTACATTATTCGGTGCGATTCATACCAGTTGATGGTTTTCTTATTATATATATATTGTGGTGACCCACTCCTCTACGCAGTCCAGGTACATTATTGGTGCGAATCATACAAGTTCAGGGTTTTTAATTTATATTGTGGTGACCCACTCCTCTACGCAGTCCAGGTACATTATTGGTGCGAATCATACAAGTTCAGGGTTTTTAATTTATATTGTGGTGACCCACTCCTCTACGCAGTCCAGGTACATTATTCGGTGCGATTCATACCAGTTGATGGTTTTCTTATTATATATATTGTGGTGACCCACTTCTCTACGCAGTCCAGGTACATTATTGGTGCGAATCATACAAGTTCAGGGTTTTTAATTTATATTGTGGTGACCCACTCCTCTACGCAGTCCAGGTACATTATTCGGTGCGATTCATACCAGTTGATGGTTTTCTTATTATATATATTGTGGTGACCCAGTCCTCTACACAGTCCAGGTACATTATTGGTGCGAATCATACAAGTTCAGGGTTTTTAATTTATATTGTGGTGACCCACTCCACTACGCAGTCCAGGTACATTATTGGTGCGAATCATACAAGTTCAGGGTTTTTAATTTATATTGTGGTGACCCACTCCTCTACGCAGTCCAGGTACATTATTCGGTGCGATTCATACCAGTTGATGGTTTTCTTATTATATATATTGTGGTGACCCACTCCTCTACGCAGTCCAGGTACATTATTGGTGCGAATCATACAAGTTCAGGGTTTTTAATTTATATTGTGGTGACCCACTCCTCTACGCAGTCCAGGTACATTATTCGGTGCGATTCATACCAGTTGATGGTTTTCTTATTATATATATATTGTGGTGACCCACTCCTCTACACAGTCCAGGTACATTATTGGTGCGAATCATACAAGTTCAGGGTTTTTAATTTATATTGTGGTGACCCACTCCTCTACGCAGTCCAGGTACATTATTGGTGCGAATCATACAAGTTCAGGGTTTTTAATTTATATTGTGGTGACCCACTCCTCTACGCAGTCCAGGTACATTATTCGGTGCGATTCATACCAGTTGATGGTTTTCTTATTATATATATTGTGGTGACCCACTCCTCTACGCAGTCCAGGTACATTATTGGTGCGAATCATACAAGTTCAGGGTTTTTAATTTATATTGTGGTGACCCACTCCTCTACGCAGTCCAGGTACATTATTCGGTGCGATTCATACCAGTTGATGGTTTTCTTATTATATATATATTGTGGTGACCCACTCCTCTACGCAGTCCAGGTACATTATTGGTGCGAATCATACAAGTTCAGGGTTTTTAATTTATATTGTGGTGACCCACTCCTCTACGCAGTCCAGGTACATTATTGGTGCGAATCATACAAGTTCAGGGTTTTTAATTTATATTGTGGTGACCCACTCCTCTACGCAGTCCAGGTACATTATTCGGTGCGATTCATACCAGTTGATGGTTTTCTTATTATATATATTGTGGTGACCCACTCCTCTACGCAGTCCAGGTACATTATTGGTGCGAATCATACAAGTTCAGGGTTTTTAATTTATATTGTGGTGACCCACTCCTCTACGCAGTCCAGGTACATTATTCGGTGCGATTCATACCAGTTGATGGTTTTCTTATTATATATATATTGTGGTGACCCACTCCTCTACGCAGTCCAGGTACATTATTGGTGCGAATCATACAAGTTCAGGGTTTTTAATTTATATTGTGGTGACCCACTCCTCTACGCAGTCCAGGTACATTATTCGGTGCGATTCATACCAGTTGATGGTTTTCTTATTATATATATATTGTGGTGACCCACTCCTCTACGCAGTCCAGGTACATTATTGGTGCGAATCATACAAGTTCAGGGTTTTTAATTTATATTGTGGTGACCCACTCCTCTACGCAGTCCAGGTACATTATTCGGTGCGATTCATACCAGTTGATGGTTTTCTTATTATATATATTGTGGTGACCCACTCCTCTACGCAGTCCAGGTACATTATTGGTGCGAATCATACAAGTTCAGGGTTTTTAATTTATATTGTGGTGACCCACTCCTCTACGCAGTCCAGGTACATTATTCGGTGCGATTCATACCAGTTGATGGTTTTCTTACTATATATATTGTGGTGACCCACTCCTCTACGCAGTCCAGGTACATTATTGGTGCGAATCATACAAGTTCAGGGTTTTTAATTTATATTGTGGTGACCCACTCCTCTACGCAGTCCAGGTACATTATTGGTGCGAATCATACAAGTTCAGGGTTTTTAATTTATATTGTGGTGACCCACTCCTCTACGCAGTCCAGGTACATTATTCGGTGCGATTCATACCAGTTGATGGTTTTCTTATTATATATATTGTGGTGACCCACTCCTCTACGCAGTCCAGGTACATTATTGGTGCGAATCATACAAGTTCAGGGTTTTTAATTTATATTGTGGTGACCCACTCCTCTACGCAGTCCAGGTACATTATTCGGTGCGATTCATACCAGTTGATGGTTTTCTTACTATATATATATTGTGGTGACCCACTCCTCTACACAGTCCAGGTACATTATTGGTGCGAATCATACAAGTTCAGGGTTTTTAATTTATATTGTGGTGACCCACTCCTCTACGCAGTCCAGGTACATTATTGGTGCGAATCATACAAGTTCAGGGTTTTTAATTTATATTGTGGTGACCCACTCCTCTACGCAGTCCAGGTACATTATTCGGTGCGATTCATACCAGTTGATGGTTTTCTTATTATATATATTGTGGTGACCCACTCCTCTACGCAGTCCAGGTACATTATTGGTGCGAATCATACAAGTTCAGGGTTTTTAATTTATATTGTGGTGACCCACTCCTCTACGCAGTCCAGGTACATTATTCGGTGCGATTCATACCAGTTGATGGTTTTCTTATTATATATATTGTGGTGACCCACTCCTCTACGCAGTCCAGGTACATTATTGGTGCGAATCATACAAGTTCAGGGTTTTTAATTTATATTGTGGTGACCCACTCCTCTACGCAGTCCAGGTACATTATTCGGTGCGATTCATACCAGTTGATGGTTTTCTTATTATATATATTGTGGTGACCCACTCCTCTACGCAGTCCAGGTACATTATTGGTGCGAATCATACAAGTTCAGGGTTTTTAATTTATATTGTGGTGACCCACTCCTCTACGCAGTCCAGGTACATTATTGGTGCGAATCATACAAGTTCAGGGTTTTTAATTTATATTGTGGTGACCCACTCCTCTACGCAGTCTAGGTACATTATTCGGTGCGATTCATACCAGTTGATGGTTTTCGTATTATATATATTTTAGTGACCCACTACTCTACGCAGACCAGGTACATTATTGGTGCGAATCATACAAGTTCAGGGTTTTTAATTTATATTGTGGTGACCCACTCCTCTACGCAGTCCAGGTACATTATTCGGTGCGATTCATACCAGTTGATGGTTTTCTTATTATATATATTGTGGTGACCCACTCCTCTACGCAGTCCAGGTACATTATTGGTGCGAATCATACAAGTTCAGGGTTTTTAATTTATATTGTGGTGACCCACTCCTCTACGCAGTCCAGGTACATTATTCGGTGCGATTCATACCAGTTGATGGTTTTCTTATTATATATATATTGTGGTGACCCACTCCTCTACGCAGTCCAGGTACATTATTGGTGCGAATCATACAAGTTCAGGGTTTTTAATTTATATTGTGGTGACCCACTCCTCTACGCAGTCCAGGTACATTATTGGTGCGAATCATACAAGTTCAGGGTTTTTAATTTATATTGTGGTGACCCACTCCTCTACGCAGTCCAGGTACATTATTCGGTGCGATTCATACCAGTTGATGGTTTTCTTATTATATATATTGTGGTGACCCACTCCTCTACGCAGTCCAGGTACATTATTGGTGCGAATCATACAAGTTCAGGTTTTTTAATTTATATTGTGGTGACCCACTCCGCTACGCAGTCCAGGTACATTATTCGGTGCGATTCATACCAGTTGATGGTTTTCTTATTATATATATATTGTGGTGACCCACTACTCTACGCAGTCCAGGTACATTATTGGTGCGAATCATACAAGTTCAGGGTTTTTAATTTATATTGTAGTGACCCACTCCTCTACGCAGTCCAGGTACATTATTCGGTGCGATTCATACCAGTTGATGGTTTTCTTATTATATATATTGTGGTGACCCACTCCTCTACGCAGTCCAGGTACATTATTGGTGTGAATCATACAAGTTCAGAGTTTTTAATTTATATTGTGGTGACCCACTCCTCTACGCAGTCCAGGTACATTATTCGGTGCGATTCATACCAGTTGATGGTTTTCTTATTATATATATATTGTGGTGACCCACTCCTCTACACAGTCCAGGTACATTATTGGTGCGAATCATACAAGTTCAGGGTTTTTAATTTATATTGTGGTGACCCACTCCTCTACGCAGTCCAGGTACATTATTGGTGCGAATCATACAAGTTCAGGGTTTTTAATTTATATTGTGGTGACCCACTCCTCTACGCAGTCCAGGTACATTATTCGGTGCGATTCATACCAGTTGATGGTTTTCTTATTATATATATTGTGGTGACCCACTCCTCTACGCAGTCCAGGTACATTATTGGTGCGAATCATACAAGTTCAGGGTTTTTAATTTATATTGTGGTGACCCACTCCTCTACGCAGTCCAGGTACATTATTCGGTGCGATTCATATCAGTTGATGGTTTTCTTATTATATATATATATTGTGGTGACCCACTCCTCTACGCAGTCCAGGTACATTATTGGTGCGAATCATACAAGTTCAGGGTTTTTAATTTATATTGTGGTGACCCACTCCTCTACGCAGTCCAGGTACATTATTGGTGCGAATCATACCAGTTGATGGTTTTCTTATTATATATATTGTGGTGACCCACTTCTCTACGCAGTCCAGGTACATTATTGGTGTGAATCATACAAGTTCAGGGTTTTTAATTTATATTGTGGTGACCCACTCCTCTACGCAGTCCAGGTACATGTTTTGATGTGATTAAGACCAGTTGATGGTTTTCTTATTATATTGTGGGCACCACTCCACTACGCAGTCCAGAAAGATACCTCGTTGCAACGTTTTGGACTAATAACTATATTGTGAGGTGTTCAGAATACACGGTAAATTAGTGGAAATGCTTGTTATTGAATGTTATTGAGGTCAATAATAGCGTAGGAGTGAAAATAAGCCCAAAAACTTGATTTTTGAACTTTTTATACTTTTTTCAAAAAAAATCCGAATCCAAAACCTTAATCCGAACCAAAACCTTTCGGCAGGTGTTTTGCGAAACAAATCCGAACCCAAAACATCGAGAAAATCCGGATCCAAAACACAAAACACGAGACCTCAAAAGTCGCCGTTGCACATCCCTACTATCATTTAGGTAATAGTTAATCTCTCGCCATGGCTGCGGCATGCCAGATCTGTTTTTTAAGAGCAGAAACAGATGGAGGAAAGTGCTTTTCCTGTGTAGTGCTATAAGGGAGCAGCCATCAGTTTGTCAAGCAGCGGAAAGTTTGTCAAGCTCTTGGGAAGGGTAACAAAAGGCGGTGCAAATTTTTTCGGAGGTGTGGTCATGCATTTGGGGCATGGAAAATGCGCCATTGGGGCGTGGCTAACACATCAAAATCACTAGGCTCTCAATTCGCCGGAGCATCACATATATCCAAGCAGTCCTGACTTCAGGACATCTAGCACCACAGTGTAGTATAGAAAGAATGCAGTGTGTACACAAAGAGTTCAGTCTTGGCCTGCACCTTACATTGAGCACAACACTCACCAAAAATTGCCATTGTCCCTACTAGAATCACAACATTTCACATACTGTCCTGCTCTCTCCTACCTGTTCTTCTCACTTTCACCACCTGTGGCTGCATGTTTCTTTAGTTGCGGCTTGTCTGGATCCTGGAATGCTGGGGGCCCTATTTTGGAAAAAATGGCTACATTTAGATAATTCCAAACAACCCTGGCGTTAAATCAATACCACCCACGATCAATAATTAGGTCTTCCTCCAGCTCCATTATTACAATAATATGCCCCTTCATCATCGCCATGCCTTATGATCACACTGCGCCCTCCATGCTGCTTTTGCCCCTTCACCTGGCTCCCCTTCATAACACTATACTATGCTGCTCCCCCCCCTTTGTCATTCCCACTGTGCCATGCCTCCCCCCCTTATTAATCCAACTGTGCAATGCTGCCCCGTTTTTTAATCCCATTGTGCCATGCCCCCCCATTTTTTAACCCCACTGTGCCATGCAGCCCGTTTTTAACCCCACTGTGCCATGCTGCCCTGTTTTTTAACCCCACTGTGCCATGCCTCCCCCCTTTTTAACCCCTCTTTGCCATGCTGGCCCCCTTGTTTTTTAACCCCTCTGTGCCATGCCCCCTCTCATTTTTTAACCCCTCTGTGCCATGCCCCCCCTGTTTATTAACCCCTCTGTGCCATGCTGCCCCCCATTTTTTAACCCCTCTGTATCATGCTGCCCCCCCATTTTTTAACCCCTCTGTGCACCCCCTCATTTTTTAACCCCTCTGTGTCATGCTGCCCCTCCCCATTTTTTAACCCCTCTGTGCTCCCCCTCGTTTTTTAACCCCTCTGTATCATGCTGACCCCCACCCTGTTTTTTAACCCCTCTGTGTGTGCCCCCTTCATTTTTTAACCCCTCTGTGCCCTCCCCGCCCCCGTTTTCCTCCCTTCACTTACCTTTTCTTCTCTCTTCTTTCTTGGTCTTCTCTGCTGCTCTGTGCTCCATTGCTCCAGACTGACTGAATGCTGGGCGTAACATGATGACGTCACACCCGGCATTCAGACAGTCTGAATGGAGCACAGAGCAGCAGAGAGGTGGGACGCTGGTGCCGCGATCACGTGAGTATGGTTTTTTTTAAACTACCCTGCTCCCGCCACCAACGGCCTTAGTGAGTGTTTCTGATATTTTATTTAAGTACTTACTGTATGCCATTATACATTACATTGCTATTTAATGGTAAAAACAATGAAAAATTAGGTATTATGTTTTTCCACATTGCAAGGGGTTAACCATTTAATGGTGGGTGGGAACTATTAATTTGCGAGTAGGGGCTATAAAAGTGTTGTCATGGTGGTGCCTATTTAATGTGGGACTATAAATGTATAGTGCTGGGATGATTTGGGGGCAGAGTTTGTAGAAAAGAAGGGCTATTTATTAAATGTGAATACTACTTATTAAAGGTCGAGACTATTTGGGATGGAAATAGGTCAATTTATTAATTGTGAAAACTATTAATTTAATGTTGGAGCTCATAGGAGGAAAATAAGTTTATTATTAAATGGAAATTCTATTAATTTAATGTCAGGGCTGTTTGGAGAAATAGGTCTATTTATGAAATGGAAATTCTATTAATTTAAGGTCTGGACTGCTTGCAGGGAAGGAGGCCTAATTATTAAACTTGGGTGCTATTGATTTGGGGGAGGAAGGCCAGAGGGTTCTCTCATTGCTAAACTTTCTATAATTCATGTACCTATCCTTTTTTCCAAACAGGGCAACAACATCCCAGGATCCAGACAAGCAGCAACTGAGTTTAGGCCACCAGCAGCCGCAGGTAGGGAAAGCTTCAAGAACAGGTAGGAGAAAGCAGAACAGTCTGCCAACTGTCCTGAATCTGGTGGGGCAGTCCTGATTTTGGGTGCGCTTGTTTTGCTCAGTCAGGACTTTGTCTCTGCTGCAAGGACAATTGGGAGGTATGTCCTACTTCACACTGCTCTGCTAATGAAGGGTAAACTGCGTGCACCTAATAATAGTGTACGCAGCATTGCCTGTTTATTTGATTGGTATAGGAAGGGGTTGTAGAGAAGCCTAGCACTGTATGAAATTATAACAACTCCCTGGTGGCATGGAATGGAAACTCCTCTCTACAAATCCTGTGTTTGTTCCTAAACAATAAATGTAGAATTTGTATTATTTTATTTTCAAAAGTCAAGTGTGTGAGAAGATGAGAAGATGGTTTTGGGGCGAGCAAGGGCGGTAGGCAGAAGTTTTGCCTAGGGTGCTGTGAAACCTGGCACTGGCCCTGCCGCCAAATATGAATTATAGATCCAAGGTTGCCTCCACCCTGCTATCAGTCGTATGAGGAGGAGGGAAACTTACTATGGAGTCGGGTGGGAGTGTAATACGAGCGATAGTAGATTTTGTAGGAGGTTTCTTTAAGTTTGGAAGATATGGAGCTTTTAGCTATCCCCAGCCTCATGTCCTCCCAGGCTTCCTCATCTGAAGGGGGACCAAGGTCCCTCTTCCAGTTGACTTCATGGGATATTGGAGAGGGAAGGGCGGTAGCGAGAAGGATAACGTAGATTTGGGAGATCATACCCCTATGTTGATGATGTTTACAGAGATCCTCAATGGGGGTGAGGTCTCAGAGAACATGGGTAAGCGGCAGGGACCATAGGAAGCGACTAATTTGAAAAAAAAAAGGGGCTAAGAGTCTGGGATGCGGAGCGGCACTGAAGCTCCATTAGAAGCCACTGATCCTGTTTGGAAAAGTATATTGGGAATTGGAGGCCAGCCCAGGTCCAATGATGAAATCTTGAGGCTTAAAATCCAGGAGGGAATAAAGGGTTGTGCGGGGGTCGAGGGAGATTTTTCTGTAGTAAGTTTCAGATTAAAGGAGTGGGAATCACAAAGCTTAGCGTCAAATTTAATGGTTGGAGTCAGTGTAGAAGAAGGAGGACAGTGTACAAGGGGTAGGCCCCATAAGTGGGTGAGAACGGGCCATTGATATAGGTCGATTCTATGTCTAGCCAGGAGGTGGAACCTGAGGCGGCATATTAGGCGACAATTTGGGAGAAATGGGTAGCAGGAGTAGGGAGTCGTTAAGGCATCAAGTTATGGGGCGGGGACAAGGCGAGAGGCCAGAAAGGCAAATGGAAATGGGAGTGTGGTCAAACCAGACCAGTGGATGTATCCGAGCCGAATAGATATTTAAGGAAAAACCGTGGCTGAGCAGGATCATGTCAATACTGGAGTAAGACTGGTTGGTGAAACGTGAAGGTTGGCTGCTTCACAAGAATCATAGAGAAGCTGGGATTTTGTGAGGCTGAGGAGGGATTTAGAGGGTCCGAAGGGGGTGGAACTGCAGCCAAAGGGGTAGAACAGTCTAGACAGCTGATCAGGATGGCACTGAAGTCTGCTGCTAGGATGAAATCCCCCCAGTGGAGTCAGGTCAACAAAGTGTCCAATTTAGAAAAAAATATAGCTTTGGTGTTGGTTAGGGCAGTGGTTCCCAAACTTTTGCAGTTCACGGCACCCTAAGAGTCTCCAAATTTTTTCAAGGCACCTCTCCAAAATAATTACTGAGCAGTCCTGTTTTAGAAGTAGTTGGGTCAAAAAAAAGTATTTAGGTCAGGACAGAAATACTTATTTAGTTGTATGCAAAAATGCCCCCTGTACATCCAGACACACTGCCCCCTCTGCAACCAGTCACTCTGCCCCCTCTCACACTGCCCCCTCTGATGCTGCCCCCTATCACTGCACTCTGTCACGCTGTCCCCCTCCTCTGTCACGCTGTCCTCCTCCTCTGCCCTCTGTCATGCTGTCCTCCTCCTCTGCCCTCTGTACCCCTCATCTGCCCTCTGTCACACTGTCCCCCTCCTCTGTCACATTTCCACCCTCCTCTGCCCTCTGTCACACTGCCCCCTCTGCATCCAGGCACTCTGCCCCCTCTGCCCTCTGTCACGCTGTCCACCTCCTCTGTCACGTGTACCCCTCCTCTGCCCTCTGTCACACTGCCCCCTCTGCATCCAGGCACTCTGCCCCCTCTGCCCTCTGTCACCTCTCACTGCCCTCTGTCACGCTGTCCCCCTCCTCTGTCACGCTGTACCCCTCCTCTGCCCTGTCACACTTCCCCCTCTGCATCCAGTCACTCTGCCCCCTCTCACGCTGCCCCCTCTGCCCTCTGTCACCTCTCACTGCCCTCTGTCACGCTGTCCCCCTCCTCTGTCATGCTGTACCCCTCCTCTGCCCTCTGTCACACTGCCCCCTCTGCATTCAGGCACTCTGCCCCCTCTGCAGCCCTCTGTCACGCTGCCGCCCTCTGGTGCCCGCTGCCCCCCTCTGCTTCCCTGCTGTCCTCCTCTGCTGCCCTCTGTCCTCCTCTGCTGCCCTATGTCCTCCTCTGTCCTCCACTGCTGCCCGCTGTCCTCCTCTGCTACCCGCTGTCCTCCTCTGCTGCCTGCTGTCCTCCTCCGCTGCCCGCTGTCCTCCTCCGCTTCTCCCAGCCATAAAAAAAAGAAAGAGCACATAAACTTACCAATCCGCCGGGCGCCGGGTCCCAGCAGCCTCCTCTCTCCTGCAGCTGTCACTGACGTAGATATTCAGTGACAGCTGCGGGAGAGAGGAGGCTGCTGGGTCCCGGCGCCCGGCGGATTGGTAAGTTTATGTGCTCTTTCTTTTTTTTTATGGCTGGCCTGCGGCACCCCAGTGACAGCGCTGCGGCACCCCTGGGAGCCGCAGCGCACAGTTTGGGAACCGCCGGGTTAGGGGCATAGATATTAACCAAGGTACAGAGCTTGTTGTTAAGTTTTCCTATGAGAATGATTATATCAACCTTTCTTGTCAGTGAGGGATTCAATGGGTTCAAAGGTGAGGGGTTGCACAAACAGAATCACTATTCCGCATTTTTTGGCTGAGTGGTCGCATGCGTGGTGTGTGTTGGGACACTGCTTGGAGTGCAGCTGGGGGTGAGAGTTGTGTATTTTATTATTATTATTAATTTTTTATTTATAGGGTGCCACAAAGTATCCGTAGCGCCGCACAAGGACAAACAATGGCACAGTACAAGGTGAAACAGCACAGTACAAGTAACAGTAAGCACTATAACTCTGGGGGCTCAGGCACAGCATGAAAGAGAGGGATGGAGGGGAAAAGTGAGTATAGGCAGGTAACTATGGCCCAAGAGGGTGGGCACGGATGACAGGTTGAGAGTCACTGAGGGGAGCGGAGAAAAGCGAGAGGAGACAGAGGGCAGAGGGACTGAGAGGAGGTGAGCTGAGTAGCTGGAGAGCGCAGTTAAAAGTGATGGAAACAGAAGGTAGGAGAGCCCTGCTCAAAGGAGCGACCAATCTAAAGGGAGGGGAAGACAGACAGACACATGGATGAGACGGAGAGATGGGAGAAACAGAGATGGAGTCGAGGAAGGGGGAGAAGGGAAGAAGGGATGAGAAAGAGAGGTAGCCGACTGGTGGGAGTTTAGGCATGAGACTGGAAGGCTTTAAGGAAAAGGTGGGTTTTTAATGTTCGTTTGAAAGAGGACAGATTAGGGGAAGTTCTGATGGAGCGGGGGAGCTTGTTCCAATGGAGGGGAGCGGCGCGGGAGAAGTCTTGGATACGTGCGTGAGAGGAGGTAATCAGAGGGGAAGAGAGGCGACGATCGTTGGACAATCGCAGTGAGCGGGAGGGAGTGTGAATAGAGATAAGGTTAGAGATGTAGGGAGCAGTGGAGTTGGCGAGGGCCTTGTAAGTCAGAGTGAGGAGCTTGAAAAGGATTCTGTAGGGGAAGGGGAGCCAGTGAAGGGCTTGGTAGAGTGGGCATACAGAGGTGGAACGGCGAGAGAGGAAAATAAGCCTAGCAGCGGCGTTAAGTACAGATCTAAGGGGAGCGAGATGAGAGAGGGGGAGGCCGATAAGGAGAAGGCTGCAGTAGTCCAAGCGGGAGATAATCAGAGAGTGGACGAGAGATTTGGTTGCATCCTGTGTAGGAAGTGTGTTTCCTGTAAAAAGATTAGATCACCTTTATGAAGTTTGAGCGTGGTGAACAGTTTACTGCACTTCTGAGGGCTATTCAACTCCTTTACATTATAGGAGAGGGCCCTAAGACCCATGTGCAGCGAGAGGGGAGAAGATAGAAAGAAAACTTAGCATGAAGGGAGGAAAAGGATAGTGTTCCGAGTGGGTCCCGGGGGACCGAAGGAGGGCATACGGAGCTCATAAAAGGGTAGGTGAGAGTGTTAAAGTCCAAAATTTAGCGTGGTCTAGTAGGGTAAGGGGTAGGGTGTAAGGCAGTTTGGAGGAATGGCAAGGTAGTCACACAGTAGGGAAGGCCAGGATGGGTGGTGCGCGGGGGAGATTATTAAGTGCAAGGGGAGCACATAGGTCATCAAGGGAGCTAGAAGCTCCAGGGGAGTGCGTCGGGTGAACCAGAGGACGCATCACAAGAAAGGCAGAGAATGTACCCACTTGGGATACCTGAGGTAATAGACTTGGAGCGGAGGTAATAGTAGGTAGAGGGCGGAGCAACAAGGGGGGTGGGCGAGGAGTTGAGGCAGGTGCCATCCAGGGCAGCCGGGCGCATGCGCAAATTAAGAATTGCTAATAGCCTCAGGTGGCTAAGTGTTCCTCCTGTGCCCAAACATTTTCATTGGCCCAATCTGGTATTTAAGGCAGGAAGGGGCAAGCCTCCCTTCCGGTTTTAGTCCCTGCTACTCCTACTACTAGAGAAGTAGACCTGGGGGTATCCGAGTACCTGTGAGCGCGTTTAGTTCTACGGGAAAGGCGGCTGCTTTAGGAGAAGACCTCTGAAGCGGTTCTAGGAGTTGATACCTGGGGCGTGAGCCATAACATTATAACCGGCCTTAAAAACTTGAAGGGAGTGAACTATCTTGAATTCCGTTCCTATGGAGCCAAGCCCAGCTCAAGTGTTAGCAGGTCAAATCCAGACCTTGTCCCAAATGGTCCAAGAGTTGTCCCATCTCCTGTGTTGGAGCTGAAAATAAACCTTCCGGATCGCTTCTCGGGAGACCGCAGACTCTTCCGCAGCTTCCGAGAGAGTTGCAAACTCTATTTTAGATTAAGGCCACTTTCGTCGAGGACACCACAACAGAGACTGGGGATAATTATTTCCCTTCTGCAAGGGGATATTCAGTCTTGGGAATTCAGTTTAGATTTTAACAGCCCCCATTTGCAGTCTGTGGATGCGCTCTTTGAGGCACTAGGTCTGATCTATGACGAACATCGTGTAGCTTCGGCAGAGGCGCAAATTCAATCTTTAAAGCAAGGACGACGTTCTGCCGAGGAATATTGTTCTGACTTCAGGCGTTGGTCTTTGGACTGTGAATGGACCAACCCAGCTCTTCGCAGCCAGTTCCGTATGTGCCTTTCTGAACAGATTAAGGATTCTCCTGTCCAGCAATCCTATGGTGGGATCCCTGGAGGAACTTATGCAGTTGGCTATTCGGATTGACCGAAGGTTCAGAGAAAAGAAAGCAGAGAAGGGAAGTCCTTCGCCCCATTTCCCTGTTCCTTTTCAAGCTTCTTCCAGTGATCAGGTTGAACCCATGCAACTGGGAGTCTACCGGTTGTCTATGGAGGAACGAACCCGGAGACGTACGTTGGGCCTCTGCTTGTATTGTGGAGAGAAGGGCCATCTGCTTTGTACCTGCCCCGTTAAACCGGGAAAAGACCAGGCCAAGTGAACATGAAGAGAGTACACTTGGGCCTACAAGTAATCTCTCCAAAAAATTCTGTGCTTATACCTGCCCAGCTCATGTATGGTGGACAAGATATATCTGTTCCCGTATTCTTGGACAATGGAGTTGCTGGAAACTTTTTAGACTTGGCTCTTGCCCGGTCCCTGGGTTTCTCAGCTGTTCCTCTTGAATCCGTCATCGCTGTACATGGGTTGGATGGGAATCGCCTGGACAAGTTTGAAATTCATCACCGTTCACCTCCTCTGCAGTTAAAGTTGGGTGCCCTTCACTCCGAAACCATCTCTCTGTACCTAATTCACTGTTCCTCTGTACCTCTGATCTTGGGCTTGCCTGTATTGCCTGTATTGACTGGACTAAGCATGAGATAACTCAGTGGTGACCTCTGTGCTCTTCTTCTTTCTTGTCCCTGCCACTCAGGGTTACTCATACTTGCCCCGAGCAGTTACCTTTTCCTTATCGTGAATTCCACAACGTTTTTTCGAAGAAAGAAGCAGATATTCTCCCTCCTCACCGGGAGTACGACTGTGCTATTGATCTTATCCCAGATTCTAGATTGCCCAAGGGAAGATTATATGCTTTGTCTATTCCAGAGACCCAAGCCATGGAATTGTATGTAGAGGAGAACCTGCAGAAAGGCTTTATTCAGCCTTCCAAGTCATCTGCCGGGGCAGGCTTCTTCTTTGTTGCTAAAAAGGATGGCGGGCTGAGGCCTTGTATTGACTACAGGGGGCTAAATAAAATAACCATCAAAAATACTTATCCCTTGCCACTTATCTCAGTCATCTTCAATCAACTTAAAGGAGCTAGAATCTATTCTAAAATAGATCTTCGTGGAGCAAACAATCTGATACGTATCCGGAGTGGAGACGAGTGGAAAACGGCCTTTAATACTCAGACGGACCACTATGAATACCTCGTCATGCCTTTCGGCCTCAGCAACGCTCCAGCTGTCTTCCAAGATTTGATTAATGACGCCCTTCGAGAATTCTTGGGCTCCTATGTAGTGGTCTATTTGAATGACATATTGATTTACTCCCGCTCATTAAAGCAACATCGAGAATATGTACGCCAAGTACTTCCATCACCTGTACGCTAAATTAGAAAAGTGTGAATTCAAATTCTTCACTTTTCTGGGATATGTTATTTTCCCTGAAGGCTTCGCTATGGACCCCACGAAAGTACAGGCTATTCTCGACTGGGTGCAACCCTCAAATCTTAAGGCCATCCAAAGATTCCTGGGATTCGCTAATTATTACAGGAAATTCATTAGTTCATTTTCTATTCTTGTTGCTCCCATCACGGCACTGACTCGCAATGGAGCTGATCCGAACATCTGGCCGTCTGCCGTAGTTTCTGCCTTCGAAGCTTGAAAAACGTGCTTTCATGTCTGCCCCTGTACTGAGACATCCTAATCCAGACCTTCCCTTTATTGTCGAAGTTGATGCTTCGGATGTAGGAGCTATGCTATCTCAAAAAGACCTTGAAGACCATCGCCTTCATCCCTGTGCTTACTTGTCTCGAAGATTTTCTTCCGCTGAAGATGACGTGGGTAATCGTGAGTTACTGGCCGTCAAGTGGGCATTAGAAGAATGGCGCCACTGGCTTGAAGGAGCAAAACATGTTATCACAATATATACCGATCATAAGAACTTGTCTTACATCGAATCAGCTAAAAGGTTGAATTCCAGGCAAGCACAGTGGTCCCTCTTCTTCTCTCGTTTCCATTTCATTATTACCTTCCGGCCTGGCTGAAGGAACTTTAGGAAAGATGCCTTGTCTCATAGTTTTATCTCTTCTCAAACTCCAGTCTCTGAGCCCTGTTCCATGGTTCCCACTTCTTCTATTTTGATTGCCTTCATGCAGGAACTGGGTAAAGCCCTTCAACAATTTCAACCACAGGCACCTCCTGAAACTCCAGCGGACAAACTCTTCGTGCCTGTACACCTCAGAAAGTCGGTCCTCTCAAAGTGTCATGACAACAAGACTTCTGGACATCCCGGTACTGCACAGACCATCAAAATTATCTCCCGTGTTGTCTGGTGGCCATCATTATCTGTGGATGTTAGAGGATACGTATCGTCCTGTGTTCTGTGCTCCAAGAACAAGGTTTCTCAAAATTCCCCTTCTGGGTTATTACTGCCGTTACCAGCCCTGGTCAGACCTTGGACTCACTTGTCCATGGATTTCATTGTCGATTAACCTCCATCTGCCGGGTGCAACACCATCTGGGTAACTGTGGATCGATTCAGTAAAATGGCCCATTTTATCCCTTTGACCAAGTTACCTTCAGCACGCTCTTTGGCTGCCTTGTTTTTCAAGCATGTGTTTCGCTGTCATGGTCTGCCGGAGGATATAGTGTCGGACCGGGGTTCACCATTTTTTGCAGTTTTCTGGAAGGCCTTTTGCTGCCTCTAAGGCATCAGTCTCAGTCTATCATCTGCCTACCATCCGCAGTCAAACGGACAAACCAAAAGGGTGAACCAATCGCTGGAGCAATATCTATGGTTGTATATATCCAAGAATCACAATGACTGGGCTGACCTTCTTCCATGGGCCGAATTTGCGTACAACTAGGCATGCCACACTTCTTCTCGGTACTCTCCCTTTTATTGCAACCTTGGGTACCATCCCAGAGTCAACTCATTGTCCTCTCTATCTACTGATAGGCCATCCGAAACCAGGGCCACGGCCAACCAGCTTAGGAAGATCTGGAAATCGGTACATCAGTCTTTACTCCGAGCTTCTTTTAGGTCTAAGGTCTTTGCCGATCTACATCGTTCTACCTGTTCCTTCAAGGTTGGAGATTCAGTGTGGCTCTCTACTCGGAATATAAGACTCTGTCAACCTTGTAAGAAATTAGGACCCAAATTTACTGGTCGATTTACCATCTTAAAGCAAGTCAACCCAGTAGCCTTCAGACTGAAGCTTCCTGAATCTCTAAAAATTCCCAGTATGTTCCACTGCTCTTTGTTGAAACCTGCCCGGTCTTCCAAGAGATTCAAACCTCGACAGTCCTCTAGACCTCAGCCAGTTTCGGTGGATGGACATCAATAATTTGTAGTCGAGAAGATCCTTGATTCAAAAAAGGTTCAGGGTCAGTTTCACTAACTAGTTCATTGGAAGGGGTACGGTCCTGAAGGACGGTCCTGGGTACCGCAAAAGAAATCTACATTCAAATTACTCACTGATTTCTTTAAAAGATTTCCCGGAAAACCTGGTTGTCGAGGTTCCTTGACCCCTCCTCAAGGGGGGGTACCGCCGCGACTCGCTCTCCTCTCTGCCCCAGCGTCCCGCCCTTCGTCATGACGACCGGGACGTCACTTCTGCATTGTCCCGGCCATTACCAGGGGACGCTCTCACACTGTAGCGCCGTGTCCCATCATTCAGGGCGGCCGGGCGTGTGCGCAAATTTGGAATTGCTAATAGCCTCAGGTGGCTAATTGTTCCTCCTGTGCCCAAACATTTTCATTGGCCCAATCTGGTATTTAAGGCAGGAAGGGGCAAGTCTCCTTACCGGTTATAGTCCCTGCTACTCTGCATACTTCTGCTGTGTTGTAGCTCATGCTATTATTAATATCGGTGCTGACCCCTTGCCTGGATACTGACACCGTTGTTTTGCCTGTGACCCTTGACCTCTTGCCTGGATACTGACACATCTTATTTGCCTGTGCCCCTGACCCATTGCTCGGATACTGACGCCGCTGAATTGCCTGTGACCCTTGACCTCTCGCCTGTATACTGACTCTGTTGATCTGCCTGTGACCCTGAAAACCCTTTCCGGGACTCTCACTCTGCCTCTTTTGTTATCACCTCTGCTACGTTCTCAGGCTATCAACTCCTACTACTTGAGAAGACGACCTGGGGGCATCCGAGTACCTGTGAGCGCGTCTATTTCTACGGGAAAGGCAGCTGCTATAGATGAAGACCTCTGAAGCGGTTCTAGGAGTTGATACCTGGGGCGTGAGCCATAACACCTAGTGGTATTTAATTTCCCGTTATTGGAGGAGTGTGGTGATAGGCTTAAAGTATCTCCATTTAGCTAGAGAGAGTGGGGAAGAATTGTAAGCCAACATTGTCGAAGGTAACCGTTTGAAGGTGGTGGACTTCCTTCATGATGGCTTCTTTCGCCATAAAGTAGTGCATTCTGAGGACCGGGATCTCAGCACCCGAAGGGCTCGATCAAGGAGGAGGTGATCCTCGGGGGTCAAGGGGGAAAGCTTTGTAAAACATTTTTTGATGTAAAGTTCCAAGTGGGCAGGTTCAACATGTTCAGGTATCCCATGGATTCTCAGGCTGTTGCACCATGCCCGATTGTCTTGGTCTTCTTGACCATTTTGTAAGCGGATGATATCTTGGCACATTTGATGAAGGTCTGTTACAAATAATTGTTGGTAAGGCACCACATCTTCTACTCTATGTTCTAGGTGGTCTGTTCTATCCCCTATTTTCAGCAATGTCCGCTTTCAGAGAATGGAGAACCTATACAGGAGGGACATGGTGTCCTGACAGGTAGCAGGTGAGTGGTCTTCATCGTCCTGATCTGAATCAGAGTGTTCGCTTGTTTCCTGTTTGCAGAGGTAGGGAAAGGAGGTCGCCTCCCGTCGGTGCAAGGAGGTTAGTAAACAGGCTGCGGGTGGGGTGGGTGTGGGGGAGGGGGTAGTGCAGGTGGGAGGATCTAGTTGCTACCCATTGGATGTCTCTGGGTCAAGAGGAACAGAAAGTCATGGTTAGTCCCTAATCATATGCAACTCGAAGGGTGAAAGGATGGCAGGGAGGCATGGAAATTCCAGAAATGTTTAGGAGTTGGTGGTATGGCTCAGGCCGTTTGTTGTGTAAGCAAGTGGGAGACACAGTCCTTTGGATTTAGGTTTGATAGCTAACATACCACGTTAATAGTTGAAAAAAATGTTATGTCAAAGAGCTATCATCTGTTATTCTGGCGGGTCTTGTCATAAACTTACAGAACTGATGGTAGAGGTCTTCTCCTATAACAGCTACCTTTCCCGTAGAGCTTGATGTGCTCACAGGTACTCAGATGCCCCCAGGACATAACTCTAATGTAGTGCAAGTTTATGCGCAACACCACAGTGAACAGGTAGGAGGAGCCAATCCGAAACGTAGCGAGCAGTCCGAAGGTAGGCCTAGGTCAGGGGTCCGAAGCAGACAGGATGGTCAGGGAAATCACCAAACAAGCAGAGTCCACACTAATAAACAGTGAGCATTCCATAGACACCTATACAATACAGAGAGCATTCTCTCGACCACCAGTCAAAACACAATACATACTAGTGACTTCTGTTCAAGGCCAACCCTGTTCTGAAACGATCTATAAAATGGTTGCCCTTAATTTTCTGATGTTGTCACATTGCAGACTGTGTAAAATCTTTGGTAGCTTTACTATACATACCCCAAACCTATGGTGGATTTGCTATGCATCCTCAGATCTGTGTCTGTTGCTTTATAATACAGCCCCGTTGCTAATCTCCTTTGGTGACAACATGTAGACCTCAGTTTTCTGGTGGTGATCTAATTTACTCTGTCTCTTGGCATGATGGAGAACAAGTTTTCCTGTGCCAGAATGCCGCCATACCCAGCAGACCACTTCCAGTACAAACATATGATAGAATTTAGTAGATAAACTTGTACATGATAATTTTGAGATCATGTACATACTACATCTAGGGTTGGTTATCCACTGGTGATTGGAAAACAACAGTGAAACCTCATACCAATGGTGGACACACTTACAGGCAGTGAATGTACCTAAATAGAGGAAGCAGCACCCAAAAATGCCTTATTCCCACTGCTCCTGTCCACCAATGCAAGTTGGTATGGGTTATTGAAACCAATAAGCTCCATCCTGATTCCCATTTACATAATTTTACAAGCATTACAAAATGGAGTCACCAGTTGAGAGTAGTAGACAAGCCGGGTCAGTACCAGAACAGAAGGGAGAAGTGCCAGTTTGCCGTAAATAGGCAGTCCAATTACAAATCAGGCGGTCGGTAATGTCATACAACAGCTGACTGCCGATAGGAAACGCTAAAGTCGCACCCCGTTGCCAAGCAATGGGCATGCATACCCAGTCCAGCCAACAGTGCACCCAGAAGTCATGTCCCATTGGTAGGCAATGGGCGTGCACTGTCGGCATCGGAGACAGTCTTACTCTCAGACACGTACTATAATGTAATTCAACAGGGAAGATATAAAATGAAAAAACACTTGCATTTTCTAGTTCACCAGGTTGTATTAAGAAATCTCTGTCCCTTTTCTTTATGTATGCTGCTGCTCCTCTGACTTGTGTGTTTGTCCTGTCTTGCCTATGTGTGCTGATCATTGTTGCTAACTCTTCTTTATCTTTGTTGCAAATACTGTGCTGCAGATGTATCATCATTACGGATTCTATTGATTAAAGTCATGTAGTGTCATTCAATATGCATCACTGCAAATCGCAGCTTGTATATTTAAACACTGCAGCAATTTACCATGCTGGGGCTGCTCTTGGAGCTCTGGCAAAGTCCCACCTCCTCCACGAACAGTTTTTACTATTTATCTGCAACCTAGTGCTGTCGGTGAATGGAGGAAGTGCTATGCGCATGTATGATGAGATATCCAGCGAAGTCAGAGGGGCCCATTGAAAATGACAGGTAACACCATCCTGCGATGGTATTATCTTGCTGCGAAAAGCAAAAAGCTTAAGAAACTGGAGAACTTCCCAGACCCCATATTAATATATGTGGTCTGCATTAAGAGACGTTAGCTAGGTTATATCAGGAGAATTGTATGATTTCCCCTGCATGGAACCCTTCATAAGTTACGTGATGGCCATTTTACGCATATCATCTTAATAAATAGACCCCTTTGTGTGTGTTGCTTTTCAAGTAGTTACTTTCTATGGTTGTCTCTGGTAGTTGTGAGGAATGAGTGAGCAGGGTGATTGTGTAAGTTGATAATGGGTGGGAGCAAAGAACTCCTTAGAGTAAATGCAGAAGATCTGCATGGGTGTGTAAGGCTGGGTAAACACTACAGGTTTTTCAGCCGATTATCTGGCCAAGCATCTGTAAACCGACTGTTCGGCTCGATATGGCAGTGGTGTGTTTACTTACACAATGACCAATAGTCTTTCCAAAGCAATGATCGTCAGTTCATACTCTTGTTCCAACTGCCTTCTTTTCCTGCAGTGTGTATGCACTCATGATCACAATCTCAATAGAGTTTAGTAAGTCATGACTTTTTCAGCTGATGCCAGCAATCAACATGTCCCGGTGAATAAATGTAGAGAGTGCTGTAGATGGATTAATTTGTTCATTCATTCTAAAACTGAAAATTTTGTTTCAGTTACTGAAGCTAACGACATTTGTAATGACATGTGGATAGCTATAAAAAGATGCTCAGGCTCGGTTCCTTGAGAACCGAACACACCCGAACTTAGGGGATCCGAGTACAGAGCCAGCTCGGCTCTTTAGCGCGCCCTCAGGTTCGAAAACGAGGCAAAACGTCATTGTTACGTTATCGGATCTCGCGATTTTTGGATTCCTTATAAAGATCCAACATAACGGTGGGTAGGTGGAAGGGAGGGCGGGCCCAAGGAGAATTCCATTTTGCACCCTTTTTCTTTTCTGCCACTGCTGTGTGCCAATGTTTCCTAGAAACTGCTATGTGTTTGTGTTATTGCACTGTCGCTTACCATCCAGCCAGGTCGCTGCAGTATTTGTCCGAAAGTATATGAAAATAATATTATGATCTGTGAGGTGGTCAAAATTGACTGCAAATGACTTGAAAATAGTGTTATTGGGGTTAATAATAATGTAGGAACAAAAAAAAAATAATAAAAAAAAAATATGTATTAGCATATTTTAGGATTTTTTCTAAAAAATCAAAAACCAAAACACACGAGGGCGGTTTTGCCAAAACCAAAACACGAAGCTAATCCAGATCCAAAACCAGTTCACTGGGGTCAGTGAGCATCTCTAATAAAAAGGCAGTTAATCTCTGGGATAGGAGTGAATGAATACTGTGCTGTCATTCTCAAATTGACTACAGGATCAGATGAAGAGCACAGATCTAAAGGTAAATCGTGTATAGTGTGTACACATGTATTGGCAGATTGATTGGAACTTACGTTGTAAAATCATTAGTGATAACAAATTGGTTGAAAGTTTTTGTAGTGTGTACCCAGCCTAAGTGAGTACAGTGGGACTGTTTGATAGTAGTGAGTGTGTACAGTGGATATATAGGCAAATTATAATAATCAATAATTTAATTTCCTTGAAAACACCATAGCAGCCCTAACAAATGGCTCAATCCTTAATCAGCTGAGTAGACAGGAACAAATGCCTCCAGAACGAATGTAGTGTGACTCTTCCTTCCTTTGTTGTTTTGTGTAACTTTCCAAGCTGTCTCTGAAGAACATATAACATGGAGGGAATATTTGGGATGCCATCAAGATTTTCATACAAATGAAATTGTCAGTGAGTATAATTTTCCTATTTCCTCCTCAGACTCCATGTCAGCCCTAACGAGTGGGATGTACAGCTAGCAATAACACAGGGTGGGACCAAAAGAGAAAGCCAACACTGATCAATTCATGCATATAAATATCTTATTGATCAACTGCTTGAAGAATATTCCTCCCAAACTGAATGTCAGTTGACGTAGTGTCTGAAAAAGGTATGAAGCCAGAGCCCTGTGTGCCTAGGTGGTTGCCACTGTCCTTCACATCCGTTCCTTTGATAAGCATATGTAATGACTTCTGCAATCCAGTGTCCTTGGTTGGAACTTTCCCTTAACATGGGAAGTAGAGAGATGATACCTCTTTCTGCATTCCTTTGTTCTTGACAAATAAACAGAAATTGGTGTAGGGTTGAGCCATTGCGGACAGAGCAAACACATGCTATCCCCCTTTCCCCTGCAGGGGTTTCTTATATGGCACTAATATGGAAATTACTGAGGATAGGGATCTAGAAGAAACTATTTCAGGTAACTAAAAGGCAGTTAAGCAATGCACCAAGTAATGAGAAAGGTAAGTCAGATGCTTGGTTGCATAGGAAGGGGAATCAGTAGCAGAAAGATGAAATAATGCCACTGTATAGGTCATTAGTATGGCCTCATCTAGAAAACTGTTCAATTCTGGAGGCCAAATCTCCAGAAAGATATAAATACATTAGAGACTGTACAAAGAAGGTCAACTAAAATAGTGCATGGCCTACAGCACAAAACTTACCCAGAAAGACTAAAAGAACTTAATATGTATAGTTTGGAGCAAAGAAGGGAAAAGAGGGCACATGATAGAAACTTTCAAATATATCAAGGGTTTTAGCAAGGTACAGGAGGGAAACGTACTTCAAAAAAAGAAAGATGTTTCAGAACATGAGGACATGCACTGGCGGGAAGTAAGTTCACAGGAAATTTGAGGAAAAACTACTTCACAAAAAGGGTAGTGGATAAGGGGAAGAACCATCCATCAGAAGTGGTAGAGGCTAATACAGTAGAGCAATTTAAACATGCTTGGGGCATACATAAGGTCATCCTTACAAAGAATAAAGTATTAAATAGGGTTTGAGGTTACCAAAGGTTAAAAAATGGGCAGACTAGAAGGGCCAAGCGGTTCTTATCGGCTGTCAAATTCTATGCTTCTATGAGTTCAGTTCCAAAGCGAACGAGAATAACCTGCTTGAAATCAAATTATTTCTAACTACTTCTAAAAGCTGGCAATAATTTTGTCCGGCTCATTTAAGCATATCTGCATGGAATAAGGTACGACCTAGTAAATGTTTCTGTTTTTTCTTTTATTCTACTGCAAACCAAAGAAACACATATGTGGATACCAAAATGTTTCAATTTCCACAATTTTCTGGAAGAAATGGTGCATAGTTTTTGACACAATTGTGTATTAAATAATGCTTTTTAGCAGTTTGCAAAGAAAAAAGAAAAGCAAAAAAATAAAGGAAGCAAAACCATGTAGCACTGCAGGGGGAGGGGGCAAATTTAAAATGTATGGGGAGGCTAAGAGCTGGGGGAGAGAGTGTCTCCTAGCTCAACTCTAAATTGCTGTATAAAAGGTACAGCTTTCCAGTATTTGTGTGCTACATGCAAAAGCAGCCAGTACCCTTCCCCCTGGCCTGATGGGGAGCTGCTAATGCTTGATTCATTAAAAACTCCAGTTTTAACCAACCCCTCTCAAGATCTCTGAAAGGGTACGGAAACTACACTGGAAGTGGGAGGTTGAAAATATAACTCCCACTGTGGCAGTATCCTTTGTTGTCAGAAGTCAGGAAGATTTCTCATACAATATTTTGGGTCCCATATAGACTGAAGTTCTTGGGACAGGTATACTCACTCTAAGGGCTAGATTTACTAAGCTGCGGGTTTGAAAAAGTGGGGATGTTGCCTATAGCAACCAATCAGATTCTAGCTGTCATTTTGCAGAAGGTACTAAATAAATGAAAACTAGAATCTGATTGGTTGCTATAGGCAACATCCCCACTTTTTCAAACCCGCAGCTTAGTAAATCTAGCCCTAAGAGGATGAAGTCCTTTAGACAATTGGTTGAGAAATTTGGTATCCTAAATTTTTACAACTGAGTCATGCCCTGCAAAACATTGAACTTCAGGACATCCCCACACATGGGATACTACTCATATTATAATCTAAAGTCAACTCAACTTTTCTACATAGATCATATTTATTCCAATAAAACCATTTCTGTCCCAGTAATTCCATCTGCCCAAAATGCTTAACCACCTAGGACAAATTAATTAATCTCTTGTGGGACTGCTCTAAAATCAAGAGGTTTTGAGAACAGCTTATAATTCATCTTGAACCAGATCCCTGTCTTTAGGGAATACTCTTGAGGGGTGGGGAGGGGGGGTTGCAGAAGGGGTTGGATGAAGCTAAACAGTTTCAGTGAATCAAGCTTTAGCAGCTCCCATCATGGCTGGTGGAAAGGATCATAGATCATCCACAATCTTCCCAGTAGGTAAAATAACAATGGGCAAAGAAAAAAATCACAGCATGTAAATAAAATGTTCATCAGCATACCAAAAACAGTCCGTGTGTGGCCACTTTGACATTCAATAGATTATTAGTATAAGGTAGGAGTTAATTATGCGGTAAAAAAAGGAAATTTTTCATAGCACTAGACATTAAATAAGTTTGTTTGGTTGATTTAGTACCAGATAGACAATGAAATGGATTATTGCATATCTGCACATTAGCGGTAAATAACCCCCCCCAAAAATTTCAAGGGCAGCATGGAAATTAAATCTCCTAATATAGTAAACTGAAATGGAATTTAAGATATACACCATTAGGTAAATATTAGTGCTACTATATTGAGACACATCTTACCATATAAGTTACAAATGTGGTTGAAAGCATATGTGCAAATTAATGCTACACTGTCCTCAGCCAGAAAAAAAATAACACTTCCAAAATGTGTTAAATTACTATTGAATTATTTAGACACAATGGCAACTTGGGCACAGAAATGCTATATGATGTTCATCATAGGTAAATATAAATGTGTGTGAAACAACAAAATACTTCAAATAATTTGGAGATATTAAAGTGTAATTGAATTAACTTTTCTTTGAAAAATTAAATTCAATAAGATTTAATGTTAAAACAATTCATGATGCAGGTTTAAACTATTCCAAAATATTAGCATTAGTGTGTATGTAATACTGAAAGACTCAGTGTCGCAATAGTGAAAAGTCTGGGAACGACATTAAAGCTCTAGGCCATGCATACAATAAGGGTGTAACAATTTCATAAGAAACACATTTTACAAAAGGAAGGAGTCTGTGCACTTGCGTATTTTCTAACTGCATTATGTAACTACAAAGGAAATATTTATTCTTGCTCATAATTGTGACGTGTGTGTGTATATATATCTCAGTATATACAGATGGTGATAGCCATAGCTGTTTAGCTCTAAAATATAAATATTGAGCAGGGTTGTGTCTATCACTACATAAACTTATGCAAAGAATGTTTGTGCCTTCCAATTACCAATCATTGTGTATAATTATATATATATATATATATATATATATATATATATATATATATATATATATATATATATATATATATAGGATACTTGTTAGTACTTCATTGTTTTAGTTTTATGTATGGAATTGCTGTATCCAGCACTGTAGAACAAAAACACATTTGATAGGTTGATAGCACCTATCCAGTCTCAAAAAAGAACATGTCCCCACACCCAGCAACAGAATAGATAACATATTAAAAATATATTTTAATTAAATACAAAAACATACAAGGTGAGTAAGCTGTAACCACCCAGTGAGCCTTGTCCAGATTGTTAAGTTCATCTCAAAGCACAATACTGAAAAATGTAATTTCCTCTTTACATCTTAGTTCAGAAGGCAAGTTTCTTCATCATGAGGTAAATGCGGGAATCCACCTCAAACCCGTGCAGATTATTAGCATCTCCCTGTAGTCTCATCAGCAGGCCACCATATGATACATATGCAGACCTGTAGGGAGGCAGGACACAGTTATGTGGGCTACATCATGAAGGGAACATGGTGTGATGCAAAGGGTGGAAAAGTATCAGTACATGAAGGAAGATAGAGAAGAAGTGGGAATGCTTACAGACGAGTGGCAGCTTCTGTGGAAGTTTCATCCCCTTCTATCCGATAGACCTTTCCATACATAACGTATTCAAACTGGTCTGCTCTGAGAACAAAAAACACTGTCAAGTGAACATTACCAACACTCCTAATCCCGCAAATCAGGACAGGGTATCAAGTATTTTGTATGTATTCAAATCACTATTGCACCTGGAAGGCCGGTCATCATTGGGGTTGTACTCGCCATCATCCAATGTTCCATCTTCATAGAGTGTGTTGGCAATAACCAAGCGGAATTTATCTCCTGAGAAGAAATCAAAAATAATTTATTTCAGGTAACCATTTATGTACATAAAATAAAAAGCAATACCAGACAACAAAATTATCACTCACCCAGATCCACAGGATAAATTTGTATATTCACATCAAGAATCAGATCCATCTTAAATGACTCACTTTCACAATGCAGCCTTGAAACTGTAAAAGAAAATACAAAATAAGAAGGAGAACCTAAATAGAGTAGGTAAAATACATGCTTCCATCGCTGATCTACTTTGTTCAGATGTTTAGTTTAGCTGGAGACGAAACAAGCATGGTGGTCTCCACTTCACCCACACCTCCAGGCATGGAAGCAGAGAAGAATGTGGGGTTGGACTGCTCTTTTCCCAAACGCTGCATACTCAAAGTTCTTCTACCTGGTTTCTTGACTCACATTGCCAACTGTTGAACTACATGCTATCCAGATTTTCAACCTCTTCTTTATTGAGAGATATAATCCCCATGGATAATTCCAGTAACTCAAAGAACATTCTCAGCCTGGCCCCTAATTTAGTATGCTTTATTATACATTCCTACCATTGTCTTAGGCAATTTCAACATCCTGATTGATGATCCACATTTTCCTTCTGCCTCCATACTCTAACATCCTCTTCCAGTGGACTACCATTTTTATTCATCATGATGTCCTCTGCCTTTTTTATGTTTAATCCTTTGTTCAGTTTCTGATTTCCTTAACATTCATTTCCCTTTCAGACCAACTGATATCTCTTCCCCCATCTATTTAACCATTTTATACGCTAACTCAACTAAGCCTTTTCATATCCACAGAAATCTCAGTTTTATTATTTTTCAACAATTTTCCACCTCTGGTCGACAACATCTCTCCGCAATTTCTATTCTCTTCTGTCCTGATATGACAGTCCCACATTTTAAACAAAGTGGGGCTGACATTGATCAAGTGGCTCCAGCTATTCCTTTTTTTCTCTGCATTGATCATGACCTCACCTCCGTCGTGGCACACAAAACAGAATACTGGATTAAAAAAAAAAACTGTCCTACAAAGTAGAATGTTATCAGCAAAATTCTCATGCTTTCTCAAATATTCTATTTACCACCACTACTACCAACATTTTTTGGACACTGCCAAGACAAATATATTTTTTTTCGCCCACTTACAATCAGGCTTCTAAAACCAAACATTACAAAACGACCCTTTAATACATATAAATCTCTACTTAACACTCCCATACCAAACCCTCCAACCACCATCGCTGCCCAAGATCTTGCTTCCTACTTCCAGGACAATATTCAATATGAAACAGTAATGTTCGCCCCAATCTACATCTGCTCAATTAATTCCCTGCAACCTCTGACTCCTTCTCTTCATTTGATACCAAAAATAAAAATAAAGGGATTATTTAGAGTGAGACGTGCAAGGATTTGTATAGCGTATCTTTGTATTTTTTCGCACTGCGCATGCTCAGAAAGTGAACGTACACAACTGCGGTTATCCAGAAACTGATTTTTTTGGGCACTGACAACTCCTAACACCTGAAGAGGTGTGACAATGGGGAAGGAAGGAGTGTCACTGATTAGGTGTCATACTTGACTCTGAATTTACCTTTATTCATATCCAATCTGTCACCAAATCACATTACATACATCCAGAATATGTACATATCTCATGCAAGGCACTGCAAAAACTTTAATCCATGCACCAATTATCTCCTAAATTGACTATTGCAATTCCCTTCTTACTAATCTCCCTCTAACTAGATGTTCACCCATAATTTTCATTTTGACTGCAGCGACTAGACTAAATTTCCTCTCTATAAATTCTTCTGCTGCTGCTCTGTCAGTTCCTACTTTGGTTGCCAGTACTTTACAGAATCCAATATTTAATGCTCCTCCCAGTACACAAAGCCATTAATAAAACATTTAATAGTCACTTGTTATTTATTCCCATTCCTTCTTTCAGGACTTTTTTCAGACTTTATTACGTTCCTCATAAAATAAAAAAGACTTTTGTAGCCTTTAAATCTTCAAGCAATGTCTGAATACACACCTCTCCAGGCAAGTTTAGCAAATTCATAAGGCACCTTCTTTACCTCCCTAAACTATTCTACACAATTACCATCCATCTACATAATTCATACAAACCTTGCATTTATTCCCTCTATATACTCAACTTAAAAAAAAAATTGCTGCGCTACTGGAAAATATAGTCCCATGAAGCACTTTTTCCATTGCAATCTTAAAGGACCAAACTGAAATCTGTACCATTTGACTTTTGATATCAACTTCCTATTTCTCAGCAGTTTGTTTAGCAGGGCCTTCTTGCTGCTTTGTCTATTTGCTACTACCCAATGCTGTGTTATTTTTCAAACAAGATCCCACTGCACTCAGTTGCCAGGGAGCAAAAAATAAAATAAAACACGCTTGTAAAACAATAATAAAAGTAAAAGTAGAAGTCTTAGTTGCATAAATTTCCAAAAACAGGTGTAATCCATTCACCAAGATGCTTCTGCTAAGAGGATTGTCAGAACTTTTATGAACCTTATGAAGAAGTACTAGGTCACATATATCAATTCTATATTTTTACATTGAGAGCAAAATTTACCAGGATGCAAATAAGGGAATGAGCTCACTACAACTGCCCAAAAAAAAGTAAACAAGATCCCACTGCCAGCCAGCAAAAATGACAATTTAAATATATGCCTCTATAACAAAAGTAAAAGTTTGTTTTGTTCTTGTTTCAGTTTGTGTGCACTCATAGTGAGCCTTATTACCACCTTTGCCAAGTAATAAACGGAGTAACTTACCTTTTTCTTTTGTGCCTTTGTTTTATTACTGCATTTGTTCCCAATATCCCAAATGAGTAAGACTATGTCGGCACTGTGTAAATACATGTAAATAAATAATACATTACCTCGATCAAATTTTCGTCCTTCTGGGTCAATATCCTTCACGTCGAAGATATCTTCAAACAAAATACCAGCCATGACACAGAGTAAGCGGAGAGGAATCTGAGAGAGGAAAGGGATATAGGTGAGAAAAGGGCCACGGGCAAAGGAAGAATTATAAAACAAAATTTTAAAGAAGCGCAATATCCAAAATGGATTTTAACCACAAAGTTTTTTATTCCATATGCATGGTAGCCAGTTTCCTTAGGCCTTTACTTTTTTCATTTCAAATGATAAGAAATAAATTAGCTAATGAATGGAAATGTACACACTTTCGGTCATTAACACATTAATTTTCTGCACGTTATAAAGCAGTCAAAGTACATGGTTGTTTTTGTTGTCCTTCAATATCTGTGTATGAGTACTGAGAAACAAGCAGGTATTAGCCTAGCTGCTTTGTATTTTTATATGTAGATGTTAGACAGGGTTGCATGATATTATTGTGTGCTTTTGCTTAAAAGGTCAGTCATGTGCGTAAATAATAATGAATACAATTATTTTAGAAATGCATGATGACCATTTAAACTTACCTAGACAAGCTGTGCTTTTTAGACATATATTCATGTCATCAAGCAGAGTTGTTTAATATTTGTGACGTTATATCAGGGCACAAATTTGCTGTGCTCTATGTATTGGATAAAACTGTATCCAGAGGGCAGGTTTGTGCATAACAAAAAAATAAACAACTCTGTCTGATAGTATAAAGACATTGCAGAAAATCATAGACAAAGGCTACAAAGAAAAACAAATGCAATTAGAAAATTTGCAGAATGATATGTTCAAGTCCTCAAACATTAAAATATTTTGAGCAGAGAAAATTCTGTTAATGTGCTTAGTATGGAGCTATATTTTTTGAGAATAATATTTTATGACAGTAGAAAGTACATTGTCTTTGCATGGGACAATTTCTTGTTTTGTGTGGGTTAAGCACTGAATGTCATTGAGATGATGTGCCAGAGTAACAACATAAGATATATAAAGCAGAAAGCCAAGTATCTGAAACATTATACATTAAGAAAACTATTTGCAGGTGTAGTCAATTAGACTATTTAACATTAAACTGTATTGTAAGCTGGCCAGGCGATAGCTATCCTTTTAGGCTGCCAATTTGGAGGTTAGTGTGTTGTTTTTCAGATCTCTGGGAATCTTCTGCTTTTACAGCTTACCTCTGAAAAGTCAGATTGGGTAGGAGCGATTGCACACAGGATGCTTGGTACTCACCCACTATACATTCTAACAAAGCTGCACTCACTACAGCTTGAATGACTCTTGGGGGGGTATTCAATTGTTAGCGAGACGGGTGAAAATCCAGCGCTCTAAAAAATATTACCGTTAATACGGTAATTTGCGCATAAATACCGTTAATACGGTAATTTACACGCTGGATTTCAACTCGCAGCTCAGGGAGCTGCGAGCTGAAATTCAGCGAGTAATTACCGTATTAACGGTAATATTTTTAGAGCGCGGGATTTTCACCCGTCTCGCTAACAATTGAATACCCCCCATAAGATATGATTTATTATACTACCAAGAAATGTATTCCAAGCACATACACTTTTTTTCAAGTGACCCGTAGCACATATGTTCTGTTTCCATGAAATATTGTGTAATGTCCCTACTTTTACTATAGGGTTCAATGCTTTGACCGTATCAAATGAACTGCTGGAACATATAGTCTTTGGATAACAAATACTGATGCACATAAAGGTTTTTTTTTTTAAAAAACAATACATCCTAGGAGGAAAATGGAACCTCTCTGCCATTACGCAATGCCTCTCAACATTGTTAACAAGACTTGATGGGTATAAAAGTGTATACAACATTGCAAAGCAGTGGTGTACCTCCAGAGTGGATGTGGTCCATGAGATCCATGCCACTCCGAGGTAACAGCACATTCTATTGCAAATTACTTATCTGTACTTCCAGGCAGTGAAACTAAGCTTGGCAGGGGCACATGGAAAAGATGGCAATAATTCAGAGCAAGGCTCATTCAATTGGATTCACTGCAGAATGACCTCACGGACAAATCCTGGGTCTCATTGCAGCTGAGGGCTGTGAACAATGTGGGTCAGAGATACTATTGTAGTATTTGTGTCCTGGGTCTCTCTGTATCCATCATCACCATTTATTTATATAGCGCCACTGATTCCGCAGCGCTGTACAGAGAACTCATTCACATCAGTCCCTGCCCCATTGGAGCTTACAGTCTAAATTCCCTAACACACACACAGACAGACAGAGAGACTAGGGTCAATTTTGATAGTAGCCAATTAACCTACTAGTATGTTTTTGGAGTGTGGGAGGAAACCGGAGCACCCGGAAGAAACTCACGCACACACGGGGAGAACATACAAACTCTTCACAGATAAGGCCATGGTCGGGAATTGAACGCATGACCCCAGTGCTGTGAGACAGAAGCGCTAACCACTGAGCCACCGTGCTGCCAGTATCCTTTCAGTTTCCCATGGGCATGTTAAGCACCACTGCTCTATAATTTATCAGATGCAGTCACCATGACATGGGGTATTTCCCCTTATTTGGGCAAACCCTTAATAATTGAGATGCCTCACAGAGAGCATCATACAGGCACAAAATCTACATCTAAGTTAGTCCATGAGAGGATGCTGGTTTCTTATCAGTTTGACTAGGTGACCAGCAATACCAAACCTAATGTTTTCACTGTGTACACCTTTCATGATACTGCATACATAAGCCCAAAGTGATAGAACCATAGTAATGTACATTTCAGCATGTGCAGGCTCTTTGTACTGTTCCTGAAACATATCCAATTGGTCACCCCCTTCTTCATGTCAGTTTAGAACTGTAAACTACTATGATATCAGCTAAGCACACCCATGGGTAAAAAAAAAAAAATGAGGCACCTTAGCAACCTAGCATAAGCCTGCGATAACTTTCCACACTGCACATAACTTGCTAAAAGGAACACAAGTTACAAGCACAGAGACAAAGCATAAAACCAATTAGCCACAAAACAAACAATTTATTTTTATTTCCAAATTTGTCCAAAGAACCTTACACACTGATAGGATGACATACTTGCACGTTGCCCATGACAAACCGCGAATATCAGTCACCACTGCCAGCGTGCAATACTTAACATACTATGGTATTCTGAATACATATAACCCGCGAAAATATGATCACGACAGACAACGTGTACGTACTGCTAGAAATAGAAACTCCAATACCGCTTCTCCCAGCACCGCACGCCGCTGCAGATACTTTTCCGGTTCCTGGCTACGTCACTTCCCTTCTCCGCGTGCCATTTCCCTTTTCGGTTACCAGGGAGACCGGGTCTCATAGCTTTAGACGTATTAGCTATTAGGCAGACGGTTAATTTCAACCATATAACTTGAGACAGTGGGCAACTCACCAGCTGCTACATATCTATATTTTATAATCATCTAATTGAACACACCGCACCATGTAAGCGCTAGTCACGTCATTTGTGGGACTGGGATATATTTCGTTTGTATATTAAGATAGGGGGATATTCTATGACTGGGGGAGTCTATTAAATATAAACTTTCACTGTACCTATGCAGATAACTCAGATGATATAGTACCCAAGATTGCATCGGAGTGGCATGTTTGAAATATATTAATGTTTTAGACATGGTTTGTTATTTTTTGTCATGACTTAAATTATGTAAATCCCGTTAATATTTAGTTGTTTATCATCATTATCATTTATTTATATAGCGCCAGCAAATTCCTTAGCGCTTTACATTTGGAAACAAACATTAATAAAACAATACTGGTCAATACATACAGACAGAGAGTAAAGAGGGCCCTGCTGGCAAGCTTACAATCTAGTGGACCAGCTAGAATGCAATGGTAAAAAGTATTGAGTGGGCTGTGTGATCAGTAGAGGATGGTAATAGGGTAATCTAGGGAGATTAAGATGGTGGTTGAGGAATATTATAAGCTTGTCTGAAAAGGTTGGTTTTCAGAGAACGCTTGAAGGATTGAAGACTAGAGAAAAGTCTTACTGTGCAAGGGAGGGAATTCCACAAAGTGGGTGCAGCCCAAAAGTCCTGTAATCGGGCATGGGAGGATGTGATGAGAATAGAAGAGAGACGTAGATCTTGTGCAGAACGGAGGTGTCGAGTTGGGAGATATTTTGAGATAAGTGAGGAAATGTATGTCGGTGCAATTTTGTTGACGGTCTTGTATGTTAGTAGAAAAATTTAATATTGGATTCATTGAAAAACAAGTAACCAATGTAGAGACTGACAGAGTGGCTCAGCAGAGGAAGAATGGTTTGCAAGGAAAATCAATCTAGCTGCTGCGTGCAAAATAGATTGTAGGGGTTCAAATCTAATTTTGGGAAGACCAGTAAGGAGGGATTTGCAATAGTCGATGCGTGAGATGATGAGTGCATGAATTAATGTTTTTGCAGTGTCCTGTGTGAGATATGTGCGTATTCTGTAAATGTTCTTTAGATGTATGTAACATGATTTAGATATTGAGTTGTCTGAAAGCGCTTCAATCAGCTGGAGAGAATAGACACAGACCAAGTTCTGTATAGAAGGAATATTCTCTGTTTATTGATACCAAGATACAAGATTTTTTAGCCTGAATAAATGAATCCTACGTCATAAGCATACAATAGTCTATGTGATGCGCTGCGGATTAACTATCTCACATATTCTTGAGGTGTTTAACTTTCTTCCCCTTCTCAGACAGATGTGCCATTTATTCTTATCCCAAGGGGGGCTGGAGTTTATCCTGTCTGCCATATCGAAAATCATGGTCACAGCTTCCACACTACAAGCTGAAAATGAAACCACCTATTGTTCACAAATCTCGCTACATTCTTACAGGAGTTCTCTATGTCAGCTTAACCTCAAGGCTGTGGGCTTACATCTTGCAAAACTGCATTGCAGCAGAAAATTGAATAACCTCTTTTAGCAAATAATATATCTGCGAGTTAAAATCGCTGAACAAAGGCCTTATGAGGCCTTAACAAAATATCATATTTAAGAGAGTCGATGTGGGGAATAAACAATAGTTGTGAGGCAAGGATTACACCTAGACAGCGAGCTTGCAGTGTGGGATTTATGGTCATGTTGTCAACAGAAATAGAAATGTCGGGCAGGAAGCTTCTGTTTTTGGGTGTGAATATTATTAATTCAGTTTTTGAAAGATTGAGTTTTCGAGAATACATCCAAGATGTAATGGCAGCAGAAAGACAGTACCGCAAGACAACACAGATGGTGAAAGATCAGGAGAGGATAGATAGATTTGTGTATCGTCCGCATAGAGATGGTACTGAAATCCAAAGGAGCTTATTAGTCTTCCAAGAGAAGTGGTGTAGATAGAGAATAGCAGAGGACCTAGGACTGAACTGTGTGGTACTCTAACTGATAAAGGAAGTGGAGCAGAGGTGGATACAGAGAAATTAACACTGAAAGAGCGATTAGATAGGTAGGATGAGAACCAGGATAGGACAGTGCCTTCAAGACCTAGGGATTGTAGCATTTGTATGATTGTAGCGTTTGAGATCCAGGAGAATTAAAAGAGAGTAATGGCCTTCAGTTTTTGCTGTGATCAAATTATTGACAACCTTGGTCAGCGGAGTCTCTGTGGAGTGTTGAGAGCGAAAGCCTGACTGAAGAGAATCCATGAGGTTGTTTGCTGTAAGAAAGTGTGTGAGGTGAGTGTAGGCAATTCTCTCGAGATGTTTGGAGGGGCATGGGAGCTGAGAGATGGGGCAGTAATTTGAGAGAGAGTTTGGGTCAGAATTTGTTTTTTTCAAAATAGGAGTAATCACTGCATGCCTGAATAGGGATGGAAAAATACCAGTAGGTAGAGAGAGAGAGAGAAAGATTACAGATTTTAGTTAGAGGTGGAATGAGCACAGGAGACAGGGACCTACCAATTTGTGATTGTATGGGATCAAGAGGACAGGAGGTAGAATAGGAAGATGAGAAGAGAGTAGAAACGTCCTCTTCATTTGTGGGATCAAATGGAGAGAGTGTCACAGGGTGCTACAAAGGAATTGAGCTGATTGCTTGTCGAGGGAGATGATACTATTTTAAGCAATTGTATATGTAGTAACCGCAGTGTCGGTGCTGGCTCTTAGGCGCTCTCCCCCATCCTTGGTGGCGGCACCCTGTCCATCATTCCCACCGCTGTGCTGCTTACCTTAGGAGGGGGATGCAGCATTGTCTGCTCATGAAGAGTTGGTGTGGTTCTTGACCATGACATCATAGCCCAGCAGCAAACTCCAAACCCATCAGGGGCTGGCTTTGCTAAGGGGAATCTCCCAGGCCGGTCCCATAGTGAGCCACCTTGGGCTGGGTCACTGGACTACCTGCATTTTCCTAATAGGCTGCTGAGCCGAATCTCTCCACCTGGGTTAAAAGCCAGCCTGCCCCTGGTAGCCCATCACATTCACATGCAAGTAGCTGCTGGCTGATTCTCCATGTCAGCAGCAAGTGCTCTAAAACACTGGTTGAATTACATGTATTTCACTTATTCAGTGTTTTAGACAGTTGCCTACTGGTAGACCCTGAATGTTTGTCTCTACATTAATCCTTGTATGACTGTATGCAGTGTACAAACTTTCTTTCAACATCTTTAATAAAAGTTTTTGGGAAAATAAATCTCCAACTACAATTAGTTTACTCTAGTTTACACCTCCCCCAGAACTGTAAAAAGGGTCCAGGCATGGGGAAGAGTCTAGCACTCCCCACCTAAGAATCTTATTCTACTCGCATCAAAGCTTGGTGACAAGTTTAAGTCTAATCTGCAAACAATGCAGTGTGTTAATTGCATAGGGAGTCCTATAGGAAAATGTTCCAAACAAGGAATTAGAGCAGTCCTAGAAAGTTAACACCGGAAATTAAATTTCTCTCCAGTTTAGTTATACCAATTACCAAGAACGACAAAGGAAATTTAATTGGGGAGAGGATTTGAAGAGGCCTGGGTATGGAGGTTTGAAGAAGCCTGGGGAGGGAGATTTAAAGAGGTCCTGGGAGGGGGATCTGTCATGAAGATGCCCATGGAGGATGTGTGTGATGAAAAGGCCCAGATAGGGGCATGTAAAGTGAAGACGCCAAGGGATGGATGTGTGGTGAAGAGGCCCAGGTAGGGGAATGTGTGATGAAGAGACACAGGGAGGATGATGCGTTGTGTGTTTATTTGCTGCATGATCTGTGGTATGTACTGTGTTCACTTATTGCTTGACTTTCCATATTTTGTGTATCTATACATTTTCCAATAGGCCTAAATATACCAGGATCCAGACAAAAAAAACAGCAGCAGGTTGTGAAAGCTGCAATAACAGATAGGAGAGAATAACACAGTCCACCAACAGCCTCATCCTTTAGTCCTCTTAATTTTGTTTCCGAATCTCCCTCGCTCTCTCTTTTGCTCTATTTTTTGCCCTATTTTTTGCCCTGTCCCTTGCTCTCCTCTATTTCTCACCTTCCACAATCTTCTGTCCATCCACCTGCAGTGTTTCTACCCTCCCTGCCACCTTTACTCCTCCTCATCCTCTCCAATCTTGCCCACTCTTCATAGACTTTCAGGAGAGTGAGAATTGGCTTTTGGCTTGAGGCACAAAGAGCAGAGTGAAACTATTAATTTTCACCTAAGTGAAAATGTTATTTTATTTCAACTTATATTTGTCAGAGAACAACTATTTTTTTTCCACTTTAGCTTGCCCCCACATGCTGGCCATGCCCCCTCCCCTTGTGCCCATGTATTCTACACTACACCTTGACATTCAGCAGCCCCAGGAAAACTGGGTTCCAGGAGAATGGGGGGGGGGGGCTGCATATTTTACTTGTACAGGGCCTCACAGTTTCTGGTGGCAGGCCTGCTTGTTTGTACTATGGTAGGGGGGACCCCACGCTGTGTATTTTTGTACTATAGGGTCACCAGTCCTGGTCGGCATGGCAAAGTGCTGGTATTGGCATTTTTGGGGAGACCCATAAGTTTTGTCATCGATACCAGCCTAGACTTTTTTTTTTGGCGGGGTGCGTTAACAATGATCCAGGAATGGGAGAGGTTAATAAATATCTTACCAAAATTAATTCAGTGACATGCTTTCGGAGAACTTACAAGCAATAACTTTGATTTATAATTTCCAAAGTCATGGGCTCAGTAAAGCAATATCAATCCTATGTTCCTGAAGATTTACCTGAAGGAAACTTTAAATAAGTTATGTCTGTGGAAGCAAGTATTCGAGAAGGGTCAATATTATGGGTGAGTTCATTCAATGATTTGGAGTCATTGCAATCACATTTTTAGGAAAAGCTGTCTGTTTTTAGTGGGGTTTTTTTTAACCAAAGTGAAAAGCCAACAAGAAATCAAACTAGCAAAAGAAGGGGGGGGCAGTGGTCCTTCCAGGCATTCATAAATTGTACCTTTTGAATATAATACAGGTTCTTATAATCAGTATATCAATAAAGAGTGGTTTATCATAGGGATGAGCGCACTCGGATTTATGAAATCCGAGCCCACCCGAACGTTGCGGATCCGAGTCGGATCCGAGACAGATCCGGGTATTGGCGCCAAATTCAAAAGTGAAACTGAGGCTCTGACTCATAATCCCGTTGTCGGATCTCGCGATACTCGGATCCTATAAATTCCCCGCTAGTCGCCGCCATCTTCACTCGGGCATTGATCAGGGTAGAGGGAGGGTGTGTTAGGTGGTCCTCTGTGCTGTTTAGTTCTGTGCTGTTTAGTTCTGTGCTGTGCTGTGCTGTGCTGTGTTCTGCAGTATCAGTCCAGTGGTGCTGTGTGCTGTGCTCTGTCCTTCTGAGGTCAGTGGTGCTGCTGGGTCCTGTGCTGTGTCCTGTTCAGTCCAGTGGTGCTGTGTCCTGTGCTCTGTGCTTCTAAGGGCATAGTTATTTCCCCAATATTCCCCTGTGTTTAAAAAAATAAAAAAAAGTTTTTTTAAAAAATACCAAAAACTACTTTAATTTTTTTTAATTACCACAAAATTTGCACAACCAATCCTGCAGTATAAGCCCATTGGTACTGCAATATTACCAAGTTCACACATTCAGCAGTAAAAGTCCAGTGGTACTGCAATATTACAAAGTTTACACATTCTGCAGTATCAGTCCAGTGGTGCTGTGTCCTGTGCTCTGTCCTGCTGAGTTCCGTAGTGCTGCTGGGTCCTGTGCCGTGTCCTGTTCAGTCCAGTGGTGCTGTGTCCTGTGCTCTGTGCTTCTAAGGGCATAGTTATTTCCCCATTATTCCCAAGTTTTTAAAAAATAAAAAAAAAGTAAAAAAAAATTAAAAATTAAAAAAAAAAAAATATATATAATAATTATAACCAAATTTGCAAAACCAATCCAGCAGTATAAGTCCATTGGTACTGCAATATTACCAAGTTCACACATTCTGCAGTATCAGTCCAGTGGTGCTGTGTCCTGTGCTCTGTCCTGCTGAGTTCCGTAGTGCTGCTGGGTCCTGTGCCGTGTCCTGTTCAGTCCAGTGGTGCTGTGTCCTGTGCTCTGTGCTTCTAAGGGCATAGTTATTTCCCCACTATTCCCAAGTTTTTTAAAAATAAAAAAAAAGTAAAAAAAAATAAATTTTTTTTTTAAAAAAAAATATATAATAATTATAACCAAATTTGCAAAACCAATCCAGCAGTATAAGTCCATTGGTACTGCAATATTACCAAGTTCACACATTCTGCAGTATCTTGTGCTACATATAATGGAGACCAAAAATTTGGAGGATAAAGTAGGGAAAGATCAAGACCCACTTCCTCCTAATGCTGAAGCTGCTGCCACTAGTCATGACATAGACGATGAAATGCCATCAACGTCGTCTTCCAAGCCCGATGCCCAATCTCGTAGTACCGGGCATGTAAAATCCAAAAAGCCCAAGTTAAGAAAAAGTAGCAAAAAGAGAAACTTTAAATCATCTGAGGAGAAACGTAAAGTTGCCAATATGCCATTTACGACACGGAGTGGCAAGGAACGGCTTAGGCCCTGGCCCGTGTTCATGACTAGTGGTTCAGCTTCACCCACGGATCTTAGCCCTCCTCCTCCTCCCCCCCCCTACAAAAAATTGAAGAGAGTTATGCTGTCAGCAACAAAACAGCAAACAACTCTGCCTTCTAAAGAGAAATTATCACAAATCCACAAGGCGAGTCCAAGGATGTTGGTGGTTGTCAAGCCTGACCTTCCCCTCACTGTACGGGAAGAGGTGGCTCGGGAGGAGGCTATTGATGATGTAGCTGGCGCTGTGGAGGAACTTGATGATGAGGATGGTGATGTGGTTATTGTAAATGAGGCACCAGGGGGGGAAACAGCTGATGTCCATGGGATGAAAAAGCCCATCGTCATGCCTGGTCAGAAGACCAAAAAATGCACCTCTTCGGTCTGGAGTTATTTTTATCCAAATCCAGACAACCAATGTATGGCCATATGTAGCTTATGTAAAGCTCAAATAAGCAGGGGTAAGGATCTTGCCCACCTAGGAACATCCTCCCTTATACGTCACCTGAATAACCTTCATAGTTCAGTGGTTAGTTCAGGAACTGGGGCTAGGACCCTCATCGGTACAGGGACACCTAAATCCCGTGGTCCAGTTGGATACACACCAGCAACACCCTCCTCGTCAACTTCCTCCACAATCTCCATCAGATTCAGTCCTGCAGCCCAAGTCAGCAGCCAGACTGAGTCCTCCTCAATACGGGATTCATCCGAGGAATCCTGCAGCGGTACGCCTACTACTGCCACTGCTGCTGTTGCTGCTGTTAGTCGGTCATCTTCCCAGAGGGGAAGTCGTAAGACCGCTAAGTCTTTCACAAAACAATTGACCGTCCAACAGTCGTTTGCCATGACCACAAAATACGATAGTAGTCACCCTATTGCAAAGCGTATAACTGCGGCTGTAACTGCAATGTTGGTGTTAGACGTGCGCCCGGTGTCCGCCATCAGTGGAGTGGGATTTAGAGGGTTGATGGAGCTTTTGTGTCCCCGGTACCAAATCCCCTCGAGATTCCACTTCACTAGGCAGGCGATACCAAAAATGTACAGAGAAGTACGATCAAGTGTCCTCAGTGCTCTTAAAAATGCGGTTGTACCCACTGTCCACTTAACCACGGACATGTGGACAAGTGGTTCTGGGCAAACGAAGGACTATATGACTGTGACAGCCCACTGGGTAGATGCATCCCCTTCCGCAGCAACAGCAACAGCTGCATCAGTAGCAGCATCTACAAAATGGCTGCTCATGCAAAGGCAGGCAACATTGTGCATTACAGGCTTTAATAAGAGGCACAACGCTGACAACATATTAGAGAAAATGAGGGAAATTATCTCCCAGTGGCTTACCCCACTTAGACTCTCATGGGGATTTGTGGTGTCAGACAATGCCAGTAACATTGTGCGGGCATTAAATATGGGCAATTTCCAGCACGTCCCATGTTTTGCCCACACCATTAATTTGGTGGTGCAGCATTACCTCAAGAGTGACAGGGGTGTGCAGGAGATGCTTGCGGTGGCGCGCAAAATTGCTGGACACTTTCGGCATTCAGCCAGTGCCTACCGCAGACTAGAGGCACATCAAAAAAGCATGAACCTGCCCTGCCATCACCTCAAACAAGAGGTTGTGACGCGCTGGAACTCCACCCTCTATATGCTGCAGAGGATGGAGGAGCAGCAAAAGGCCATTCAGGCCTACACAGCCACCTACGACATAGGCAAAGGAGTGGGGATGCGCCTCAGTCAAGCGCAGTGGAGACTGATTTCCGTGTTGTGCAAGGTTCTGCAGCCATTTGAACTTGCCACACGAGAAGTCAGTTCCGACACTGCCAGCTTGAGTCAGGTCATTCCCCTGATCAGGCTGTTGCAGAAGCAGCTGGAGAAAGTGAGGGAGGAGCTGGTAAGCCATTGCGATTACACCAAGCATGTAGCTCTTGTGGATGTAGCCCTTCGTACGCTTTGCCAGGATCCGAGGGTGGTCACTCTTTTAAAGTCAGAGGAATACATTCTGGCCACCGTGCTCGATCCTCGGTTTAAAGCGTATGTTGTGTCTCTGTTTCCGGCGGACACAAGTCTACAGCGGTGCAAAGACCTGCTGGTCAGGAGATTGTCCTCTGAAGAGGACCGTGACATGCCAACAGCTCCACCCTCATTTTCTTCCACATCTATGGCTGCGAGGAAAAAGCTCAGTTTTCCCAAAAGAGGCACTGGCGGGGATGCTGATAACATCTGGTCCGGACTGAAGGACCTGCCAACCATTGCAGACATGTCTACTCTCGCTGCATTGGATGCTGTCACAATAGAAAAAATTGTGGATGATTACTTTGCTGACACCATCCAAGTAGACATGTCAGACAGTCCATATTGTTACTGGCAGGAAAAAAAGGCAGTTTGGAAGCCCCTGTACAAACTGGCTCTATTTTACCTGAGTTGTCCCCCCTCCAGTGTGTACTCGGAAAGAGTTTTTAGTGCAGCGGGGAACCTGGTCAGTGAGCGGCGAAGGAGGTTGCTTCCTCACAACGTTGAAAAAATGATGTTTATAAAAATGAATAATCAATTCCTCAATGAAGTACAGCACTGCCCTCCAGATACTACAGAGGGACCTGTGGTTGTGGAGTCCAGCGGGGACGAATTGATAATGTGTGATGAGGAGGAAGTACACACTGTAGGGGGAGAGGAATCAGAGGTTGAGGATGAGGACGACATCTTGCCTCAGTAGAGCCTGTTTAGTCTGTACAGGGAGAGATGAATAGCTTTTTTGGTGTGGGGGCCCAAACAAACCAATCATTTCAGCCAAAGTTGTTTGGTAGGCCCTGTCGCTGAAATGATTGGTTTGTTAAAGTGTGCATGTCCTATTTCAACAACATAAGGGTGGGTGTGAGGGCCCAAGGACAATTCCATCTTGGACCTTTTTTTTTTGCATTATATGACCAATCAACAGTCGTTTGCCATGTTCAAAAAGTAAAACCAAATTTAAAAAAATACAAGAAATTAAACCAAAAGTAAAATGCCGTGTCATAATTTAAAACAAGAGGTATTGACGTGCTCTAAAACTACTGTATTGTTGTTTATATTTTATAAACACTACACTTGAAAGCTTGAGTCTTTCAATAAAAAAGTAACTGTCCATTGCACGAATATTTGCAACAGGGACAATTTTAGGGTTAAGAAAGTCAACTAATAACACTTCGACGCTGTCTGTCTTTATAAACACTACACTTGGAAGTTGGAGGAGGTATTGTGGCCCCGGCACCAAATTTACTACCGGGGCCACTCCACTGTGCAGTCCATATTTAGGTGTATCAGATATTAAACAACGGTGACAGTTGATGCCCAATTTTTTAATTATATTGTGGCCTCGGTACCAAATTGTGTACCGGGGCCACCACACTACGCAGTCCAGATACTTGTTTGGTGGAATTCAGACCAGTTGAGGGTTTTATTATTATTATATTGTGTGGACCACTCTATCTATACCACACTACAACTCTATATACCACTCTATTTCATACTTTAATTCTATGACTAATTACCATAAAGAGGAACAAAATAAACCAATTTTACCAAAAGTATAATATGACTTAGACTTACAAACACTACACTTGAAAGATCGTGCCTTTAAATGAAAAAGTCAGTCTTCATTGCACGACTATGTGCAACAGGGACAGTTTTTTGGGTTTACAAAGTCAAACAATAACACTTTGACCCTGTCTGTCTGGGATCTCAATGACGAATTGTCTGTACCATGTTTGGAGGAGGTATTGTGGCCCCGGTATCAAATTGGGTACCGGGGCCACCCCACTATGCAGTCCAGATACTTGTTTGGTGGAATTCTGACACGTGGAGGGTTTTATTATTATTATATTGTGTGGACCACTCTATCTATACCACACTACAACTCTATATACCACTCTATTTCATACTTTAATTCTATTTCATACTTTAATTCTATTTAATACTTTAATTCTATTTCATACTTTAATTCTATTTCATACTTTAATTCTATTACTAATTACCATAAAGAGGAACAAAATAAACCAATTTTACCAAAAGTATAATATGACTTAGACTTACAAACACTACACTTGAAAGATCGTGCCTTTAAATGAAAAAGTCAGTCTTCATTGCACGACTATGTGCAACAGGGACAGTTTTTTGGGTTTACAAAGTCAAACAATAACACTTTGACCCTGTCTGTCTGGGATCTCAATGACGAATTGTCTGTACCATGTTTGGAGGAGGTATTGTGGCCCCGGTATCAAATTGGGTACCGGGGCCACCCCACTATGCAGTCCAGATACTTGTTTGGTGGAATTCTGACACGTGGAGGGTTTTATTATTATTATATTGTGTGGACCACTCTATCTATACCACACTACAACTCTATATACCACTCTATTTCATACTTTAATTCTATTTCATACTTTAATTCTATTTAATACTTTAATTCTATTTCATACTTTAATTCTATTACTAATTACCATAAAGAGGAACAAAATAAACCAATTTTACCAAAAGTATAATATGACTTAGACTTACAAACACTACACTTGAAAGATCGTGCCTTTAAATGAAAAAGTCAGTCTTCATTGCACGACTATGTGCAACAGGGACAGTTTTTTGGGTTTACAAAGTCAAACAATAACACTTTGACCCTGTCTGTCTGGGATCTCAATGACGAATTGTCTGTACCATGTTTGGAGGAGGTATTGTGGCCCCGGTATCAAATTGGGTACCGGGGCCACCCCACTATGCAGTCCAGATACTTGTTTGGTGGAATTCTGACACGTGGAGGGTTTTATTATTATTATATTGTGTGGACCACTCTATCTATACCACACTACAACTCTATATACCACTCTATTTCATACTTTAATTCTATTTCATACTTTAATTCTATTTAATACTTTAATTCTATTTCATACTTTAATTCTATTACTAATTACCATAAAGAGGAACAAAATAAACCAATTTTACCAAAAGTATAATATGACTTAGACTTACAAACACTACACTTGAAAGATCGTGCCTTTAAATGAAAAAGTCAGTCTTCATTGCACGACTATGTGCAACAGGGACAGTTTTTTGGGTTTACAAAGTCAAACAATAACACTTTGACCCTGTCTGTCTGGGATCTCAATGACGAATTGCCTGTACCATGTTTGGAGGAGGTATTGTGGCCCCGGTATCAAATTGGGTACCGGGGCCACCCCACTATGCAGTCCAGATACTTGTTTGGTGGAATTCTGACACGTGGAGGGTTTTTTAATTATATTGTGGCCTCGGTACCAAATTGTGTACCGGGGCCACCACACTACGCAGTCAAGATAGATAGATGCGTATCATAGATAAAGTACATTCAGTGGTGTGGGGCAAATTGAAAAATATTCAAAATGCACTGACATTATCAAAAACAAGAGGTTGTCACACGCTAAAACTCCAACATGTATATGATGGAGAGGATGGAGGAGCAGCCGTATGTGTAGTGTAATGCAGATCTGTTGAAGGTTTTTTATATATTTTATTGTGGTGCCCAGTGCCCACTCCTCTACGCAGTCCAGGTACATTTATTGGTGCGATTCATAAAAGTTCAGGGTTTTTAAGATATTGTGGTGACCCACTCCTCTACGCAGTCCAGGTACATTTATTGGTGCGATTCATAAAAGTTCAGGGTTTTTAATATATTGTGGTGACCCACTCCTCTACGCAGTCCAGGTACATTTATTGGTGCGATTCATAAAAGTTCAGGGTTTTTAATATATATTGTGGTGACCCACTCCTCTACGCAGTCCAGGTACATTTATTGGTGCGATTCATAAAAGTTCTGGGTTTTTAAGATATTGTGGTGACCCACTCCTCTACGCAGTCCAGGTACATTTATTGGTGCGAATCATAAAAGTTCAGGGTTTTTAATATATATTGTGGTGACCCACTCCTCTACGCAGTCCAGGTACATTTATTGGTGCGATTCATAAAAGTTCAGGGTTTTTAATATATATTGTGGTGACCCACTCCTCTACGCAGTCCAGGTACAATTATTGGTGCGAATCATAAAAGTTCAGGGTTTTTAATATATTGTGGTGACCCACTCCTCTACGCAGTCCAGGTACATTTATTGGTGCGATTCATAAAAGTTCTGGGTTTTTAAGATATTGTGGTGACCCACTCCTCTACGCAGTCCAGGTACATTTATTGGTGCGAATCATAAAAGTTCAGGGTTTTTAATATATATTGTGGTGACCCACTCCTCTACGCAGTCCAGGTACATTTATTGGTGCGAATCATAAAAGTTCAGGGTTTTTAATATATATTGTGGTGACCCACTCCTCTACGCAGTCCAGGTACATTTATTGGTGCGAATCATAAAAGTTCAGGGTTTTTAATATATATTGTGGTGACCCACTCCTCTAGGCAGTCCAGGTACATTTATTGGTGCGAATCATAAAAGTTCAGGGTTTTTAATATATATTGTGGTGACCCACTCCTCTACGCAGTCCAGGTACATTTATTGGTGCGATTCATAAAAGTTCAGGGTTTTTAATATATATTGTGGTGACCCACTCCTCTACGCAGTCCAGGTACATTTATTGGTGCGAATCATAAAAGTTCAGGGTTTTTAATATATATTGTGGTGACCCACTCCTCTACGCAGTCCAGAAAGATACCTTGTTGCAACGTTTTGGACTAATAACTATATTGTGAGGTGTTCAGAATACACTGTAAATTAGTGGAAATGCTTGTTATTGAATGTTATTGAGGTTAATAATAGCCTAGGAGTGAAAATAAGCCCAAAAACTTGATTTTTAAACTTTTTATGTTTTTTTGCAAAAAAATCCGAATCCAAAACCTTAAATCCGAACCGAGACCTTTCGTCAAGTGTTTTGCGAGACAAATCCGAACCTCAAAAATAACGAAAATCCGGATCCAAAACACAAAACACGAGACCTCAAAAGTCGCCGGTGCACATCCCTAGTTTATCAAGTCAATGGCTTCACTGTCCGAAACCTAGTTTCACAGCCAAGTGTTCTCAATCTCCAGTTCAATAATTATCTTCCTTAATTGTCTCCACGTCCGGCTCTTCCACCGCCCCCACGCCCCTCCAAGTAGGAGTCCCCCAGGGCTCTGTTCTCGGCCCCCTTCTCTTTTCGCTCTACACTTCCTCCCTTGGTGCGCTCATCTCCTCCTTTGGTCTTCAGTATCATCTTTATGCTGACGACATTCAACTCTACATCTCCTCTCCTGATCTCTCGTCCACCCTCCTCTCTCGTGTATCTGACTGCCTCTCTGCCATCTCCTCCTGGATGTCCTCACGCTTTCTCAAAATTAACATCTCCAAAACGGAACTCATAGTCTTTCCTCCTTCCAGACTCCCCTCTCACCACAACCTCTCAATCGTTGTTAACAACACTACCATCTCATCTGTCACCCAACTCCGTTGCCTGGGTGTCACCCTTGACTCCTCCCTCTCTTTTGCCCCCCACGTCCAATCCCTTGCTCAAGCCTGTCGCTTGAAACTGCGCAACATCGCCCGCATCCGACCCTTCCTCTCACAAGACGCCACCAACACCATCATCCATGCACTCATCATCTCCCGCCTGGTCTACTGCAACCTCCTCGCTGGCCTCACTCTCTCCCATCTCGCCCCGCTCCGATCTGTACTCAATGCAGCTGCCAGACTTATCTTTCTCTCACGTCGCTCCTCCTCTGCCTCCCCTCTCTACCAGGCCTTACACTGGCTCCTTTTCCCTTACAGAATCCTCTTTAAACTCCTTACTACCACTTACAAAGCTCTCTCCCAGTCTACTGCTCCCTACATCTCTAACCTCCTTACCATTCATACTCCCGCTCGCTCCCTGCGCTCGGCAAACGACCGTCGCCTCTCCTCCACTCTCATTACCTCTTCCCACTCCCGAGTCCAAGACTTTTCCCGAGCTGCCCCCCTGCACTGGAATGACCTCCCTCGCTCCATCCGTCTCGCTCCCAATCTGTGCTCCTTCAAACGGGCACTCAAAACTCACCTGTTCCTGAAAGCCTACCAACCATCCACTTAACCCCTCATCCACTCTGCTTGTTCTCCCTCCTCTCCCCTGGTCCCTTTTTCTCCATTGCATCACTGCCTCCCTTCGTGCCTGTTTTGTCCACCCTCCCTTAGGATGTAAGCTCGTATGAGCAGGGCCCCTCTCCCCTCCTGTCTTCATACCGACTCTTCTGCTCCGCCCTCACTCCATATGTCTGCCTGGAGTTTCCGAAGCATTGGTACTTAGTGTTTATTGTTCTGTGATGTTTTACCCTGTATGGTCTACTGTTCGTATTATGTAAGGCGCTGCGAAAACCCTGTGGCGCCCAACAAATAAATGTTAATAATAATAATAATAATAATAACTGTACGTGACCGTAGAGCGCAAGATGTAATTGGTTGTTGTTATGAGGTGTCTCGGCTGTTGTCTGTGGTGTCTAATGTTGGCAATTCGGTCGTGATCCGTGGAACCGGATGATATTTTCTGGGGCCAGCTTGAGGTAAATTGGGTGAAAAAATGTTAATATAGAGCAGTGGTTCCCAAACTTTTGCAGTTCGCGGCCCCCTTAGAGTCTCCATAATTTTTTCAAGGCACCCCTCCAAAATAATTACTGAGCAGTCCCATTTTATAAGTAGCTGGGTCAAAAAACGTAATAAGTATTTAGGTCAGGACAGAAATACTTATTTAGTTGTATGCAAAAATACACATAAATCCAAGGGAAAATAATATTTTTATATATTTTTTTCAATTATATTTCTGTCAAAGAATAATTTACAGCTAACTCACTCTGTGCCCCCTTGCATCATCTCCACACACACTGCCCACCTGCATCATCTCCACACACAATGTGTCCCCCTGCATCATCTCCACACACACCGTGCCCCCTGCATCATCTTCACACACACTGTGCCCCCTGCATCATCTCCACACACACTGTTACCCCCTGCATCATCTCCACACACACTGTCCCCCCCTGCATGATCTCCACACACACTGTGCCCCCCTGCATCATCTCCACACTCTGTGCCTCTCTGCATCCACACACTCTGTGCCCCTCTGCATCCACACACTCTGCGCCCCTCTGCATCCACACACTCTGCGCCCCTCTGCATCCACACACTCTGCCCCCTGCATCCACACACTCTGTCCCCTGCATCCACTCACTCTGTGCCCCCTGCATCCACTCACTCTGTGCCCCCTGCATTCTTTCTGCCCCCTCTGCATTCTTTCTGCCCCCTCTGCATCCTCGCTCTGCCCCCTCTACATCCACGCTGTGCCCCCTCTGCATCCTTGCTGTGCCCCCTCTGCATCCTCGCTGTGCCTCCTCTGCATCTTCGCTCTGCCCCGGAAGCAAAAAAAACTTACCAATTCGGCGACGCCTAGGAGCCAGCATCCTCCTCTCAGGTAGTGAGCAACCAGGAGGTTAATAGCAGAACTCAGAGGCAGACAGGCAGGGGGGAGAAGACAGCAGTTGCTTTAAACAAGCCAGAGGTCAGGGCAGGTAGATATAGAGCAAATCTGTTTAACAATCCAAAGGTCAGGAGTAGAGAAGACAGCACAATCCTTTAAACAAGCTAGGGGTCAGGGCGGGTAGAGCTATGCAAATACGTTTAACAAGCCAATGGTCAGGACTGTAGAAGACGGCAGAATCCATTAAACAATCCATGTCAAACACTAATAACAAAACAGGCCATGTACACTAGGTCAAGCAGGAACTATCAACATCATTGGACTGGCAAAAGGAAGCTGTTTATAAAGCCAGTAAAACCAAGATTGCAAAACCAAGAGTGCAGCAGTGATTGCACAGCAGATGTTATAAACTGCAACATGAAGAGATGCTGGTTGTTATTTACATAGCAACCAGGTAAATGAATGAAATCCTGACTGAGTATATGGAGAATGCCAGCAAGAGATCAGATATGTGGAGGTGCTACACACATGAGAGCCCCAGGCATTGTTAACTGACAGGGAAGGAATGCAGATAACGGATCAAGTATACAGATGAGATTCTATTTCTTACCAAAGTGTTCTCTTCTTTGGAAAGACAAGAAAGAACATCCCACTTGAATGGAGTCGTCATTGAAAGAAAGAATGGTTGTTAAAAACTTAGCGTTAGACCAGAGCAGATTATCTGACTTGTTTCTTTTCCAGACAGCGTTCTCTGCAACGAAGATTACTATTATTACATAAGGTGAGCAGGTCATTAAAGGTTGTCAGATGACTTAGAAATGCTATCTTATCATTAATAAGCTTTGAGAGACTCTCTTAAAATGCCATGACTAAAGCCTCATTATTCCAACCCAGTTCTGAGGCCAGAGTCCTGAATTGTACAGAATGTTGACCCACTGTAATGTTGCTCTGCTTAATATGTAGAAGACTGGCAGAGGCAGAAGACTTTGCTGATTGATAAGATAAAGGCAGAACAATTGTAAATCATATGGTAATTTTTTTCTCACACATGAAAAGACCAGGCAAAGGTTCAGATGCGACATTGCCTGATGATAACTCAAAGTGTATTAATCACTGGTTGAGGAAACCTGTGGCAATCCATTATAGTTAGGTGGTGGAGAAATATGATTGCTAGCCATTTCTTGTGCAGGAAGAGGCATTACAGGTGCAGGATCCGGAGTGTCACTGGAATCTCTAAACACAAGAAGTAGGAGCTAAAGAAGTCTGAAGTGCATTCATGTGTTTAGGACTTTCAGAAAGTGATTCAATTTTTCTACCTTTCTTTTCAAATGGAGAGGCCCCATTAAGTAGAGACTCAACATCAGCAGAGTCCATTGCTTGAGTTAGCTCTGCAGTGCCCCACCAGTCTTCATGAAGTGTCTTCCCCAGTCTAATCTTGCTAGGTGACTACCAACATACAGGAGAATTGGTCAAGATCAGGGCTGGCAGCTCAGTTACAAAATCAGAATATTAGCTGAAGGCTGCAGTCCCTAAACAAGGAAGCTTCAGCCACGTTACATCATCTCTGGAGATCCAAAACCCATCCTTTGCACTATAAACAGACCTGCCACCTGCAAAAGTACTTTAGTACTGCCAAGTGCCAATGGAAGAAACTTTACTCCAACACTGACTTTCTCCACTGCAAATGTATCATGTCTTCTTCCTTCAGTGGCCTCTATCTCACCAAGGAAACCTACTTTAAGTTCTCAACATCCACCCAGTCTTATCAACCCTGGTAATTTATTCAACTAGCATCTCTTCCCTTCCCACTCCCCAATTCTACCCAGCTTGCTCTCAACTTCACTACCTACTTCAAATGCAATTTCAACACTATCTTTCTATAAAACCCCTCTTGCCATATTGAACACCCTACCCCCAGCTTCTCCGCTACTCCCCTATCCATTCTCAGTTCTTCCTAGTAAACTTGTCCCCATTATCTTCCAACTTCTCTGTTCCCACCCCCAACAATTGTCAACACCTAGCTCACCTCTACAACCTGTCCCTCTTCACTGGCACTTTCCTTTCAAAAATGCACTAATCTTTCCTATCCCCAAGAAACTGTATCTCAAACCTACCTTTCTCTCTAAGTATTGCTCTTTCTCCTCCCCTTTGCTTCCAAACTACTGGAGAGGTTTGTATACAAACACTTAAACCCTATTGCTCTTCTATCACTCCTTCATTCACTTTACCAGATTCTCTCCTGCCAGTGTCACTACCCCCTGCTCTAATCTCCTCCACAGTTGACAACATCACACTCTCCCCAGTCTACCATGCCCACTGCCTCTGTAACATTCTTGACTCCGCCCTCAACTTCACTCCGCCCTCACTCCCTTGCATTTTTCTTGTCATTTCCTGCCATGATACATCCCTTTCTCATTTTAAAAGTTACCAAAACACGTATCCATCCACTCATTATTTCTGCCTTAACTACTGCAACCTCTTCTTATTTGTCATCCCCTCACCCATCTTTCACTGCTCCAATCCATTCTGCTTTTCCTCTCTCGCCATTACATACCCTTCTGCACCACACTTCAGATCCCTACAATAGCCTCCATAATCCAATTTAAACTACTTGTAATCACCCTCAAAACCTTAACCAATACCTTGGGCCTGATTCATTAAGGATCTTAAATGAAGAGGTATCTTATTTCAGTCTCCTGGACAAAACCATGTTACAATGCAAGGGGTGCAAACTGGTTTTCTGTTTTGCACATAAGTTAAATACTGACTGTTTTGTCATGTAGCACACAAATACTTGATAGCTTATTTGTACACTGAAATCTAAAGTTGATATTTGTGTGGTACATGAAAAAACATCCTTAATGAATCAGGCCCCTTGTCTTTATATATCTATGACTTTGTCATGAGATAATCTACCTCACGTAGAGCACTTAGGCAAAAACACACTAAAATGTTTTCAGCCGATTATCGGGTCAATCATCTGATAATCGAGTGCTTGGCCCAAAATCGCATTAGTGTGTACGCTCCAAAGATGAATGAGAATCGTTCCAAAGCACATAATATTGTTTTATTTGATTTATAAACTGGACTAAAAATCTTGTTCATCACTGGAATGACGTTGTTCGATCCTGCAGTGTATACGTACTCGCGACTAATTGCCAACTGCAGACTGCCAATAGTTCCTCCACCAGCGACACCTTTCTGGGGGTTTATATTTCAATATATGATGTTGTCTCAATGTCTGTACTTATGATTATTTTAACGGTTAATCTGGCTACAGGCTTCAAACATGACTTTCTCATACATGTGACAAAAGTTCAGGTAATTTTTATCCAGTTTGTGGAACTTTTTCTTCACATCATTTATTGTCACACTGCGGCCCCTAGACGGGGTCCAACGTTCTTACCTGCTTCCCTCCTGAGTGCTGCGATTCCCCACTGCCTGCCGCCATCCTGGATTCGGGTCTGCACATGCACAGACACCATCTTTCTAATCTCCAATTCATTGGCCTGTCAATCATCACTGCCAGGATATTTAAAGCACCTGCGACAGCACTATGGTGCCTGTTCTTTGTGTCAGTTTCCCTGCTAATGATCAGACGTGGCTCCTAGTGCTCTGGTATCTCATTTTTGTAGCAGCCAGCTTTTCCCTGTTACTCCATTATATCCTGCCACACTGTCCTCCAGTGGTTACTAGTACTATACAGACTATCACACCTTTGTGTCCAGCTTGTTGTATCCAGTGGTTGCTAACAAGTCTGCAGACTATTACTTCATTGTAACCTGCTCCGCTGTCTCCAGTGGTCACTACAGTTCGCAGACTTCTACTCCATTGTATCCTGCTCCGCTGTTCCCGAGTGGTGACTACTACTCCGCAGACTACTTTGCAGTGGTTACTACTGGAGTGCAGACTATTACTCCATTGTATCCTGTTCCGCTGTTTCTACCTCTCAGCAGATTATCACACCCTCGTATCCAGCCCCGCTGTTCTAGCGGTTACACAAGTCCACAGACTACCAAACCATTGAATCTTGCGCCACTGCTTCCAGTGGTTACGTCGGCAGACTATCTCTCCATAGAGTTCTGTTGCCAATAGTTACTACAAGCTCTGCAGAACTTCAAAGTTCTGAAGACTTTCTCCCTTCCAACCTTTCCGGGTTCTCCTAACAGGTCTTGTCTAGCACTATCTTACCTTCTTGCGGGGTTCCCTGAATACCATCTGCCTCGTTAGACTTCACACTTTAGGGTAGAGTAGAGCTAAGCCGGACAGACCCTAGGGTCCTACTAGCTTTGTTTTTGTGACATTTATATTAGCCCTCATTTCGTTCAGCTTTTCCATCTTCTCAGCCACACCTTTTCCAACACCGGAAGTTATATCAATGTTTGTGTTTGTGCCCTCCTCTCTCTTTCCATACTTTCATCAGAAATGATGATGATATCTAAATGAAGAAAGGAAAATTATTTTAATTATGTTTAACAAAGAAATGGAACACAACATCGTCTTCAACAGTGGAACTACTACCATTTGCTCACCTTGGACACTGCTTGAAATCAGTTTATGCTGATGTCCCTCCTGTGTCTGTCCAGGCATGCTGCCATGCTGGGCCATTTTTTAATATAACAGTAAAAGTCACTGCTTACATTTTTTAGCCTTTTTAATGATGTTTAAATACCATCTTTTGGTTCCTTTTATTTCTGAAATTTCTATGTCTATTCTTTTTTTTATAGCATCTTCTTCCATTTTTAATTTCTGTATATCTATGCAGCACATTTCATTGCACATTTTTCTTTCTGTAAATAATAAAAAGTTTTACTAATCATACTAATCGTTATTGTTACCGTTAATTACTAACACTGTTTACTAACTAGCTCTACAAAGTTTTAATAACCACTTTTAATACTTTTTTAATGTTCACTCTGATTCTCTTGAGTCTTCTTTGCTCCTTGCTCTTTAGGTTGGACCTGTCACGCACTAGGCTCTCAGGTCCTGTTACTCCTTTGCTGTCTTTCTAAGTTGTCCCTGCAGTCCACAGGCTCTGCTGGTCTCAGATCTCTCTGCCCAATCTGTCTCCACTTCAGAGATCCCTCCAAAAACAATGCATTGGTGTTGCCATCTTGAATTCAGTCACCTGCTCCCTCTCACCCTCCTCCCTTTTCAGCTCAGCTGACCGCATCTTCCAATCAGGAGATAGCAGTCACTGCTCCAGAGTTCCCTCCAAAACCAGTGTCTGGGCACTGCCATCTTGTATCTAGTCACCTGTTCCCTCTCAGCCAGTCAGAGTGCTGCTTCAGCTCAGCTGACCGCACCCTCCAATCATGTGATAGCAGTATAAAAGGAATTCCTGGAATCCTAACCTGTTGCCAGTGCAATGTTGATTCCTCAGATGCCAACCAGGTTTCCAGCAGTCTGCAATCTTCTAAGTTATTCATGCTCAGACAGTGCAGTCTGCATTCCGGTTCCAGTCCGGTCCAGCATTCCAATACAGCATTCCGTTTCCAGTCCGGCACATTATTCCAGTTCCAGCAATACGGTTCCAGCCTGGTGTCTCTTGCTAAATCCGACCACTGTCTTGCTATTCTTCACTACTTGCCAGTCTCCAGTGCCATTCTGTAATGGAACTTACCTCTCGTTGCTCCAGCACCGGCTTCTCTGTGCCGCTTGCGGGAATCCCGGGAGGTGGGTCACATGACTCGTTTTCAGAGGCAGGTTTTTCAAACTTGCCTCTCTACTTAAGACACTGTATAAGTGTCAGTGCAACTTGTTTACTGTGCCACTGACTCCTGAGCTGCTCCCTGTGTGTTCCTATTGCCTGATCTCCTATGTACTGAACCTTGCCTGTCTAACCCTAAGCCTGATTTCCTGTGTACGGAACCTTGCCTGTCTGACCAAGCGCTGCCTGATCTCCCATGTACCGTGCCTGGCCTGTCTGACCAAGAGCTGCATGACCTCCTGTGTACTGAACCTTGCGTGTCTGACCAAGCACTGCCTGATCTCCCGTGTACCGTACCTGGCCTGTCTGACCAATATCTCATGCAGTTTCTTCAAGGTTTATCAGTCCGGCTGGATTCTCTGCAAAATACCCTGATGCCACCTTGTCCAGCGGTCACCCTTGCTGAGCCTGTTTCTGTCTCCACAGCTACCTCTCAGTTGCGAATTCCCAATCCTCCTATGTTCAACTGGAACCCCATGCTTTGTAGATGATTTTAAACCAGTGTGCACTACAATTCAAATTGTTGCCTGGTAATTTCTCCACTGAGAAAGCTAAGGTTGCCTATATTATAGCTCTTCTTTCAAGTCAGGCCATTGCCAGGGCTTCGCCTCTGTGGGAAAGGAATGATAATCTTTTACAGGATTGTTCCCAATTTTTGAAGGCTTTCAAAAAAGTATTTGATGAACCAGGACAGGTATCGAGCGCAGCCACAAGAATTCTTCACCTACGTCAAGGCTCTCAGTCATTGGCACAAAACGCTGTCCAATTTATGACAATGGCATTCAAATTATGCTGGAACAATGAGGTGCTAGTTGCTACCTATTGGCAAGAATTGTCTGATAAAATAAAATATGAATTAGCTTCCCGTAATCTCCGGTCTTCCCTTGACAATTTCATATCTGTACGTAAAAGTGGACTTACGATTCAAAGGAACATCAAAGGAGAAAGAACAGACTCGGCGCCCCATCATTTGCTTAGCCCTTCAGTTTCAAGCTCCTCCTGTACCACCTGAGGAGCCAATGCAGCTAGGTTGCGCTTGTCTTTCTCTTGAAGAAAGGGAGAGAAGATTTAAAAACAAATTGTGTCTTTATTGTGGAGGAGATAGTCACCTTATTGGTTCTTGTCCTATCCTTCCAGGAAACGTCAGAGCCTAGCGGGACAAGAGGGGGTTCCTTTGGGTTCAGATGATCTCTCTCTCCTCAACTCTTTTCAGAAAGAGAATCTTCTTTTTGCTGTTTTCCTCTGCTGCAGGGAACGTTCTTTCCCTCTTTATGCCCTTTTAGGTTCCAGAACAGCAGGTAACTTTATTTCTTCTGCTGTGGTACCAGAATTTAGTATCCCCACAACCCCGCTAGAACATTGTGTACGTCTCACGGCCATCGATGGCAGTAAGATATCTGGGGGTCTAATTCAGTTCCGGACGGTTCCTCTTACATTACAATTTGGAGTTCTACTTGAGGAGATTTCTTTATTTGTAATTTCCAAGGCTATCAACTCCCTGGTCCTGGGTCTTCCATGGCTTCGTCTCCACTTTCCTACGTTGGACTGGCAATCTGCCCAAATTCTCGCCTGGGGACCGCAGTGCCACTATCGTTGTCTAAAGAAAGTGGTTCTGCCCGCCTAGCTTCAGTTTCTTCATCCTTGTCCTTATCACCCCAATACCAGGAATTCTTGGACATCTTTGTGAACTGAAGGCAACCAAACTTCCACGTCATCGATTCTGGGATTGTGGTATTGAACTTCTCCCAGGGAGACCCATTCCCCCATGGACGCGTCTACCCTCTCTCTATTCCTTAGACCCAGGCCAAGTCCGAATTCATTCAAGAAAATCTTAAGAGGGGCTTTATCGTCTCTGCATTGATTTTCATCGCTTCAACGCCATAACTATTAAAAACAAATATCCTCTACCACTGATATCTGAACTTTTCAACTGTATCAGAGGGGCTACTATCTTTTCCAAATTAGATTTACGAGTAGCTTATAGCCTTATCATCATCGTCATCATTTATTTATATAGCGCCACAAATTATCTGCATCAATGAAGGGGACGGCAAGTTGAAGACGGCATTTAATACCCATGATGGCACTTAGAATATTTGGTAATGCCCTTTGGGCTATTTAATGCTCCAGCTGTGTTCAAAAATTCTTCTTTACCAGTTTGTCATCATATATCTGGACGATGGGCCTGATTCATTAAGGATCTTAAATGAAGAGGTATCTTATTTCAGTCTCCTGGACAAAACCATGTTATATTGCAAGGGGTGCAAACTAGTTTTCTGTTTTGCACATAAGTTAAATACTTACTGTTTTTTTATGTAGCATTTGTACACTGAAATTTAAAGTTGATTTTTGTGTGCTACATAAAAAACAGTCAGTATTTAACTTATGTGCAAAACAGAAAACTAGTTTGCACCCCTTACAATGTAACATGGTTTTGTCCAGCAGACTGAAATAAGATACCTCTTCATTTAAGATCCTTAATGAATCAGGCCCGATATCCTTATCTTCTCTCGGGATCTCTCCTCCCATAGGAGACATGTACAAGTAGTCCTTAGTCGTCTTAGGAAACATCATCTTTTTTGTAAATTAGAGAAATGTCTCTTTGAGCAAAAAACAATTACCCTTTTGGGTTATATTCTGTCAGGAACTGGCCTACAGATGGACCCTGCCAAACTGAAAGCCATCTTAGATTGGCCTCTTCCCACTGGCTTAACGTTTCCTTGGATTTTTCGAATTACTATAGGCAATTCATCAAGGGCTATTTCACCATCATTGTCCCAATTACTGCTCTTGCTAGGAAAATGGCTAACCATAAGGTTTGGTCCCCTGAGACTTTAAACCCTTTTGATCTACTAAAAACAGCATTTTCCTCAGCACCTATTCTTCGCCAACCGGATTCCCAGCTTCCTTTTTTCCTAGAAGTGGATGCCGCTACATACGGTACTGGTGATGTTTTATCTCAGCGAGGCCCTTCAGGAAAATTGCATCCTTGAGGTTTTTTCTCCCATAAATTTCTTCCTGCGGAAAGAAATTATGGTATTGGAGATCAAGAGTTATTAGCCGTCAAGTTAGCCTTTTCTGAATGGCGTCATCTTTTAAAAGGGGCTTTGTTTCCTATATATACAGATCTCAAAAATCTTTTTTATCTTCGTTCTGCCCAGTGTCTGAACCCTAGTGAAGCCATATGGTCATTGTTCTCTTCAAATTTTGAAATTATTCTAACCTTTCGGCCCAGGTCTAAGAACAAGAAGGCTGATGCGCTCTCCAGATCTTTCAATTCGAATGATCAGGACCTCCCAGAAGAGATCAAGCCTATTCTGGACCTTCATATTGTCCATACAGAACTTGTACGATAGCCTTACAGGTCTCAGGTATGATCAAACTGTTACGAGCCGCTGCAGTATGCCGCATCCTGGCGTGAGGTAGCAGCCGAGCACGTGCATTAGTTTCAATGCACTGTTATATTTGTAGAGGTTGTAGGGACATCCTCCAACTCCAGGGGGAGCTCTCGCATGATTTTATTTGTCATTCATACATGTTCCTGGTTGTGATATGACCTATGCTAGTTCCCAGCTAGTAATTAATCAGCAGCCTCCTGAGGCTGATTATCAGCCCTGTCCTCCTCCTTTCTGATTTGCCCATCATAGTATTTAAGGCAATGAGGACTGGGCCTCACTGCCGGTTATAGTTCCTGTTTCAGTGCTCTAGCCTGCTCTCTGTACCTGCTTGCCTTTGTACCTGTTTATTGTTGCCGACCCTTGCCTGGATATCTGACTACGTTTGACTGCCTGTGCCCCTTGATCTATTGCCTGGACTATTACGCTGCTGTTTTGCCTGCGACCTCTGACCTCGGCTTGTTTACTAGATACGCTGTCTGCTGTCGGCCCTCGACCCTTGCTTTGGATTTCACTCTGCTGTTTGCTCCTACACTCTATCGCTGGGTTCTCCCCAGTCAGTGCACATCTCACGACCCTATGTTTGTCTGTGGCCAAGTTTGTCCCCACCACTAGGGGCTCCAGCGAACACCAGACTTTCAGAGCAGACTCCGGATTTTGATGCACTGGCTGGAGGGGTTCCTAACATTATAACCGGCCCAAATTATACACTATAGAGAGTGAATTGTTTTGCATTCGGTCCTATGGAAAAAAGTCCGGCGCAAGTTCTGGCAGGGCAAATCCAGACCTTGTCCTAAATAGTCCAGGAGTTGCCTCAGCGGCAGACTGCCCAGGAACAGGTGTCAAGAGCTTCACAAGCCGCTCAACCTTCTGTGGTGGAGCCAAAGATGAATTTACCGGATCGTTTTTCAGGAGACCGCAGACTCTTCCGCAACTTCCGTGAAAGCTGCAAGCTTTATTTCAAATTGAGACCACTCTCGTCCGGATCACCCCAACAAAGAGTGGGGATAGTGATTTCCCTGTTACAAGGGGATCCTCAATCTTGGGCTTTCAGCTTGGATCCCAATAGTCCCCAATTACAATCTGTGGACGCATTCTTTTCTGCTCTTGTTTTGCTTTATGACCCGGACCGAGTGGCTTCTGCAGAAGCGCAGCTGCGATCTTTAGTACAAGGACGACGGTCCACGGAGGAATATTGCTCCAATTTCAGACGTTGGGACTCAGATTGTGAATGGAATGACCCAGCTCTCCGTAATCAGTTCCGGCTGGGGCTCTCAGAACAAATTAAAGATTCCCTTGTCCAGTATCCCACTGTGGGATCTCTCGAGGAGCTCATGCAGCTAGCAATTCGGATCAACAGACGATTCCGGGAAAGGAAAGCTGAGAAGTAAAATCCTTCATCCTATTCTCTTACGCCTTCCCAAATTTCATTCACTGACCAGGTCGAGCCTATGCAGCTGGGAGCATATCGACTGTCGTCTGAGGAACGTACCCGGAGGCGTAGTTTGGGTCTCTGCTTGTACTGTGGAGGAAAGGGCCATCTTCTCCGTTTCTGCCCCGTGAAACCGGGAAAAGACCAGGCCAAGTGAACATGGAGAGTGTCCACTTAGACCTACAAGTCATCTCTCCAAAAGATTCCCTGCCTGTACCTACTCAGCTCACTTATAACGGGTGGGATATTTCCGTTCCTGCATTCCTGGACAGTGGAGCTGCCGGAAACTTTTTGGACTTGGCCCTCGCCCGGTCCCTGGGTTTCTCAGCCGTTCCTCTGGAATCCATCATCACTGTTCATGGTTTGGACGGGAATCGCCTGGATAAGGGTGAAATTCATCATCGCTCTCCTCCTCTGCAGTTAAACTTGGGTGCCCTCCACTCAGAGACCATCTCTCTGTATCTAATTCATTGCCCTTCGGTACCTTTAATTCTGGGCCACCCCTGGCTTGTTCTTCACAATCCTTGTATCGACTGGACCAAGGGTGAGATCATCAAGTGGGGTCCTCGGTGTCATTCCTCATGCTTGTCTCTACCACTCAGAATCACTCAGATCTGCCCTAAGCGGTTGCCTTTTCATTACCATGAATTCTCTGACGTTTTCTCTAAGAAGGAAACAGATATTCTTCCTCCTCACCGGGAGTACGATTGTGTTATTGACCTTATTCCTGGTTCTAGGTTGCCCAAGGGAAGATTATATGCTTTATCTATTTCAGAGACCCAAGCCATGGAATCGTATGTAAAGGAGAACCTGCAAAAAGGCTTTATTCAGCCTTCCAAGTCTCCTGCCAGAGCAGGCTTCTTCTTTGTGGCTAAAAAAGACGGTGGGCTTAGGCCTTGTATCGATTATAGAGGGTTAAATAAAATAACCATTAAAAATACTTATCCCTTTCCACTTATCTCAGCCATCTTCGATCAACTGAAAGGAGCTAAAATCTATTCTAAAATTGACCTACAAGGAGCCTACAATCTGATTTGTATCCGAAGTGGCGACGAATGGAAGACGGTTTTTAATACTCAAACGGGCCATTATGAATACCTCGTTATGCCCTTTGGCCTCAGCAACGCTCCAGCTGTTTTTCAAGACTTAATTAACGATGTCCTTCGCAAATTCTTGGGTTCCTTTGTAGTGGTCTATTTAGATGACATACTGATTTATTCCCGCTCATTAGAACAACACCGGGAACATGTTCGACAAGTACTTCTGAAGCTCCGTCATCATCATCTGTACGCTAAACTAGAAAAATGTGAATTCGAAGTCTCCAGGGTCACTTTTCTGGGATATGTCATTTCTCCTGAAGGCTTCGCTATGGACCCCACAAAGGTACAGGCTATTCTCGATTGGGTGCAACCCTCTAATTTGAAGGCCATCCAAAGGTTCCTGGGATTCGCCAATTATTATAGGAAGTTTATCAGTTCTTTTTCTATTCTCATCGCCCCCATCACAGCTCTGACCCGCAAGGGTGCTGATCCTAAAGCTTGGCAGCCTACTGCAGTTTCCGTCTTCGAAGCCTTGAAACGTGCTTTCATGTCTGCCCCAGTTCTGAGACATCCTAATCCAGACGTTCCTTTCATTGTTGAAGTTGATGCTTCGGATGTAGGAGTTGGAGCCGTATTGTCTCAGAAAGATCCTAAAGATCACCGCCTTCATCCCTGTGCTTATTTGTTTCGAAAATTCTCTTCCGCTGAAGAACATTACGATGTGGGCAATCGTGAATTACTGGCCGTCAAATGGGCATTAGAAGAATGGCGCCACTGGCTTGAAGGGGCAAAACATACTATCACCATCTATACGGACCATAAAAACTTGTCCTGCATCGAGTCCGCTAAAAGGTTGAACTCTAGGCAAGCACGGTGGTCCCTCTTCTTCTCCCATTTCCATTTTATTATTACCTTCCGGCCTGGTTCTAAGAACTTAAGAGCAGATGCCCTGTCTCGTAGCTTTATCTCTTCTCAAACTTCAGTTTCTGAGCCCTGTTCCATTATTTCAGCTTCTTCTATTTTGATTGCCTTCACGCGGGAACTGGGTAAAACCCTTCAGCAGTGTCAACCACAGGCACCTTCTGAAACGCCAGTGGGCAAATTTTTTCGTGCCTGTACACTTTAGAAAGTCGGTCCTCTCACAGTGTCATAATAACAAGGCTTCTGGACATCCCAGTATTGCCAAGACCATTGAAATTGACTCTCGTACTGTCTGGTGGCCATCATTATCTGCGGATATAAAAGAGTATATAGCATCCTGTGACCTGTGTTTCAAGAACAAAGTTTCCCGAAGTTCCCCTTCTGGGCTATTAATGCCGTTACCTATCCTGGTCAGACCTTGGACCCATGTGTCCATGGACTTCATCGTTGATTTACCTCTATCTTCCGGGTGCAACACCATCTGGGTAACTGTGGACCGGTTCAGTAAACTGGATACGCTGTCTGCTGCTGGCCCTCGACCCTTGCTTTGGATTTCACTCTGCTGTTTGCTCCTACTGGGTTCTCCCCAGTCAGTGCACATCTCACGACCCTCTGTTTGTCTGCGGCCAAGTCTGTCCCTACCACTAGGGGCTTCAGTGAACACCAGACTTTAAGAGCAGAATCCGGGTTTTGATGCACTGGCTGGAGGGGTTCCTTACACAAACCAGGAGCTTGCGGTGAAATTGTTGTGCTGTATTTGAGATCATCCATTGTCCTTCCTGTGGCCAAAAATCTTATGGTAGCAACCAGTCTCTGCTCTGCAAATATATTTTTCCTTAAATAGGTGTACTCCTTCTGGATGAGTGGGGTGATAAGCTGGAGCAGCTTCTGGAATGTGGGATCAGGAAATTCCTGAAGTCATCTGGGTTGTTGTCCTGTATCTCCTGTTGCAGGGGCATATGTGTTAGGCAGACAGGTCTCGTAATGAACTTACAGAACTAGCGGAAGAGGTCTTCGCCTACAGCAGCCACCTTTCCCATAAAGTGATGTGCTCACAGGTACTCAGAGTCCCCCAGGTCTTAACTCTAAATGTAGTGTAAGTTCATTAACAAAACCGCAGCGGCAGGGCCGGAGGAGGGGATCCAGATGGTAAAGGGTGGTCAGATGTAAGCCTAGGTCAAGGGTCCGAAGCAAGCAGAGTAGTCAAATAACAAGCCAAAAGGTCAGGGTCACCAGCACGAAAGCAGAATCCAGAAACAGACTAAAGGGTCACAAAGGGGAGGTCCAATAACAGAGGGGCAGAGTATCCACAGGAACACTGGAACAGGACAGGAGCAGGTTGGCAACAGACAGCATCTACGCTATATGCTATAACTCATCTACGCTATAACTGGAAGGGAATCTAAGCCCTCCCTGCCTTAAATACTAAATGTAGCCAGTCAGGAGCAGGAGTATGGTCATATGATTAGCCCCCCCAGGCACACTATAATTAAACTTTATTAAGGCTAATTAACCCACAGGCTATATAGATAGACGTGCACGCGCCCGGCTGCTCTGAATCGCTGGGACGCGGGAAACTAGTTCACAAGCGTCTGACCATTGCCCTAGCAACGGTTGGCCCGGAAGTGACGTCCCGGTCGTCAAGGAGACGGCCGGGACGCAGGAGACAGAAGGGAGCGAGTCGCGGTGGTGCATGCTGCTGCGGCTCATAACAATATGTGAAAAAGAGTCTCCTCTAGAACCTCTCCTTGGCACAACAAGTTTGATTCTTTCTTCTTCGTTCCCTTCGTGTTTGCAGTGTTCTTGCCTTATGGCTGGCATTCCTTATGTGTGTAGATTCCAATGGTGTCAACCCTATCACTATTTACTTCTCTATTATTTTCAATAACAATAGGTGTGCTGCTCACACTTGGGCTTTTACGCCTAGGATACAACAAGCCATCACTACCTTATCTATTTTGTCTAGGCGTCGATGATGATATATTGTTGTGCAGTGCAAAGGCCTCATCAGCAACAAAAAAGCAAAATTTAGCCCAAATTGTGGACAATCAGAATAATGATAAAGAATCTTTTGTAGTTGTAGTAATAGGATCCACTTTTTGAGGGAGGCATAATTCTCACGTTTGCCATCTATGACGCTGCCACAATTGGGGAAATTCCAAAGTCTTTCAAAATCTTGAGCAATAAGTTGCCATTCCTCAATCATTGCAGGAAACTGTAAGTGAAAGATTGTTGTAATGTTAAATCAATACTTGCATACATTATCATACTGACTAGTTTACATTCTATTTTTATTACACAGCCAGCTGTTTTATTTGAAGCCTGATTCTGTGATGTGGCAGAGCAATGTGAGACAACGCTGCATGTCTCCAAGCTGACAGAAGACAGCCAGGAAAGCACAAACATGCCCACACAGCTTACCACAGACGGACCCACACAGGTCACTGTTAAAGCCAGCTAGTCACAAGGGGATCAAACTGGCAGGAGGGGGAATAAAAGGTACGTGATCTTGAACAAAGCGACTCTGCTGTGCAGAGATGGGTTTTATGTCCCAACAGCCTATAGGCCAAAATCAGCACTCACTGCTACACTTTTACTGTATGCTGGCTTAAGAGTCTCCCCTCTGGAACCACTCCTTGGTCCAATAAGTACGATTCTTTCTTCTTCGTTCCCTTCTGGTCTATGTTTGCAGTGTTCTTGCCATAGCGCGAAGCAACAATTTTATCATAATTGTGCAGTTACAAACGAAGTTAACGAACGTACACTATAGGCAAAGCTGTATGGTAGAATGAATGGTGATGTTGTATTTCCTTATCCGAGATCTGTTTGTAGGTGTTGTGTGCATTGAGCTTCAGCCTTTTATTTAAATTTGTTTAGCATATTGCAGCTGGGAGATCATATATCAGCAGAGTGTGTCGAGTCACAATCTTTTGAGACAATGTTACGCCAGAAAGAAATCACAGCCTGGGCAATAAATCATTTAAACCATGTATAGTGTGTACGCGTGAGTCTGCATGCTGATCGGAACTTCAGTTGTTGGTAAAATCGTTATAGATAACAAATCGTTCAAACATTTTTGCAGTACCCAGCTTTAGAACTGCCTATGATCTCCGCCTCGCCTTCGCTCTGACTACCACTCTCTCTCCTTCTGGGCACTTCCAGCCACCATGTTCCACTAGCTCCTATTGTCTCAGTATTACCCTTTCCCTCTACTTTCTGTTTCCTGATGAAGGTTTGGGACAGGCTGTCCAGAGTTATAAAGGATAACTACATCAAAAGTCACAAGCAAACAAATGTGGTAAAAACGAGACAGGATGGTACAGATATACAGTCTGATAATTGAGAAGCTCAGACAACTGTTGCTAAGGCAAACAGTTTGCTAAATACAGGGTGGAATAATTAGACTGTAGTGGCAACATTGTCATGTGCAGACAAATCTGCTTAATTTGTAGCAATAATAAAGCAAGTACTTATTGTGCAGTATTTGAAACTGGGGTGATCAAGAAGCAGGGCAAAAAGAAGCAGGGCACTCAATCAATGTAACCGCAAGAATACGTTTGTTACACCAGCATAAGCCATACTTGCTATAATTCCCATAAAATATATTATGCATAGAGCTTACTGCGTTATTTGACAGACATTCTGGGTCTGACTCATTAAGGAAATAAATGCGGATACGTGATGTATTTTGTGTTAAATTTCACTGCGCATGCCCAGAAATTAACTATACGTCAGTGAATGCAAGAACAACCAATTCAACCTTGAATGCACAGGACACTTCTGACAACCTCTGACTTCATGAGCGGAACGAGGTGAGGAAGGGGCAAATGCACGTAGTCAATGTTCAGTAAGGGCATGCCAAGCTCAAGCGCAGGTAGCACCATCCAATTCAAGCTTTGGGCTTTTTTTTTTCTCCCTCAAAGCAATCGCATATGCACATCAGTAGAGGCCCAAACAGACATGAAGGCTCGCTTCTACTCATCCTGCTAATGCAGACTCATCAGTATGAATTATGCAAAAATAAGCACTGCCAGTTAAAGGTTTTTCGACAAATAGGAGTCTGTCTGTGAAAAGCCGGAACACATGGAAGCCCAAAACAGGTGACAGCATTTCTTGTCAAATCAACAGCATTAATAAAGTATCTGCTCAGAGCAATAAAACTGGTATTGCATCATAAACACTTTTACAAATACAAAAGGAATTTATTTGTAATTATTTAAAAATACTAGTGATGTCAGTTTAACAACTTAATTGCTATCTTCATGGCATTTTTCTTCACAGTATTGTGCTCACGTGCTTTTAAACATTACTTATCTTTAGTGAGCTTTGTACACTATCAATACTGTTATCTTACAGTACATACAGTACAACTTAACAAGCATCATTTACAATTTTTCAGACATAAAGTTCAGTCCTATTTCTAGGGAAAGCTTCTTAAATACTAACTAAACAAGCTGTTAAAAGGAATGCTAAAACAGTATTTTATATGTTTTGTGAGTGTATACACACACTTTTGTAGAAATATGTACAAATGTATGGCAGATGCATCAACATCGGTCTTCATTTAGAAAAATGACCTTAGTACCTCATACCAATGTATTGATTCACACTTATCTAAATGAAAGCATTGGGATTTAAATTTACAGATATACACACACTTGATTACATATATGAACATATACACCAGGTTAGTCGCTATTTTGGGGCCCAGCAGCTGCTCCTCTCTGCCATCTCAGCAGAGAATACTACTGTGTCCACGCTCATTAGAGAACTTAATGAACTCCATTCTGTATGACCACTGACACAGTAAGGCATTTGAAGCCCAAGATTGCCTTCCATATAGGCTGTCATTCTAAGGCTCCAAAATTAAATCTTCTCAGAAGTGAAGGGAATTCTGATGTTCCCTTGTTCTCTGAGCAGTAAGTTTTGTATGGAGGCAGAATGCCAGTGAGAGGAGGGTGTCCTTCCTTAGAAACTTTGCGGCCCCCTTCAAAATATTGCTGTGAGGCTCACAAATGTCTTGTTACACACCTGATTTCATATATTGAATTATTTATTTACCTGTGAGGTTCATTCAGGACCCGCATAAAATGTAGATGAGGAGCGTAAACACCAGTTTCTTCCTGCTTTGAGATGTTACGCCCCTATATTGTACAGTTGCATTTGTGCTATGGAGAAGCACATAGATTAATGTTTTAAAATGATATCTGAAAAAAAACACACATTTTCTCTCTAATCCTTGATTGCTTATGCTGACAGTAACAGGACAGATTGGGCATTCCATGCAAAACATGCAATAGCCTCAGTAATACATTTGATTATGAACTTGACTACTAAGTCAGAAGTTGACATTATCAGACTGATATCAACAATAAACAAAATGAGGGAAGGGAGCGCTGACAATCCTGATTGAACTTTATTGAATTGATTTCGGGCGTGGTGTTTCAGAACACTGTTAGAGGGAACTAGAATATTAATTGATATCAACAACAGTTGTAGTTTCGGATACTAGTTGCAATGTACCTTAATACACACACAAATATAAATATATATAGATACTAGAGATGGTCACTGACCCCCGTGTTTTGGTTTTGGATTCGGTTTTGGATCTGGATTACCGTCGTGTTTTGGTTTTGGTTTTGCAAAACCGCCATTGCGTGTTTTGGTTTTGGTTTTGGTTTTGTTTGGTTTTGTTTTGCTATTTTGTTGGAAAATACATGTTTTTGTGCCTAAAATAACCCAATTTAGTGCTCCAACTGTTTTAGAGATAAGTAATCTAATTGTTGAGGTAATAAATCATCCAAAAAAACTGTTTAATTCTTCGTTGGTAGGCCTTCATTTATTCAACACACAAAACAGATTGTCTTCCTCTCCATCTATGCATATTGGCAATGCAGCCATCATCTTTGGATGTATATTACACCCTACACTTATAGTTAAATATGTAAAGAAATGGAAAAAGACAGTTTGCTTTCTGTCTCTATAGGCCCCCCTCCACTTTTTTAAAAAAACAAAAAATTCAGCCATTATAGACTGTACAATATTAATTGACATGGAGAAAGCCAGTTTGGTTTCTGTCTCTCTAGGCCCCCCTCCACTTGTATAAAATACCAAAAAATCCAGCCATTATAGACTGTACAATATTAATTGACATGGAGAAAGCCAGTTTGGTTTCTGTCTCTCTAGGCCCCCCTCCACTTGTATAAAATACTAATAAATTCAGCCGTTATATACTGTACAATATAAATTGAAATGGACAAAGGCAGTTTGGTATCTGTCTGCATCAGATCCTCTCTCCACTAGGAGTAAAATAGAAAACTATTCAGCCGTTATATAATCTAGAATATAAATAGAAATTGAGAAAGGCAATTTGGTATCTGTCTGCATCATAATCATCAACATCATCATTAGCGCCCTCGTCGCCTACACAAATCTCCCCCTCATCCTCTTCTAATTCCAAAGTGGCATCCTCAATTTGGGTATCACCGGCTACACTCGGGCTATTAAGGCACACATCAGCAGAATGCTCACGATTAGACATCCCACTGTTGGATGGACTCTCCACAGGGATTGTTGTCATTTGTGAATCAGAGCAAATATTCTCCTGTAATGCCTCACTGTTATCTTGCAGCTCGGCTTTGACGCGTAACAGTAGTTGTGCACCAATTGTAGGCTGGGTAACTTTTTGGGATCTGCCACTAATAGCCAAAGGTGAAGGCCTCATTCTCTCTTTGCCACTGCGTGTGTAGAATGGCATGCTTGCAATTTTTTTTTATCGTCACTTAACTTTTGCTCAGTTACACTTCTTTTTCGCTTCAATACAGTAAATTTTTTTTTGGTTTTTTGCACTAATTTGAAAACACTCTGTTGTTTGACATCGCCTTGGCCAGATGACGTACTGGGAACACTAACATCAGGACTGGTGACAGAACCTGGTTGCTCATTCAGATCATATGGGGACTGCTTTGAATCCATTCTGAGCGCAAACCACTGGGGAGTGCTAAAAATTATTTAGTAGATACTGCTGACAGATATGACTTTTGACAGCCAGAAATATTAATGCACAATTAGGGAGGACACCCCAAAAGCACTGAGGTGTGCTAAAAATTATTTAGTAGATACTGCTGACAGAAATGACTTTTGACAGCCAGAAATATTAATGCACAATTAGGGAGGACACCCCAAAAGCACTGAGGAGTGCTACAAATTATTTAGTAGATACTGCTGACAGATATGACTTTTGACAGCCAGAAATATTAATGCACAATTAGGGAGGACACCCCAAAAGCACTGAGGAGTGCTAAAAATTATTTGGTAGATACTGCTGACAGATATGACTTTTGACAGCCAGAAATATTAATGCACAATTAGGGAGGACACCCCAAAAGCACTGAGGAGTGCTAAAAATTATTTGGTAGATACTGCTGACAGATATGACTTTTGACAGCCAGAAATATTAATGCACAATTAGGGAGGACACCCCAAAAGCACTGAGGTGTGCTAAAAATTATTTAGTAGATACTGCTGACAGATATGACTTTTGACAGCCAGAAATATTAATGCACAATTAGGGAGGACACCCCAAAAGCACTGAGGTGTGCTAAAAATTATTTAGTAGATACTGCTGACAGAAATGACTTTTGACAGCCAGAAATATTAATGCACAATTAGGGAGGACACCCCAAAAGCACTGAGGAGTGCTACAAATTATTTAGTAGATACTGCTGACAGATAGGACTTTTGACAGCCAGAAATATTAATGCACAATTAGGGAGGACACCCCAAAAGCACTGAGGAGTGCTACAAATTATTTAGTAGATACTGCTGACAGATATGACTTTTGACAGCCAGAAATATTAATGCACAATTAGGGAGGACACCCCAAAAGCACTGAGGAGTGCTAAAAATTATTTGGTAGATACTGCTGACAGATATGACTTTTGACAGCCAGAAATATTAATGCACAATTAGGGAGGACACCCCAAAAGCACTGAGGAGTGCTAAAAATTATTTGGTAGATACTGCTGACAGATATGACTTTTGACAGCCAGAAATATTAATGCACAATTAGGGAGGACACCCCAAAAGCACTGAGGTGTGCTAAAAATTATTTAGTAGATACTGCTGACAGATATGACTTTTGACAGCCAGAAATATTAATGCACAATTAGGGAGGACACCCCAAAAGCACTGAGGTGTGCTAAAAATTATTTAGTAGATACTGCTGACAGATATGACTTTTGACAGCCAGAAATATTAATGCACAATTAGGGAGGACACCCCAAAAACACTGAGGAGTGCTAAAAATTATTTAGTAGATTCTGCTGACAGTTATGACTTTTGACAGCCAGAAATATTAATGCACAATTAGGGAGGACACCCCAAAAGCACTGAGGAGTGCTAAAAATTATTTAGTAGATACTGCTGACAGATATGACTTTTGACAGCCAGAAATATTAATGCACAATTAGGGAGGACACCCCAAAAACACTGAGGAGTGCTAAAAATTATTTAGTAGATACTGCTGACAGATATGACTTTTGACAGCCAGAAATATTAATGCACAATTAGGGAGGACACCCCAAAAACACTGAGGAGTGCTAAAAATTATTTAGTAGATTCTGCTGACAGTTATGACTTTTGACAGCCAGAAATATTAATGCACAATTAGGGAGGACACCCCAAAAGCACTGAGGAGTGCTAAAAATTATTTAGTAGATACTGCTGACAGATATGACTTTTGACAGCCAGAAATATTAATGCACAGTTAGGGAGGACACCCCAAAAACACTGAGGAGTGCTAAAAATTATTTAGTAGATACTGCTGACAGATATGACTTTTGACAGCCAGAAATATTAATGCACAATTAGGGAGGACACCCCAAAAACACTGAGGAGTGCTAAAAATTATTTAGTAGATTCTGCTGACAGTTATGACTTTTGACAGCCAGAAATATTAATGCACAATTAGGGAGGACACCCCAAAAGCACTGAGGAGTGCTACAAATTATTTAGTAGATACTGCTGACAGATATGACTTTTGACAGCCAGAAATATTAATGCACAATTATGGGGGACACCCCAAAAGCGCTGGGGAGTGCCAAATATGAAGAAAAAATAATAAACCTCTATCCTCCTCTCTGCACTAGCGATTTTGGTTAGAGCAATTGCAAGAACAATATTGTATTCTCTGTCCCTGCTCTAATTAGCCTATGACTACACCCTGCTCTCTCCCTCTGTCAAATGGCGATGGATTGCTGTGGAGGCGTGTATTTATAAAGTTGAAGTATCGCGAGAACCGAGTCCCGAGATCCGACGACGTCACAATGACGTTCGGCCTCGATTTGGATTCGGAATGGGCGGGAGAGTACCGAGCTGCTCAGCTCGGTACTCGGATACCCAAAGTTCGGGTGGGTTCGGTTCTCGGAGAACCGGACCCGCCCATCTCTAATAGATACATATATATATATATATATATATGTATATGTATGTATATATGTATTTATGTATATATATATATATATATATATATATATATACACATCTGCTGAATCCCTTTCTCACCTGTGAAGCAACCAAAACTCTGATTCACTCTTTCGCAATCTCTCACCTAGACTCCTCCTCCTCCTCCTGCTCTCTGGTCTACCCTACTCCCGCCTTGCCCCTCTTCAGTGTATCCTCAAAGCTGCTGCATGCCTTATTTTTCTCTCTCACCACTGTACCTCTGCAGATCCTTTCTCCCAGTCGCTTCCTGTCTCCTTAAGAATGAAGTTCACACCTCACCCTCACCTACAAAACCCTCAGTCTCTCCTTCTACATCTCCAAACTCATTTTCTACCCACACTTCCTCCTGCCCCATCTCTCTGCCAACGACCGGCACATCACTACCACACTGATTACCACTTTGCACTTCCACCTTCTGACCTATAAAACACACTCTCTTGATCCATTAGGTTAGCCGCTAGTCTGTAAGGCTTAAAAACGTACCCTCCAACTCATATCTTCATTCAAGCCCTACTCCTAACTTCTCTGCCTTTGCTACTATCTCTGCTTCCCACTTGCTGCCATCCTGTTCGTGTATAGTCCCCTTCCCTCTAAGATGTAAGCTTTGACGAGCTGGGCCCTCTTTCCTTGTGTTTTCCTTCCTACCATTGCACCTCCCCAGCCCTCTTTCTCGAGTCCATGCTGCTGGGAACAGACCTACTCCACGCAGGTGCTACTTATCTCTTATGCTTACTATTTTCCAGTAGCTGGATCTGCAATTTGTTCTCTGTTTATACTCTGTTAATTTCTTGTTGACTGGTCATTGTATACTTTTGTATTTTGTAATTATGTATTGTTCATAGTTGTCTGTGAATTGTGTAATACTGTTAAATGTATACACTGTTCACCCCTATTGCTGCATACTATTTGTGTCACCTTATAAATAAAGGATAATAGTAATAAACTTTACAGCAGTGGTTCCCAAACTTTTGCAGTTCGCGGCACCCTTAGAGTCCCCAAATTTTTTCAAGGCACCCCTCCAAAATAATTATTGAGCTGTCCTGTTTTAGAAGTAGTTGGGTCCAAAAAATGTAATAAGTATTTAAGTCAGGACAGAAATACTTATTTAGTTGTATGCAAAAATGGCCCCTCTGCATCCAGACACTCTTCCCTCAGGTACTCTGCCCCCTCTGCATCCAGACACTCCGCTCTCAGGCACTCTGCCCCCTCTGCATCCAGACACTCTGCCCTCAGGCACTCTGCCTCCTCTGCATCCAGACACACTGCCCCCTCTGCATCCAGACACACTGCCCCCTCTGCATCCAGACACACTGCCCCTTCTGTCACGCTGTCCCCCCTCCTCTGCTCTCTGTCACGCTGTCCCCCCTCCTCTGCCCTCTCTCACGATGCCCCCCCTCCTCTGCCCTCTCTCACGATGTCCCCCCTCCTCTGCCCCTCTCAGGCTGTGTCCCCCTCCACTGCCCCTCTCACGCTGTGTCCCCCTCCACTGCCCCTCTCGCGCTGTGTCCCCCTCCACTGCCCCTCTCACGCTGTACTCCTACTCTGCCCCTGTCACGCTGTGTCCCCCTCCACTGCCCCTCTCACGATGTCCCCCCTCCACTGCCCCTCTCACGATGTCCCCCTCCTCTGCCCCGCTGTCACCCTCCTCTGCCCCGCTGTCTGCCCCGCTGTCACCCTCCTTTGCCCCTCTGTCTGCCCGCTGTCTGCCCCGCTGTCACCCTCCTTTGCCCCTCTGTCTGCCCGCTGTCTGCCCCTCTGTCACACTCCTCTGCCCCGCTGTCACACTCCTCTGCCCTTCTGTCTGCCCCTCTGTCACGCTCCTCTGTCTGCCCCGCTGTCACGCTCCTCTGTCTGCCCCGCTGCCACGCCCCTCTGCCACCATCCTTTGCCCCTCTGTCTGCCCGCTGTCACGCTCCCTCTCACTCCTCTGCCGCGAGCCAGCTATAGGAAAAAACAAAGAGCACATAAACTTACCAATCCGCCCGGCGCCGGGACCCAGCATACTCCTCTATCCCGCAGCTGTCACTGACGTCGATATTCAGTGACAGCTGTGGGAGAGAGGAGTCTGCTGGGTCCCGGCGCCGGGCGGATTGGTAAGTTTATGTGCTCTTTGTTTTTTCCTATAGCTGACTTGCGGCAGAGGAGTGAGAGGGAGCGTGACAGCGGGCAGACAGAGGGGCAAAGGATGGTGACAGAGGGGCAGACAGAGGGGCAGCGGGGCAAAGGAGGGTGACAGCGGGGCAGACAGTGGGCAGACAGAGGGGCAGAGGAGTGTGACAGAGGGGCAGACAGAGGGGCAAAGGAGGGTGACAGCGGGGCAGAGGAGGGGGACAGCGGGGCAGAGGAGGGGGACAGCGGGGCAGAGGAGGGGGACATCGTGAGAGGGGCAGTGGAGGGGGACACAGCGTGACAGGGGCAGAGGAGGAGTACAGCGTGAGAGGGGCAGTGGAGGGGGACACAGCGTGAGAGGGGCAGTGGAGGGGGACACAGCGTGAGAGGGGCAGTGGAGGGGGACACAGCGTGAGAGGGGCAGTGGAGAGTGACAGGAGAGGGACAGAGGAGAGTGACAGGAGGGGGACAGAGGAGAGTGACAGGAGGGGGACAGAGGAGAGTGACAGCGTGACAGGAGAGGGACAGAGGAGAGTGACAGCGTGGCAGGAGAGGGACAGAGGAGAGTGACAGCGTGACAGGAGAGGGACAGAGGAGAGTGACGGGGGGGACAGGGGGGGGGGCAGAGGAGAGTGACAGCGTGACAGGAGGAGAGTGACAGGAGAGGGACAGAGGAGAGTGACAGTGTGACAGGAGGGGGACAGAGGAGAGTGACAGGAGGGGGACAGAGGAGAGTGACAGGAGGGGGACAGAGGAGAGTGACAGCGTGACAGGAGGGGGACAGAGGAGAGTGACAGCTTGACAGGAGGGGGACAGAGGAGAGTGACAGCGTGACAGGAGGGGGACAGAGGAGAGTGACAGCATGACAGGGGGGGGACAGAGGAGAGTGACAGCGTGACAGGAGGGGGACAGAGGAGAGTGACAGCGTGACAGGAGAGGGACAGAGGAGAGTGACAGGAGAGGGACAGAGGAGAGTGACAGCGTGACAGGAGACGCACAGAGGATAGTGACAGCGTGACAGGAGGGGGACAGAGGAGAGTGACAGCGTGACAGGAGAGGGACAGAGGAGAGTGACAGCGTGACAGGAGGTGGACAGAGGAGAGTGACAGCGTGACAGGAGAGGGACAGAGGAGAGTGACAGCGTGACGGGGGGGACAGAGGAGAGGGACAGCGTGACAGGGGGGGGACAGAGGAGAGGGACAGGGGGGGGGACAGAGGAGAGTGACAGCGTGACAGGAGGGGGACAGAGGAGAGTGACAGCGTGACAGGAGAGGGACAGAGGAGAGTGACAGGAGGGGGACAGAGGAGAGTGACAGGAGGGGGACAGAGGAGAGTGACAGCGTGACAGGAGGGGGACAGAGGAGAGTGACAGCGTGACAGGAGGGGGACAGAGGAGAGTGACAGTGTGACAGGAGGGGGACAGAGGAGAGTGACAGCTTGACAGGAGGGGGACAGAGGAGAGTGACAGCATGACAGGAGGGGGACAGAGGAGAGTGACAGCTTGACAGGAGGGGGACAGAGGAGAGTGACAGCGTGACAGGAGGGGGACAGAGGAGAGTGACAGCGTGACAGGAGGGGGACAGAGGAGAGTGACAGCGTGACAGGAGGGGGACAGAGGAGAGTGACAGCGTGACAGGAGGGGACAGCGTGGCAGAGGAGCTGGGACAGCGTGAGAGAGGGCAGAGGAGGGGGACAGAGGGCAGAGGAGCTGGGACAGCATGACAGAGGGCAGAGGAGCTGGGACAGCGTGACAGAGGGCAGAGGAGCTGGGACAGCGTGACAGAGGGCAGAGGAGGGAAACGGCAGAGGAACTGGGACAGCGTGACAGGGCAGAGGAGCTGGGACAGCGTCACAGGTTAGAGGAGCTGGGACAGCTTGACAGAGGGCAGAGGAGGGGGACAGCGCGAGAGAGGGCAGAGGAGGGGGATAGCGTGTGAGAGGGCAGAGGAGCTGGGACAGCGTGGCAGAGGAGGGGGACAGCGTGACAGAGGGCAGAGGAGGGGGACAGCGAGGCAGATGAGCTGGGACATTGTGACAGAGGGCAGAGGAGGGGGACAGTGGGCAGAGGAGGAGGACAGCGTGAAAGGGGCAGTGGAGGGGGACAGCGTGGCAGGAGGGAGACAGCATGACAGAGGGCAGAGGAGGGGGGACAGAGTGACAGAGGGCAGAGGAGGGGGGACAGCGTGAGAGAGGGCAGAGTGTCTGGATGCAGAGGGGGCATTTTTGCATACAACTAAATAAGCATTTCTGTCCTGACCTAAATACTTATTACAATTTTTTGACCCAACTACTTCTAAAACAGGACTGCTCGGTAATTATTTTGGAGGGGTGCCTTAAAAAAATTATGATGACTCTAAGAGTGCTGCGAACTGCAAAAGTTTGGGAACCACTGGCTTACATTATAACAGCCTAAAAATAGAAGTTTGTTTATTAAGACACCTACCAATAAGTAGGTTTTCTGTTGCTGCGTAATGCAGAGATAGAACATCCTTCATCAAGCAATTTTATTAAGAACATTTTACCGGGGTTACAGAGCGATGTCAGTGATACTGGCTGACAGCAATACTACTCCTCTCACCCTTTGCCAAGGTCCTGGTCCCTCTATACATGCTTGAGCTTACATCTTGGCTTGGGCATGCAAACTAGCCTTGGGCTTCCAGCTCCAGATTCCACAAAAACAAAATGTTAAAAAATAAAATAAAAAATATAGCTACCTTTACTAATTAGGGGCCTGATTCATTAAGGATCTTAAATGAAGAGGTATCTTATTTCAGTCTCCTGGACAAAACCATGTTGCACAATGCAAGGGGTGCAAACTAGTTTTCTGTTTTGCACATAAGTTAAATACTGACTGTTTTTTCATGTAGCACACAAATACTTGATAGCTTATTTGTACACTGAACTTTAAAGTTGATATTTGTGTGATACATAAAAAAACAGTGAGTATTTAACTTATGTGCAAAACAGAAAACTAGTTTGCACCCCTTGCATTGTAACATGGTTTTGTCCAGGAGACTGAAATAAGATACCTCTTCATTTAAGATCCTTAATGAATCAGGCCCTAGGTCCTGTAGTTTAAAAGACCAAAATGTAAACCTGCCTGACATAACTGCCACCAAAAAAATTAGTGATTTTTAGCTTAGCAAAGTAAATTTTGATATCACTGGAAACATGCAAATTTGTTTAACTCTCATTAAATTTTGCATTATGTTTGTAAGCTCTTGGAAGGTGTAAACTATTGTGCAAAATAACTTACATTTTTATATTGAAAAACTATGGAGTACAACGTACTGCCTTGTATATGTCAGTTGTCACTCAAGTACAGGTGCACCAAGACTGCTCTTACCGCTGCCACCCAGTGTCGTCAGATAACTGAGTATCACTCCGCTGCTAGGGCAATATTTTCTTGGTATATCATGGTGATAGGATGTTTTCTATCTCTGCGATAAGTGACAATAGAAAATCAGCCCTCTAGCCACTTTTTAATAGTCTCCTAAGACACTTGGACTAAGACTCGATGTGGAACTCTACATAAACACATTTATGTGTTTATATAATGACCTTTTGAAAGTTATGAGGTAGATGAAAGTCACCAGATCAATAAAATATTTTATTCAGTTTACAGTCTCATGAAGAAAATGGTGTATACTTGAGGTTGAATGGCATGTCTTTATTCAACCCATGTTCTGTTGGTTCTTTGCACAGGAAGAAGTACAAGAGAAAAGTAGCATATTTAGAGCAGCTGAAATTGTGTGTCCTTTCATTAATCCACATATCTATATGCAATCAGGGTGCCTGGTTCTATATGTGTCATCTGCAGTTGACTTCTCTCAGGCTCTGCAGAAAGAAAGTTACTTTTCCCTGAAGCAGTTTGACAAATCTGTGGAAAATGTCCATGATGTCTGTAGAGTTAATGGAAATAACATCCGAGGGATTGAGAGATACTTCCTGAGCCAGATCAGTGTTGTTATAAGCCTGCTGCCATGCTCTTTTAACAATTCCTTGGATCTCTGTTATACGACCCTTCAATCTTTTAAGCTGCTTTGACACACACTCGTATGTATCCACTTTTTGTGTAACATTCAAAAGATGGTTTAGATGTGAGAAAACCTCAGTCCCTTGCTGGAACACCTATTGAATAACATATTGCAAAATTAGAAAATATAGGAAATACAAAACTTATTGGCACAAATCTATCTTGAAAATAACTAATTAGAGATAGTTATTTTTTGTGTGAATTGACCAAACTAAAAAGGTCCTGAGTTTAGATGTCTTTTCATTTTATGGTTCTTGTAATGGTACAATGTGTTCTACAGCATATCTCTCAACTGTCCAGAATCAGCCTGAACATTTATGATTCAGGTTGATTGTCCCACTGTGAGGAGCCACCTCATTACTGGCTAACAACCCTCTTATATAACATTTACAGAACTCAGTACTTCTGCTAAAGGTCAAGTAAAACACGACTAAGATATCCTACATGCATGCAGTCTTTACAAGACCCTTATGCCTACTAAGCTTTGCATGACCAAAGGTTGGATTTGAGTTTCTCTATTGGCACTTCAGTATACTAATCTCTGCTTCATATAGCTCAGAGCATTGTTGAAAAGCATCACACGGCAACTCTACCTAAGTGTTGTCCTTGTTGCACACAAGTTTAATGTCATGGTGCTGGTTGCCCTCTGAAGAAAACCACTTGGCTGAGGTAGCTATTAGAGACACACCTTGTCCAGCCAATCCACTCTGTCCTGAGAGGTTGGGTAATGAGGAATACAACTGAAGTCTATGGATTGTATAAAATAGAATTGTGACGGTCTAAACCGAAGTAGATAGGTATGAGAAGGTAGAATACTGAGGGATGCACTTGAAGGCAATAGCAAGAGTGAAGGCATATGAGGTCTCTTAGATATGATTAACTTGTCCTTTAGCAAAAGTGCTGAATTCAGCAAGTGTTATATAATGGTGTTGCAGTGTCAGTGTAGACGGTGCACTGCCATCTGTCATCCATAGTCAGTATTGCAGTGAATGTTCGCACCCACCAGCTGGACACCAGGGATCTATGTATCCATCATGCGTATGTACAGTACAATAATTTTACATCAGAATGCACATAAATTTTATTAACATCTGCTAACAATGCAATACATATAAAAAAAAGAATTTCAAATATGCATTTTTTTGTTTTCATTTCATAAATTATTTTACATCAAATAACTAAATATTTAATTTTTCAATGCATATCGTGCATACCATGAATTTTGAAAATCAATTTTAAATGCATACAGTGGTTTTGTGATAGCTAAATCATTGACTATGCTTTTACACCTGCCCTGGAGCAGCTGTAACAAGGCGGCTGAAACAAGCGTGCTTACAATAAACACAGGACTTGAATTGGCCACATCTGTGTTAACAAGCCCTTATTGTACATGGGCTACTTTAGTCAGCCCTTTCTTCCCCCGTTCTGCCTTTCAAGTCGTAAGGGGTCATAAGGATATGTGGATATGGATTACCTGCAATTGCACTCAGTGGCGTAACGTCCATTTCTGGGCATTCGCAGTGCAGAATCACACAAGATACGCTACGTAAACGGACGTATGTCCGTACTTGAATCAGGCCAAGTATGCTGATCTGATTTATATATATACATAGAAGGCAATGGAATGCTGTAGATAGAAGGAAATTAAGAGCAATGTTTACAAGTACTTTTACTTTCTGCAAGTGCACACGTGATAGACAGTTGTAGACAGGAGGTAGCAGAATACAGTTGTGTCAGATTCAGAGTTTTTTTAAATGCATTATTATCCACTAGTCGATATATAGGAGTTGTGAATTGTCCACTAGTCATCAGTGAATGTGGACCTGTATTGTGCATATTTCACGATACATCAGGATAGATATCAGGCGAGAGTCAACCCTGTTCCTCTAATACCGTATTTTTTCGCTCCATAAGACGCACCTGTTACGGACTTACCTTATCCCCGCCGCTCCGTCCAGCCGCACTTCCGCATTCTGGACCATGTGACCGCACCCGGAGGCGGTCACATGACCACAACCTAGAGGCGGGGATTTTGAATCCCCTTCTGTATAAAAACCTCACTCTGACACTCGCTGAGTGTCAGAGCAACACTTACCTGTTCCTGGCTCCTGCTCTTCGTGGATTGCAGTGTCTTCCTGTTCCTGTGTCTCCTGTGTGCTGATCTCTGCCTGTTTGACTTCCCTGGCTCTCTATTCCCTGTGTACCGACCCGGCTTGCTGACCATTCTCCTATTCTTGTGACCCGTGTACCGAACCTGGCTTGTTGACTCCGAGTTGCCTTCTGATTCTGCCTGACTCCATTCCTGTGTACCGAACCGGCTCGTTGACTCCGCTACCACCGCTTCACTCCGCTGTACTACATCTTGAGGCGAACCTGGGGACCGCGACCTGCGACTCCTGGCAGCGAAGCCCACCCCGCTTTGCGGCGGTTCTTGGTGAACACCGGGGAGATCGTTAGACTCCGCACCTCAGGTAAGCCAGCGCTAATCAAGATTAGTAATATAGTATCCAGAATCTGTTACAGTTTGCTCTGACCATGGATACCACAGCTAAAGATCTGTTGGAGCATTTAGTAGGAAGGATGGATAAACAAGAAGCTAACCAAGAGCAACTTTTAAAATTCCTCAATAGTCTATCCACTCGCTTGGATGTTGTCCAGAACACCCTAGTGGCTGGTGGATCACCTGGGCCGGCAGTGGCCCCTGTACCTCAGGCCGCAGCAGCAGCTTCTTCCTCGCAGCTACGGTTGCCTAACCCACCTAAGTTCGATGGAGACCCTAAAAATTGCAGAGGTTTTTTAAATCAATGCTCCATACAATTCGAGCTTCTACCTGGGAACTTTCCCCTCCGGAAAAACGAAAGTGGCCTATGTGATTTCGTTATTGTCCGGTCAAGCTTTAGCATGGGCTTCCCCCTTGTGGGAGAGGGACGACCCCATTCTACATAACTTCAACCTCTTCTTGTCCACCTTCAAGAAAATATTTGATGAGCCAGGAAGGGTGTCCAATGCCGCTTCCGGCTTACTACGTCTCCGCCAGGGAAACCAGTCTGTGGGGCAGTATGCGGTCCTCTTCAGAACCATGGCCTCTGAACTTCGCTGGAACGATGAGGCTCTAGTAGCTACATTCTGGCAGGGCCTTTCAGACCGAATCAAAGACGAGTTGGTATCCCAGGAACTCCCTACGTCTTTGGACGAAATTATCTCCCTCTGTGTCAAAGTTGATTTGTGTTTCAAGGAACGTAATTCTGAGAAGGAACAGTCGCGGCGTAGCATGATTCGCTTGGCCCCCAACTTCCAAACCCCTGTTCTTCCCCCTGAAGAGCCCATGCAACTTGGGAGGACCCGCTTATCAGCCGAAGAGAGGGAGAGGAGATTTCGGAACAAGCTGTGTTTATATTGTGGAGAGAGTGGCCATCTTCTGAGTTCTTGTCCCAAACGCTCGGGAAACGACAGGGCCTAACGAGTTCTGGAGCTGTGTCGTTGGGCCTCTTTTCTCAGTGTCAGTCAGTTCCCAATAGTAATGATTGCCTGTCTATTCCCATTTCCCTTCAGTTAGGACAAAAGACCTTCCCGCAGTCGGCTCTTCTAGATTCCGGAGCCGCAGGAAATTTCATTTCCGCCACAGTAGTTAAACAATTCGCTATTCCCACACAAGCCTTGGAACAACCCATCTCTCTGATGGCCATTGATGGGGGAAGAATCCCTGAGGGGTCCATCCTGGTACGCACTATTCCTCTTCTACTTCAGATAGGAGCACTTCATCGGGAGAAGATTTCTTTTTTAGTAATACAAAGATCTACCAACCCAGTCATCCTAGGACTTCCTTGGTTTCGTGCCCACTCTCCCACCTTGGACTGGAAATCTGGTCACATATTGTCCTGGGGACAGTCCTGCTTCTCTCGCTGCCTACAGAGAGTGGTTCCCCCGAATAGTCCCAGACGTACCCAAGAATTTCCTGTGACTCTCCTGCCTGAGCCATACCAAACCTTCTCTGATGTTTTCTGTCAACAAGAGGCCACTAGACTTCCCCCTCACAGAATCTGGGACTGTGGCATTGATCTGATACCTGGTAAACCCATTCCCAGGGGCCGTGTTTACCCCCTTTCCCTCCCAGAATCTAAGGCTATGGAGGAGTACATCCAAGAAAATCTAAACAGAGGCTTCATCCGCAAGTCTGCCTCCCCAGCTGGGGCTGGCTTCTTCTTCGTAAAAAAGAAAGATGGGGGCCTCCGCCCTTGCATTGATTACAGAGGCCTGAATGCCATTACCGTTAAAAATCGGTATCCACTGCCACTGATTTCTGAACTATTCGACCGGATCAAGGGTGCCACCATCTTTTCTAAACTTGACCTCAGAGGAGCGTATAACCTTATACGCATTAAGGAGGGGGATGAATGGAAGACGGCGTTTAACACCCGAGACGGCCACTTTGAATATCTGGTCATGCCTTTCGGGCTATGCAATGCCCCAGCCATATTTCAGAGCTTTATGAATGAGCTGTTTCAAGACCTCTTGTACCAATCTGTAGTCATCTACTTGGACGACATTCTCATCTTTTCTCAAGATCTAGCATCTCATCGTACTCATGTATTGGAGGTCCTCTCTCGTATCCGAAGAAATCAGTTATTTTGCAAATTGGAGAAATGCACCTTCGAGCAGAGACAAATTCCCTTCCTGGGATATATTATTTCGGGCACCGGTCTACAGATGGATCCCACAAAATTGAAAGCCATACTTGACTGGCCCCAACCTTCAGGCCTTAAAGCCACTCAACGCTTCCTAGGATTCTCCAACTATTATCGTCAATTTATCAAGGGGTACTCCTCTCTCGTGGCTCCCATCACAGCATTGACCCGCAAATCTGCTGATGCTGGTATTTGGTCCTCTGAGGCTATCCAAGCCTTTATATTATTAAAGTCTCTCTTTTCATCCGCACCCATTCTTCAACAGCCAGATTGTTCTCGTCCCTTTGTCCTGGAGGTAGACGCCTCTTCTGTTGGCACAGGAGCCGTACTATCACAGCGAGGTCCTTCTGGAAAACTTCATCCCTGCGGATTCTTTTCCCGTCGCTTTTTACCTGCTGAGAGGAATTATGGGATTGGCGACAAAGAGCTCCTGGCCATCAAATTGGCTCTCTCCGAATGGAGACATTTACTAGAAGGAGCGCAATTCCCTATCACCATATATACCGACCATAAGAATTTGCTTTACTTACGCACTGCCCGATGTCTAAATCCTCGTCAAGCAAGGTGGTCCTTATTCTTCTCACGCTTTGATTTCAACATCACTTTTCACTCAGGATCTAAGAACACGAAGGCAGACGCCTTATCTCGCTCTTTTGATCCAGCTGACATGGAATCCTCGGAAGATAAGAAATTCATTGTAAATCCATGTCAAGTATTGGCAGCTACACACCTGAAAAAGGGTTGTCCTCCAGGCAAAACATTCATCTTGCCACATCTACGCACCCGGCTCCTTCACTGGGCTCATCACTCACTCTTCTCTGGGCATGCTGGCATTCGCAAGACCTGGGACTTATTGTCCCGAAGCTACTGGTGGCCTTCCTTGCTGGAGGATGTGAAGAGATTTGTTGCTGCTTGTTCCAAATGTGCTCAACACAAGACCTCTAGGAAGAAGCCTTATGGATGCTTGCTCCCATTACCCATTCCTGATTACCCTTGGTCACAGATCTCCATGGATTTTATCACGGACCTTCCCCCTTCCAAATCCTGTACTGTAGTGCTTGTGGTCACGGATCGCTTCTCTAAAACAGCCCACTTTATTGCTCTCAAAGGCCTTCCTTCTTCCTCCTCCTTAGCCGATATTTTTATCAAAGAAATATTTCGCCTCCATGGCTGTCCTCAACATATTGTCTCCGATAGGGGATCACAATTCATATCAAAATTTTGGCGGTCTTTTTGCAATAAATCCGGGATCAAGCTTGACTTCTCTTCCGCATATCATCCCCAGTCCAATGGGGCTACTGAGAGAACCAACCAAGAATTAGAGAAGTTTCTCAGAATATTTATCTCTAGTAACCAAGACAACTGGGTGGACCTTCTCCCTTGGGCCGAGTTCGCCCATAACAACCATTTTCATGAGGCCATCTCTAACTCCCCCTTTTTTGTTCTGTATGGCTGCCATCCTAGACTACCCACCTTCTCTCAAGTCTCATCTTCTGAAGTTCCAGCAGTGGACTCTCTGGTTCGTAACTTCTCTGATATTTGGGAACAAACCAAGACAAACTTAAAACAAGCAACTACTCGTTCCAAAAAATTCTACGATAAAAGGAGAAGAATGACTCCAAGTTTTGCAGTTGGTGACAGGGTATGGCTATCCACCCAGAACATTCGTTTAAAGGTTCCCAGTAAAAAATTTGCTCCCAAGTTTATTGGCCCATTTGCTATATCTGAGATTATTAATCCCGTAGCCTTTAGATTGAGTCTGCCTCCCTCCTTACGCATACCCAATGTCTTCCATGTCTCCTTGTTAAAACCGATGGTAACCAACAGATTCTCCACCTCATCCAGAACTCCTCCTCCTGCTGTGGATCGGGATCAAGTGGAATACGAGATTAAAACTATCCTAGATTCTCGTAAAGTTCAAGGTGCCATACAGTTCTTGGTGGATTGGAAGGGTTACGGCCCTGAGGAGCGCTCATGGGTAAGAGCCATTGACCTACATGCTCCCCGTCTACTTAAATCCTTCCATAAAAAATTTCCTTTGAAACCCTATTAGGTGTTCGGAGTCCACCTTTATGGCAGGGGGTACTGTTACGGACTTACCTTATCCCCCGCCGCTCCGTCCAGCCGCACTTCCGCATTCTGGACCATGTGACCGCACCCGGAGGCGGTCACATGACCACAACCTAGAGGCGGGGATTTTGAATCCCCTTCTGTATAAAAACCTCACTCTGACACTCGCTGAGTGTCAGAGCAACACTTACCTGTTCCTGGCTCCTGCTCTTCGTGGATTGCAGTGTCTTCCTGTTCCTGTGTCTCCTGTGTGCTGATCTCTGCCTGTTTGACTTCCCTGGCTCTCTATTCCCTGTGTACCGACCCGGCTTGCTGACCATTCTCCTATTCTTGTGACCCGTGTACCGAACCTGGCTTGTTGACTCCGAGTTGCCTTCTGATTCTGCCTGACTCCATTCCTGTGTACCGAACCGGCTCGTTGACTCCGCTACCACCGCTTCACTCCGCTGTACTACATCTTGAGGCGAACCTGGGGACCGCGACCTGCGACTCCTGGCAGCGAAGCCCACCCCGCTTTGCGGCGGTTCTTGGTGAACACCGGGGAGATCGTTAGACTCCGCACCTCAGGTAAGCCAGCGCTAATCAAGATTAGTAATATAGTATCCAGAATCTGTTACAGCACCTGACCATAAGACGCACCTAGTTTTTAGAGGAGGAAAATAATATTCTGAACCAAATCTCAAATCTTTTGAACCAAATGGCACTGCTACAATGACAGTCTGCTCCAAGTTCTCTACTGACTATACACAGCAATTCAATACAAAATCCACCCTCACGCCACAATATCAGACCTAATTAATCCATGAGCAAACCACCTGCACTCTGATGCCAGTCTGTTCTTTATGCTCTGTGCCAACACAGCTGTATCCCTTCTACAAAGCTTCTGGTATGCTATATTTTATCTTTGAAACTCCCTTCATCTCACTGTATGCCAAAAATTATTTTAAACCCCTTCATGCACAGAGTATGAAATGACCTAGTATTGCACTGTGTAGCAAAAGTAAAGATTATGTCCAACCAAGAGCACTTTTGTGCCCCTTAACAGTAAAGTTAGAACCCACATGTTACCGAACTATGGATGTTTATTATACTTCATGCACTACTCTCTTGCAATATAGCTTGAGTCCGTACTAGACCATAGTTCAAAGCACATTAATGCATTTGCTGTGTATTGGCCAATATGTCATAAAACACCCAAAACAACTTACTTCACAACCGCTCGTTCAGCGGCACCCCACGTCACTAACATGCGCACAACACTGCAGAATCAAGACATCCGCCCGGCAGCAGGACGCTGGAGCGTCCCCACGGGACCAGGTATTCTGTACAAGTCTTTTTTTTAGTATTCGCTCCATAAGACGCACACACTTTTTTCCCCACTTTTTTGGGAGGAAAAAGTGCGTCTTATGGAGCGAAAAATACGGTATGTATAAATATATCAGGGATCTGGATGGCAGCAGATAATACAAATAAAAAATATCAGAAAATATGTAGAACTATGTTACTCACTGTCATGTTCTTCCAATCTGCAACTCTGATCTCAACATTTGGAAGAGTGATGGGAGTCATTAATATTTTTGGGTCTTCACACTGTTCCTGAGGAAAAAGACTAAAGTGAGATCCAAATGCTCTATAAAATCACATGTTTTATCTAAGTATGAAATGGAATGTAAGTATGTAATGTATGGACATAATTGAATATAGTGTCAATTAAGTGGCTGAAGGTTGGAGCTGCATGAAGTCCTGTATTTAAAGGAAAACTATAGTATAAATTGCACATCAGTATCAGCTCTGTGAGGATTTATATTCAATAGTTTTAAGCCAGCCACAGCAATATCTCTGCCAACATTGGCCAGTAGGCCAGACAACACAATGTGTGTGCCCCTCACCCCCCCCCCCCCCCAAATAAAAGATGGTTGCCAATATTTTTTTAACATGCTGGATAATGATCTGATTGCTTTCAAATGAATCACTATGTGGCATGTTAAGTGCAGATAGCAGTGGAGATATAGGCCTGGTTGCTCAGTGATGCTCCGCAGTAAGTTTCACGGATAGGAGTGGGCCTTAAAATGTAACAGATATTTAGGCACATTTGTTTCATTAATTGTTTTTAGTTTCTTCTATGTTCATTTTTCACATGTCTGCATGAAGTTCAGTGATATGAGTGTGTTTAGGGTAGGTGTAAATATTCACACGCATTAATGAATGAACTTCACATGTACTGGCAGGAGCTACTGGAAAGCATTCTGTAATATCATCAAACTGTAGGATGTCTTGGTGCTGAAACTTAACATATCCTGACTAACAATGACAACAAGAAAAAAATCATTGCACATGAACACACCCACCAACAGATCATTTGCATGATGCCTAAAGCAAAATAAGAACAGGTACAAGGCAGAGGCATCATTAATAAGAGCACTTTGCAATTAGGTTGTACTCAAATTATACCTATATTGCTAGAGTTTTCAATCAAACATGAATGTCACTTTCAGTAGTAATAAAAATACACATTTGCACAATACATATTCAAATTATGATAAAGTTTGGAAACATTGGTAAAGATACAATACAGCACCACTATCTGAAACAGGATATATTTTTAATACACAACTTCTCCCTAAAAATAATGAATTGCCATTGATTTACCATTGGGCATAAAACGGCCAAGGATCAGTGCAAAATCCTCTTTGGAGATCCTTTGTGCCTCCATGTGGACAAGTGCTCCTAAATTTCTTCCAAAGCATATAAGTATACGGAGCCTAATAGCGATGTTTGTGGAAGAGCATAAGTTTGCACTGGCTGATGGGAAGTGAGGGCCCTCTTTGCAAAGCATGGTACAGGTGCACCTGCACATTAGTTTTGCAGAACAGTATAAAACTGAGATTTGTGAAGTGACATTATTCAATGAGCACACAACCATTTGTGTTTTAATATGAGTTTGCTAAACCTCTCACCGCCCTTCCCTTTCTTTTTAAGGCTTCACTCATTGGGGGATCTCTCCAATTTCAAAATATAATCTGATACTAGATCAAAACATAAAGCCAGACACACTTTATCAATGAAGGAGAATTACGATTGCAGATGGCAGTCCAAGAAGAAATATCTTTACCAAAGTAATTGAAAACATCAAGAAAGATCTGTTTAGCTGAGGCAAACGTTACCTATCATGGGTTGAGAGATTAACAGCACTAAAGATGAATGTCCTCCCTAGGTTACATAGAAACATAGTTGATGAGGTTGAAAAAAAGACACCAGTCAATCAAGTTTAACCTATTCTGGATCTCCTACGATCCCTCTCTTATATTTGAAATTGATCCAAATAAAGTAACTGCAAATTTGTTTAATCTGGGAAACATCGCTCCTAACCCAATATTGCAGTCTTAATTCTACCTGGATCCACTACTATCATTCATTTTATTTAACAGTCATATCCCTGAATTCCTTTTTCCGCTAAAAATTTGTCTAACCCTCTCTTAAACATATCAATTGAATATGCCTTCACAAACTTCCCTGGCAGTGAATTCCATATAATGACTGCCCTTACTTTAAAGAGCCCCTTCCTTGCTGGTTGTGAAAGTTCCTCTCTTCTAACCTTAGGAGGTGACCGCGTGTCCTATGTACTGTCCTTGGGGTAAAAAGTTCCCATGAAAGTTCACTATACTGACCCTTAATTTATTTGTATCATATCCCCTCTTAGACACCTCTTTTGTAATGTAAACATGCCTAAACTGGCTAACTTTTTCTCATAACGTAATGAATCCATACCATTTATCAATTTTGTTGCCCTTCTCTGAGTCCTTTCTAATTCCAAAATGTCTTTTTTATAGACTGGTAGTCCACATTCAAAATGAGGTCTTACCAGCAATTTATATAGTGGCAAAATTACACTTCCCTTGCATCAATGCACCTTTTTATGCATGCCAATCCTTTTTTTTTTTTTTAAAGGTTTATTTATACAAGGTCAAACAAATATACAACCAGTACGAAGAGTTAACATATATCTAAATAACAAGAAACCAGGTGATACAACCAGCGTAACTTCTTAACAATTCTATACAAAGGTATCACAATGAGAGTAGTAATGATGACCAAGGTGCTGTTGGAGATAGTAAAGGGGGATGAGGTCAGGCCTTTCGCCGAAATTGTAGCCGATGGGGAGTGGTACAGGGCTGAGATGCCAGTCATAAATTTACTAGGGAACCCCATCTCTCCAAACACTCCGACCATAAAAGACCAGGAAATGTGGTTGAACTCCTTTTCAGCATCGAGGCATCCCATATCTTTTTTTGGCCCTTGCAGCTGCTGCTTGACATTGCACACTATTGCTAAGTCTACTGTCTACGAGCACTCCCAAATCCTTCTCCATTATAGATTCCCTTAAATGTATCCCATTTAATTTATAGATTGCATGCTTGTTTTGTTCCCTAAATACATAGTCTTACATTTATCTATGTTAAACTTCACATGTATCTATTTTATACCTCATCTTACATTTGGCCGCCCAGTCCTCCATTTTATTCAAGCCCTTCTGTAGAGAGATCACATCTTGCTCTGATATTATTACCTTACAAAATTTAGCGTCATCTGCAAAAATGGAAACTTTGCTCTGTGAAGGTCATTAATAAAAAAATATTGCAAAGGAGTGGCCCTAGCACGGAACCTTGAGGTACACCACTTAAAACTTTTGACCAATTAGAAAATGTTCCATTTATCACAACTCTGTTCCCTATTCTCCAACCAGTTTTCGACTCAAGTACAAATGTTGTTTGCTAGACCCAGTTCCCTTATTTTCTAAACCAACCTCTTGTGTGGCACTGTATCAAAGGCCTTTGCAAAATCTAAGTAGACCACATCCACTGTACTACCACTGTAATCCTGAATACTATCTCTTAATATACCTTCCAGTAGTTTCCCCACTATTGATGTCAGGCTTACAGGTCTATAATCTCTTGGTGCCGAGCCTGGTGAAATTGAATCTATGAAAATTAAGAATAACGGTCAAGCTATTTCTGAGTTTAACTCCATATGAGCCCTTGGGTATATGCCATCTGGACCTTGAGCTTTATTTATCTTAATTTTATTCAATTGTCTTTGGACTTCTTACTTAGTCAGACAAGTATTAATTAATGGTATGGTTGCATTTCCATTTTTATTAATTATTCCTACATTTTCTTCCTCTCTAATAAATACTGAAGAATTTATTATTATTATTATTATTACCATTTATTTATATAGCGCCACTAATTCTGCAGTACTGTACAGAGAACTCACTCACATCAGTTGGGGCTTACAATCTAAATTCCCTAACATACAGCCAAACACACACAGACAGACAGAGACGGACAGACAGAGACAGACAGACACAGACACACAGACTAGGGTCAATTTTGTTAGCAGTCAATTAACCTACCAGTATGTTTTTGGAGTGTGGGAGGAAACCGGAGCACCCGGAGGAAACCCACGCACACACAGGGAGAACATACAAACTCCTCACAGATAAGGCCATGGTCGAGAATTGAAATCATGACCCCAGTGCTGCAAGGCAGAAGTGCTAACCACTTAGCCACCGTGCTGCCCAAAATAGAAGGTGCTTAATACCTCTGCTTTTTCCCTATTATCATTAATCCACCTATCTCACTTACCTGTCTTTTGCCATTAATATACTTAAAGAACTTTTTAGGGTTTGTTTTACATTCTTTTATAAATTGTTTTTAATTTTCTAATTTAGCCAATCTAATTTCCTTTTGCATGTTTTATTACATTCCTTATAGATACGGAAAGACTCCTCAGTCCCTTCAAACTTAAACAAATTACCATACTATACCTATTTTAAATACTGCCTGTTAGAATTTCATCACATGTGCTCAAGGATACACAGAGTAGCATCTCCAAATTCATTTGGCCATGTAGGAGTCCTAGATTAAAATCTTCACATTCTATATAAGTACCAGAGGAAAGGGGATCTAGGTCTCAATAAAATATTAAAGTATTATTTTGCAGCACACCAAACCTAAGCCATTCTATGCCATGCCAATATACACACAGGAATGTGGGTAGACATAGAGGCAAATCTTTTAGAGCTCCTCTCACCGTAAACACTATTTTGGATTAGTCCAAAAGAGAGATGATTTCTGCTGCAAAACTACCACCTACTCTTATAATCTTGCTTAATATCTAGAATTATTAAATACAACGTAACAGGCCAATAAGCAAACCATCAAAAATGGCACCTCTTTGGAACAACCTGGCATTCATCTCTGATCTTGACCACAGGTCATTTGAAAAATGGTTTGTCAGGCAAGGCACCTCTACAATATTTCATAAAATGTAGTGAAATGAGGGACCACTGTTATCTATGCGCAGCTAGATAATAACAATATATACAGATCAGACACTTTTAATTTGTCATCATCACCCCAAGCAGTATTTTACTTTTCTACACTAGAGATTGTTTGCCTATGCAGCTTGGATTCCCTTTCACTACGTGTTATGATTAATAAATACATAGCCAACCTCTAAAAGTTCCCCATGAGCTGAAGTGGGAAGGGTACATAGGGGAGATTCTGGATCCGAAGGAATAGGTATGGATTACAGAAAGTGTCCAAAAGCTCAATATGTGTTAGAATAAAGGAGAAATCATACACACAGCCTGGCTTATGGGACACACACTATATTCAGCATAATGTCTGCAGCTAACTGGAAAACAAAATTCAACCTCTCTCATTGGCAAATCGAGTTGGCAAAGTCTGGCAGATATACCATTTAGAATACATAATTATCATTTCACTTAACTACACCAATAAATTAAATAGCACCTGATCAGCCTGGAACACACATTTTGAAACTTCTTCCTAAGAGTCATATCTTCAATCAAGGATCCTCCCATCTCAGACTCCCCTACTACCCTACTTTGCCAGTACTAACAAATCCCACCTCTTACCACTACGTAAATATGCCCCTTGTGTCTACCACTTTAGACCAAGCATCTGATTAGCAATATATAAAAAATATTTAATGGCATGTGATTTAAATGAATCCATACTACGTACCATGGAAATTTTATGTCCTTTCATGGATTGTCAAACCATCTGTGGTCAGATTGAACAGTAGTTGGATCTGCTGGGTGCTGATATGTTTTTGTGAAAGTCCACCCCACCTTCTTACTCACTGACTTTAAACCATGAATAAACAGCCCTCTTAACAACAATGTATGCAGCAGTCTTTTTTTTTTTACGTATTTTGTGCATGCCATCGTGCCGGCCAAACATGAGAAGATCCTTCTGCTTCTACTAGAGCCAAGTTTCCGAGACACTACCAAATTCGACCACATACATAGAATTGAATGAGATCCAGCCAAGCAGTTGGAACTCTTCTGGCGTCACTGGGGCCTGTTAGCAATGTCAGAAGATGACTGCACACACTGGCCAATACCATTCCTCTTCTGACCTCATAAGGATCAACTGATCAAATTATTGGCAGACATCAAGGTTGTTCTAGGGCCATGCATGCAGCAATATCGATTTCATTGCTGGACATTGTTGCTGATATCACAGGATGTATGGCCAGCTTAACACTTGCTTACAGAAGTACAGTATAAGCGAAAATAAATTTGCTGTGTTATCATTATATATGGAACAGCACGACTCACTTAGTGACAGCTCATCATTATAGCTCCCAGCTAGGTGAAGCAGAGACAGAAAAATGGAATTTAGTCAGAATAAAACACCAATGTATCCCTTTCACATGTATGAAAAGATGCTTTATATATGGACTTTTGGCCACTTTAAGGCCCCTATTTATTATAATGCAACAATAACAAATAGCAGTAATAGAAAATCAATTTTCTCTGCAATTTACCAACAAAATAACACTGGAGAAGATGACATACTCAGCTGCCCAGTGATACTGGCTGGCGGCAGTAAAAGTAGTATGTATGCAAGTATGAATATGCTCAACTGGCTATAGTGAAGGGAGAATTCCGGTGGTACATGTATCACCACAATTCTTGTTAAATAGGCTTCCAAAGCACGAGAAAGCTTTTGCTCCCTGGTTAACCTCTAAGCAGACAGGAACTACCGGTGGCGTTAGTCCATAATATATAGGGAGAAGCCTTATCTCCGATTACAACAACATCCATTTTCGCTGGAGATATGGCTTTTACTTACATAATAAAGGATTTTATCAGAGCACAAAATTGTTGAGCATGGCTCAATACTTTGGTGGGTATATTTTAGTTGTGGAACGGATGTGGCCCGCATAACAAGGGCACCATTATGATTTCTAGTTATTACTTAGACTGATACATATGACAAAATTTCCCTTGATGCCAAGCTGTGGTTTATTTTGCTATATATTAAAAAACAGCAGCAGAAAGAAATCTAGGGGTATAGTTACTAAACTGTGGTTTTAAAAAAACTGGAGATGTTGTCTATAGCAGTCAAATTCTAGCTGTCATTTTGTATAAATAAATTATATCTAGAATCTGATTGGCTGCTATATACAACATCTCCACTTTTTCAAACCTGCAGTTTAGTAAATATATCTCCTAGAGTGTTTTCAAGAAAATAATATCAAAAAGATTAAGTTACAGCAGCACACACCACCAATAATCTGTCCATGAGTCTCTTGGAAATAACTAGAGTTGGGATTTGCTGGTCCACTTTCACGTTCCTTTTTAATGTATAATACCAGAATGCCACATATTGTGTGAAATATGTGCTTATGGTATAGATATAGCTTGCATCTTAATAATAGATAAATGCTGTTGGGCATTATTTTATATTTCCTGACACTGCTAAGGATGTTTTTCCTGCTATTACAGGCTTTTCTCCAACTGTGCTTCTTATGCTATTTCCTGCATCTCTGAATACATTCAAAATGTTCATTAGAAATCTGATATATAAAAACGCTGCACCATGTGCGACCCAACAACGTGAGCATTTTGCTTATTTTAGTGCTGCTCCTGCCACTGTTTTCATACCCCTAAAGGTGCACTGTCCTGGATCACCACCCCATTTTTCATATCACTGAGATCTCTTCACATAAGCCTCTCCTCACCGCCATCCTCTCCATATCCCGGGTGCGTTTCACAAAAACCTGTATGATGCGATGCTCGCAGAGTATTCTCGAAGACGACCTGCTCATGTCAGGGCTCAGAACAAGAATAAGCAGAAGATAGATTCCTACAGAGAAAAGAAAATTATAATGTGATATTTAGTTAAAAATACGACTTTTTCCCCCCAAAGACTCAGTAATCACTGGACATATTAACTTGGGAGTGTATGTGTTTTTTATTTTTAAAGTTCATTAAGCCTTAAAAGTATAACTAAACTTGTAACAAAACTACATGGGGAAGGAGTCTATTACAGTCTGAAGAAATACAGCTATTCTTACACTAGGAACGGCACAACAGGGCAATTCAGCTTCTAATAGAATAGACCAAAGCATGTATGTAGTAAGGCAAATATGGAGGAAAGAGCAGCGCATTTAAACTCTTTCTTCCATATTTACCATTGGACAGCCGTTTTAAGCAGCCATGTATTTTTATTATTATTATTATTAATTTTTATTTATAAGGCGCGACAAGGCGTCCGCAGCGCCGTACAGAGACAAACAAATTACAATACAATGGGAGACAGCACAGTACAGTAAACAGTAAGCACAGCAACTCAGTAAGCTCAATGCACAGCTAGAGAGGGCGGGGAAGGGGGAGGTAGGATCCGCAAATGACGGGGCCCAAGAAGGAGGGCGCGGAAGACAGGGAGATCCCCAGGGGGGAGGAGGGAGTGAGAGTGGACGTGGAGTGGAGCCTCGAGGAGGAGGGCTAAGTAGCTGGAGAGCAGAGTTAGAAGTGGTGGAAACAGGAGGAGATGGAGCAGTGGCATGCTAGCATGGCAATGTTATCCTCCTAACTGTGTTGAAATTCTGTCACCTCCACCAATTTTGGAGCAGAGCTATGTTATTTGTAAAACCTTAATACTACATATGGTGCTGCTCTACACTAGCATTCTATATAGCTTAATAAATAGAGACCCAAATATTTTTTCAGGCCTAGCGACTCTCTAAGGCGCATGAACAATTTTTGAGGAAGATTCTTAAAAACAGCTGTAGTCATATACAAGGAATGAAAGGAAAGACAGGAATTTACATATTAACTATATTCAGAAAACATTTGTATTATACATGGATATTTTTAATTATTCATCCTACATTTAAAATATTATTGGCTCTAGTTGCTAGTACATTAAAAGCATGTCTGTTACCACACTGCAGGGGTTGCACTTGGGGCGGGGTTCTGTTGCCCAGAAAACCATGGTCGAATCACGAGATATACTGGAATATACCAATAATTCCCCTCAAATATAAGAGCCACTTTAGTTGTGCCAAGAGCATAAAATAGATTCAGCCTGAAGCGAGTTATCAAGTAGTAAAGAGGCAACAACACTAGCTGCTAGCTCCAACTGCTCATATAACCACATAACTTATAAGCCATAAGACTACTAGATGCCAGAACAGAGTCAGACTGTGGTTCTCCAGCTGCTATGGAGCAATGAGTTTAACCATATTTGCATGCACTGACAGTCTACCACTGGACTATAAATCCCAGCATGACTTGCCATCCTGAAATCAACAAAGTGACGAAGCCTGCACTACACATTACATACATACTATAATTGTAATCTGAATTTATATGCAGCTTTGCCTGAGGCTGTCACTGTCATTTATCTGTAACTTTGGTAATTCACCTATAGCCCAATTTTGAACTGATTATGGTTACTCTCCTCAGGTATTAAAGCGGCCAAAATTATTAAAAGTGCAGTGGGAATTTACAAGCTTCTAAACTCATGTTATATACTTGTCAAATTTGAAGAATCTTCTATCTTCCCTTAAGAGAAGTGATATCTGAATATCCACACTATTATCATTTTTCGCATTTATTTATTTACGTGAATAGTTATCCAAAATAATACAGATTGAATAAGATGAAGAAAAGCAAGGTGATTTTTTTGGTTAGGGTTTGTCAGGATACAGAACTCCTCTGCTACAATGTGTTAAGGGTAAGTTTAGTTACTGATATTTTGTCATACTCTACTGGCTAGAAATACCACTTAAAATATTTTGGAGGAGTAATCTTACTCCATAAGTAGTTTTCTGTTTTTTTTTGTCTTTGTTAGGAAATCGAGCATTTGGAATCCCTCCTCTAGAAACCCTGCGTTTGCCTCTGCTCTGTTTATATTTAATTACTGTAGAGCAGTAGTCCCTAATCATATGAGTCATAGTTCATCCAACTGAATGTTTCTTACAAACTAATGAGCTAATTATTAACTCCTTAATCACCTAAAGTATTTTATGCTAAAGTGACCAGATCAAAATATCACTAGTTCACACTATCACCATGTAGTTATGACAATAATAACTTTTTAACCACTTTGTCTACTGAAGTGAATTTCATCTTCAAAAAATAGACAGGACTTTCATTTAAAAGCCTACTGTAATGAATATTTATCTGTATTGTGTTTATATTCTGTTGGAAACATTGACCAGAAAATAGAAGAAAAATAATTGTACTTTAACAATGATTGTTATTTTTATGCAATTAGCCAAACTCTAGAATTACCAAATGTATTTTCTAACTTGGGATGTTTACATGGTTACCAAATATTATATGGACCATAAGAAAGTGTTTTATATTTTTTTCTCCACTTTCTTCTTCCTTTTTATCTTATATTATTTTTTCTCCAACAGGGAATAACTAACTTTATATTTATTTTTAAATAATTACAAGAAATGATGACTAATAAGTAATGATTTCTTATTTTAATGCTGGCAGCAACACACTCACCCATCCACCTCCAAATACATAGGAAATTAAAATTAAAAAAAAAATTAAAATATTACACAAACCACTGGCAGCAATTTAAATGGCAACCTTGCTGTCCTAATTCTTTCCACAAATCCAGTGGTGTAAGTTATAATGCTGCAATATGAGGGGGGGAGGGGGAATCTGCATATACTGCTGCAATGATGGGAATCACTGAGCATATTGCTGGTATTGTGTAATGCTGTTTAGATAGCTTTGCAAAAATTGTAGTTAAGTTAACTTGTATGTATATCATGAAATAAATAAAAATGGCAGATGCTACATCCATTATAATAATTTCTGATACCCTATTTAAATCACTTGTCAGCCTGACCATTAGCCTAACCATTAAATAAAAACTAACCATGATAGAAACATTGGGGTTCCATGTTCAGAAGCCCTACAGTTGCAGAGTAACTCACCACTGCTAAAACCAATACCGATGCATTCACCATGGCTCGGTATCATGGAGAAGATTAAATAAATACACTGCTTGGTGCTTTATTCCTATTATTTTGATTAGAGGGTAACTACCGAAATACTGCTGATGTCCAATCGCCGTTCATACCATGCTGCACTAAACTGTATTTAGCTGTGGGGAATGGACAATTCTCAGTGGCAAAAGGGGCATATTACTCTGGAACTGGAGGGAAACATGGATCCTAATGTGTATTTTTGTTTGTGTTTGTGTTATAAGGTTTTCACTGCTGGTTTTTATTTAACAAGGGGTTAAAAGCTTTAACTATTTTCCATTGCTTATTGTGGTCCCCATAGACCTCTATGGAGACAGTTGTATTAGGCAATTTATGAAGCTGTGAAAAGCTGTTCGCAGGATGGCGTTACTTGCTTTTAACATGGGATCCAGATGAAGCCTCTCCGGCTTCCCTGCATCTCTAGCCAGTTAAAGTGCTATGTACATGGACCAACATAAACAGCAGCTCCTCCTTTCACCTGTGAATAAGAAAAATGTCATTACGCAGGAGGAAGTCTTCATTGGGGGCTCCCAGAACAGACAAAAAGCAGCGGTACTTCATTATGTGTAGCTGCAATTTCCAGGATCTGATGTGAATGTTTCAATATTCCCTGGAAAGCATTGCTTAATGTGGTGGCGCTATACAAATAAACAATAAAAAACAAATATAAATTGTTTGCAAGAACAAGAAGCAGTATTCCAAAAAAACTTATTTGTTTTCATTATTATGATGTATTGTTGTTTGTTCTATTATTAAGATGTGGAATTTAAGAGTGAGGGATCTATTTAACATTAGTTGCTAGCGGGTGGCTGCAAGTATCGTTTTGTATCGCTGAATATAGGTTCCATGTTATGGGCAGCACAGTGGCTCAGTGGTTAGCACTTCTGCCTAACAGCACTGGGGTCATGAAATCGATTTCCAACCTTGGCCTTAGCTGTGTGGAGTTTGTATTTTCTCCCCGCGTTTGCGTGGGTTTCCTCCCACACTCCAAAACCATGCTGGTAGGTTAATTGGCTGCAATCAAAATTGACCCTAGTCTCTCTCTCTGTCTGTGTGTGTGTTCGGGAATTTAGACTGTAAGCTCCAATGGGGCAGGGACTGATGTAAGTGTGTTCTCTGTACAGCGCTACAGAGATGGTGCCGCTATATAAATAGCTGCTGCTGCTGCTTATGATGATATTGCTATATTTGCTATAACAATACTTTCTCAACATCTCAATTTCTCCTTAATGTAACATACAATGCAATTGGACACCCTGACCCATGAAAGCTAGTTGTGCAGTAAATTATTCAGCACTAACCAGCTTATGCTACACAAATCTTTCTGTCAGGTGTTTATCATTATAGCCAGTTAAAAAAACAACAACAAATGATATATCATGCCATGTACCTTCTCTGTAAAAAGTAAACATAAGCCACCTACAAGGAAAAATGGATTTGGTAAATGGAATATTGTTATCATATAGTGCTGGGGAATGTCAAACATATTTTCCCATTAATGAACAGTGAAGCCCTGCACACAACTGGTACAAATGCACGTTGTCTGTTCTGATATCAAATCCTAGTCTGAATGTGAGGTGAAGAATGTGACACAACATCAGTCTTGGACAAAAATTACTGGAAGCCTTTTCTTCCCCACTTCCCCTGTAGCTTCCTGACCTTATCTCTTCCAGGAAACCATGGCCATGAGCAGATTAATAGTTTCCTCTAAAACCTTTCAACTTTTAAACATCTCCAATTATTACATTTTTAGTCGTTCTTACTTAAAATAATAACATACAATCATGCCTCATTTATCTGCAAAGTTATATAAACAAACTACTTATGAAAACGATGCCTGTCTTTTTACTAGGATGCAACTAAAAGGGAACTATGAACAACATTGTGTATTTGTATTTATCTGTTTAAAAGTTTGCATAAATCTCAAGTATTACTGTTTCATTGCTGTCAAAAATATCCCAATATCTTAGAGATTTAGTAATTATCTAGGTGACTTTTTACCTCAGTCTGTAGAGCTTGTTACTTTTTACAGTGCCGCTAAAACATGGGTAGCTGAATTATCTATAAGTAGCTGATAGTGTTGTCTATAACCATATCAAAGGTTATTGTGTGAATAGAGCCAGTGTTTTCATCAGGCGAGATCTTGTTGCTATACAAGGCTTTTGTAGAAATACTGTCTATACACTGTGATGAGGTTGGTATTTACACTTTACTACAGGATAGCTAAATGAAATGTCCAACTTTATTGTCAGGATAGTAAGGACAGCAGTTTGTTTATGATATGATGATACCTGCAACTATCCATCTTTGTCTAGACATACATCTTCTGTCTAGTCAAAGGCCAACTAACTGGTCCTGGTTGCCCCCCGACCAACATTGAGTCTTTTATTCTCCTCCCAAGCACAAATTGATCAGTAAGAAATAATCAAACTATTCATACCTATGTCGAAGTCAGCAAATTGGATAAAGTCATTTCAATTAATATCTAGCAAACTTGGTTGTCTTTGTCTGAAAATATGCGTAGAGCCGAACTAGTAGCATTAAGGAGAGCGTGTGAGTTGGCAAAGGGTAAGTCAGCTAATATATATACTGACTCTAGGTATGCCTTCGGGGTTGTGCACGATTTCGGGGCCCTTTGGCGTCTTAGAAACTTTACGACAGCAGCAGGTACGCCAGTGGCACACTCACGACACATAAAAGGACTTTTGACAGCGATACAGTTACCCAGGACAATAGCCGTCATAAAATGTAAAGCCCATACCTCTGAAGAATACCAGGGGGTAAATGTATCAATCTCCGGTTTTGTCAACTCACGGGAGTTCGGCGAGATGACAGCTTAAATTTAACGCGGGCTTGTAAAGGGAAACTTCTCTTTACAAGGCAGCGCCGCTTTAAATTTAAGCTGTCATCTCACCGAACTCCCACGAGTTGACAAAACCGGAGATTGATACATTTACCCCCCGGTGTCATTGGGCAACAACAGGGCAGACGAAGCTGCTAAATGGGCAGCAGGGCAACCTATGACTGTATCGACTGAGACTATAATGGTTTTTCAGACATTAGACATTTAATTAATTGAAATGCAAGATTTGTGTTCCCTGCAGGAAAAGGCGGTCTGGAAGCGAAGGTATGTGGTCAAGAGTCCTCAGGACTCTGGTGAAATGGACAAGGTAAGCCTGTAGCTCCCAGAACATACTATCCAAGCCTGGCTGAAAAGGATTAAAAGTAACTAGTATTGAAAAATTTGATCCAACGCCAAGAGGTGGAGATCGTTATCAAAAATTATGCAAAAGTGAAGTTTCATGGATGTTTAAACTGGAAACTCTTGCACCTGAAGGTTTGAATGAGACCATGGATTTCAATGATTGGCAATCATGATTTAGTATAGAGTCCTTACTAATTACACGGTTGATGCTATTTTTATTAACATCAATTTTTGTAAAAGCATGGTCATTCATCTATATTTCGATTATATTTACATTTTAATATTTTATATATTTTTGGAGGATTCATGTGTATATGTAGATTTAGCTTACTTTATATATAAATTATTTATACTGTATATATGGTTATTCCTCTTATAACTAATATCTATTTAGATCTATTTGAGTTGTATAGTACATTCTTATGTATATACATTTCTGGATTTTTTATATATTTTTATTATTATTTTTATTTTTCTTATTTTTATGTTTATTTTATTTTATATTCTTACATTTTTCAATATTTTTATATTTTGTTGGATTATTTTAACTTTATTACTACATAGGCATTTACTTATATAGTTCTATATAAGGTATTACTATAGGTCCATTGTTAAGACAGATCCACTTGTATATGCTTGTTGTCTAGACATATGTTTCTAATTAAGGTTAACGAGGTATTTCCTCTTTGAAAGGCAGCCTCCTAGTTAGAGATTTACTGCTTGAGAAAGTCTGTTATACAGACGAAACGCGTCGCTTTGTCTGCTGCCTATCATCCAGATCATATTGCTACAAGGTTTCACCCTACCACTCACATGGAACTTTCACTCATGCTAACTGTTTTCTATCCGGACGTCTGAATTGGTGCGCACCGAAGACTACATGTATTATGCTTTCATTAACCGCTCACACGGTAAGAAGTTAGACTATTCTACTTTTATTCCGGACAAGAGATTACATTTATCATCTTTGAAGGCAGAACTATCGGAGGTACGTGTTTCAATCACTTTTCAGCTGCTTAGACGGTAAGAAGCTGTTTACTATGTGCCGATTCAGTTATTAGCCTCAGATACTGGACTAGATTTAATTATCATTATTTCTGAAGGCAGAACCATCGGAGGTACTTGTTTCAATTATTTATCAGCCGCTTAGATGGTAAGAAGTTGTTTAATATGTGCCAATTCCGTGATTAGCCTCAGATACTTGATTTATAAACCTCTCTATGGATTTTTTATGTCATAACTACAACTGTGATATAAAAGCTATATCAGGAGATTTACTGTTTAACCCTGAAGGGTATATACTCGAGGAAATTTAACCTTACTCTGGACTGCAAATATTTACGTGATTCCTCATTATTGGATCACTGTTCATATATCCTGTGGATCCCATACCTAAAAGACGCATGCATGATTGTCTAAATACTAATGAGGGATATCCCTGTTATTTACACCAATTTATCTGGACATCATAACAACAATATACAAGTTGGATATCATTATATACCGTTCACCATCTCAGGCTTAAGTGCAATTTATGAATAGTAAACATGTCATTTGTATTATTACTTGTGATTTAACTTTGGCTTGAAGATCTATTCATTTGATCTATTTATTATTGCATTTCCACATTGTGCACATATTTTATATGTTATATATGTCTATATTGATTCATCAAATAAATACTAGGAGATTCTGCGTAACTCTTGTTTTTTCTATTTGCCAAGCCTGGCTGAAGCAGCACACGGTTTGACTCACCTGGGTAAAGAAGGTATGTGCAAACTGGTGAGAGCCTACTGGTGTGCACCTGGATTTTCCTCTCAGGCTGGTAAGAAGGCAATGTCATGTCTTACTTGTTTGAGGAAAATTGTCGGGAAAACTATTCCAACTGAGCCATCCAATATCCCTTCTACAGACGGACCTTTTCAGGTAATTCAAATTGACTATATCCAATTACCACCTTGCAGGAATCTAAAGTATGTGTTAGTATGTATTGATGTGTTTTCTGGTTGGGTAGAAGCATATCCGGCAACCACTAATACTGTTGTGTTCACTGCAAAGAAAATTGTACAAGAGTTTGTGTGTAGATTCGGTATCCCTAGAATCATCGAAAGTGATAGGGGTACCCACTTTACTGGTGATATCTTCCAAAACATGTGTAAGCTCATGGGAATCAGTAGCAGGCTTCACACCCCTTACTGACCACAAGCCAGTGGTAAGGTAGAAAGAGTGAATGGTACTATTAAGAACAAGCTTGGTAAGATAATGGCTGAAACTGGGCTGGCGTGGCCTGAAGCTTTGCCACTAGTCCTCCATAGCATCCGAACCACTCCTAGACCTCCTCTTAATCTGTCCCCCTTTGAGATACCGTTCGGCCGACAACCTCATTTGATCGTGAGTCCGCAAGACGACTTGAAGTGTAATAATGAAGTGACTGTGCAATATCTTATAAAAATGAGCAGACAGCGAAGGAACAACAACAAAAACTCAAAATGCTGTCACCTGGTATGCCAGAAACGAACTGTCATGATGTTGAACCTGGGGACTATGTTATGATCCGCAATTTCTTATGTTCAGGTTGTTTAACAGACCGTTGGGAAGGCCCGTACCAAGTGCTGCTGACCAGTACCACATCACTGAAGGTTGCAGAGAGAGACACTTGGGTCCATTCCACCCACTGCAGGAAAGTCAGTAACCCGGAGAAAGTGTGAGATAAAGCTGAGATTGACAACATCGATCTGTCACTCGTAATCCGGGAGACCTAAAGCCTGCAGTCAAGACACCTGAGCCAGAGACGTTGCCTCAAAACTATCTTTCCAGCGATGGAGTGGCGGTTTTTGTTTTTCTTTTTTTCCAGGATTTTTCTTGTTTTTACTTTTTATAGGACACTCTATTTTTGTGAAGGAGGATGGAAGACAGAGGCGGGATCTGGTTGTGATACCGATGAGATGGCTGTCGAGGAAAGGTTTTTAGAATACCCAGAGCAGCCCATTATCAAGCTTGGTCCAGGGGTTATGAAAAGGTCTGCTAGCTCTGGAACTCGGAGACAGTGTGAGGGGCTATTGTCTGATGAGTATTGTATCTGTAAGTTCTGTGACTCCCTAGTTGAAGAGAAAAGCATCCAGCGATACCAGTCCACTGGTAATCTGGACGTGGGTGGGCATCCTATGGAGCAAAATCACTACTTAGTGGGTAAGGTTCTAAACCAAACTGAGTGCTGGGTGTGCTCTCATGTGCCTCAGCGACAGCATAACATAGGACTAGTGCTGTTCCCATTAAACATGTCTGAGGTACTCGAAGGGGAGGCCCATAGAAGGGAGGTACAATAACACTAGGTCCCATAGTCTGAAGCTTCGGCAATACTCCTTAGACAGATCTTTACTGTGCCTAAACATCTCTCATGCAAAGCGTCTGGAGAATTGGGAAGCTGACCTATCAGATCAGACAAGGGCTCGCCACACTCATGTTGGAGGGAGACTTACAAGGTCACCAATAGGCAGGAATGTTGATGGACACCACAAATTAGGGCGTGTAACCGAACATAAGAAAATATCCATTGGGAAGGTCTCTATAGGTAATTGTAAGAATGTCATCCATGCTGACACGTGTCTTGAACAAATGGAGACACTAGGCAAGGGTAGTTTTGTCAAAACCTTATGTGATATAATTGATGGGCATACTGTTCCTTATGTTCTCCCTGATGATGTGTACTTTGTTTGTGGGAGAAAAGCTTATTCCTGGGTGACTCCGAGTTCCAAGGGTTTGTGTTTCTTAGGTTAACTGGTTCCTGAAATCATGACTATTACTCATGAGGAAATGGTTGGTATTCACAAGACTACATCCCCATCCCCACCATACATACACACACAGTATGAACACCGTGGAAAGAGAAATATGATTCCTGGTGAGGAACCCATAGCTACAAAATTGATTAGTGAAACCGCTGCTTTTCAAGTTATGGTTGCTCTAGATATCACCAGGACCGCTCGGGGAACTAAATTTTAAATATATTCAAGACCTAGCTAAATTGATAGACAATATCACCGAGATGTATGATGACACTTTCAGATATACGGGAAGGGAGCTACAAGCGTGCAAGAAGGAGTTGGTGCAACATAGGTTGGTACTGAATTTTCTCAACCCTATTACTGGTGGATACTGTGTGACATTGGCCATCCAGTTTGGTGTCAAGTGTTGCACGTACATCACCAATAATACAGATGACCCCAAGGAGGTTATAGACCGGAAGATGGATGAAATTCTGCAACTGAAATGGGGATTTCGAAGGAACCATAATTCTTTGTTATATGAGGTCGGGGAAAAGGTGGCAGGTTGGTTCTCATGGTTGAAACCTGTGAAATGGTTCTCTGGTCTGGGGGAGTGGGTACAGGAAATGGTTGCTAGTGTAGGTAAGCTCCTTCTCCTTATATTTGGTGTCATCTTAGCAATTGGTTTATGTGTCAAATGTGTTCCTACTGTGTTGAAGTGTGGAAAACAGTCTTCTAGGGGAAACACTGAAAACGAGACTGAAAGGGTGGTGAGAGATCCCAAGATCATGGTCTGTGAAGAAGTGTTGTACAATCCTGAACTTGAAACAGTGATTTTCTGATAGTTTATTACACTATCAAACGGTGGAGCTGTCGAAGTCAGCAAATTGGATAAAGTCATTTCAATTAATATCTAGCAAACTTGGTTGTCTTTGTCTAAAAATATGCGTAGAGCACGCTACGGCGTGGAAGGGCGTATCCAGCCGCAACACGTGGCAATAACAGTTTTTACACTTTTTATATACATTCGCACAAACACACACATTTGTAATTAGTACACATTAATTGTAGTTACAACACATAGTTATTTATGTCGAAATATAGTAGTATTTATGTGTAATATTATAAGTTATATGCATGTTAGTTAAACATATGGTTCAGGTTAAAGGAAAGGTGTCATGTATGGTATCATTTTAATCCCCTATTCATCAGCAGCTGTCCGGTTCATTCGGCGAGGAGATCGCACATTGCATACTCTAGTTATTGATGTTAGGAAATTAACCTTTAAAGTGATGCTGACTATAAAATGCTAATAGACTAGTTGAGAATGGATTCTTGGTGGGAAAGTTGGAACACATCCCTTGGAGAGATGACCCCCACCTTTGGATATTTTGGTTTGAACTAGCCTATGATCTGCAACACCCTGGACCCTCGTGAAGCCTGGACCAATAGAAGCAAACCAAATCATCTGCATTGTTTTACTGTATTTCTATCTGCATATAAGCAGGAGCTTTTCATCTAGTGAACAGTCATCTTTGACCATAGACTTCAGACCTGAATGACTGTTCACTGGATCCAGAGCGCCTGCGATAAGTAACGGCTGTACTTTTTATTATTTCGCTTGAATTATTCTGCTAATTTTTGAGAATAAATATTTGTGCATTGGAAACACAAATCGAGATTCGACAATCATTATTGGATAGCGACAAAACGTGCATAACACCTATGTGGTGCACCTGTGTGCTGTATGAAAGCATGAGTGGGAATTTAACCCTGTCTCCAGCCTGTACCTATAGACATAGTTACAACATTAAATATGTTGTAACTATGTCATATCTCTCAACCATCTCGATTTAGGCAGCACAGTACCATTTTGAGGGCTCTACCCGCAAACACTTTCAAGACAGCTTTGTTCCACAGGTGTTAAATTTAGGAGATACTGTGATGAATGGGTGCTGTCCACGGCAATGGAGGTGTTTGTGCAGGAGGACAGTATGGGGAAGCCTAGCTAATTTTAACTTTCTTATGTCCACGCATATATTAGAGATGCTCACTGACCCCCATGAAGTGGTTTTGGTTTTAGATCTGGATTAGCTTTGTGTTTTGGTTTTGGAAAAACCACCCTCGTGTGTTTTGGTTTTGAATCTGTATTTTTTTAGAAAAATTGCTAACATATGCTAAAATTACATAATTTAGCTTTTTTTTTTGATCCTACATTATTATTAACCTCACTAAAACTAATTTCAAGTCATTTGCAGTCAATTTTGACCACCTCACAGGTCACATTATTATTTTCATACACTTCCGGACAAACTGCAGTGACCTGGCTGGATGCTAAGCAACAGAGCAAGGACTCCATCACATGGCAGTTCCTAGCACATCTAGGACACATTGGCACACAGCATTGGCAGAAAAGAAAAGTGGTGCAAGATGGAATTGTCCTTGGAATTATATTGGATCTTAAAAAGGACATGCACACTTTAAAAAAACTAAGCACTTCAGCCATAAAAGTGACACTCCTTGTGGCTGAAGTGCTTGGTTTGTTTGGACCCCCACAAAACAAGGTAACAATGGCATTGAGTCACCTAAGTTCACAGTGCTGGTAATTAACTCTACTGTGGCAAGATGTTGTTGTCATCATCCTCAGCTTCATCAGTGTGTACATCATCCTCACACATTATTAATTCATCACCGCTGGAATCCACTGTTACAGAAGTCTCAGTATTTTGAACTAATTGGCGAGAAAGGCCTTCCTCGTGGAACTTGACGTTCATTTTTATGAACATCATCTTTTCTACATTTTGAGGAAGTAGCCTCCTTCGCCGATCGCCGACAAAGTTCCAGCTGTGCTGAAAACTCTTTCCAAATAGACACTGGAGGGTGGGCAGCTTAGGCAGTGCAAAGCAAGTTGGTACATGGGTCTCCAAATTTCTTTTTTTCCTCCCAGTATGTAAAGGGACTGTCTGATGTGTCTATTTCTATGCTGTCGTGAAAATAATCCTCCACCATCCTTTGGATGCTGATAGTAGGATCAGGTGGAGTTACAGCAGAGGTGTCACATTTTTTGGTCAATTCTTTTAAACCAGATGTCAAAATCTGGGGCAGAGTCATCTGCATAATCCCTGGGTGTCTTGAGAAAGCAAAGTTTGTTCCTAGCAGCAGTTGAGTGAGAAACTGAAGGAGGATACGCCGTCCTGTCACTTAACACTTGAGCTAATACAGAAAATAGATGTCAAATCCCTTACAGCGCTTCAATAGACACTGCTGCAGATGTATTGCAACACAGACCAAACACCTAGGTCCAATTAAACATAAAACAAATACAAATAGACCAATATTTCTGCGCTGTGGTCCCCCAAAAAACTGATATATAATTCACTTGAGCTGTCATCTTCCTCACCAGGAGCTCCTTGCATCTCTTCAGATCTGGGTCAGTTGGAAACAAAGAGAAAACATAGGTCTTAAACCGAGAATCAAACACAGTCACCAAAATGTAGTGATCCAATTTCAAGATTTTGATAACTCTTGGATCCTGGCGAAGCGAATAAAGTACTTGATCTACAAGTCTGACATACTTAGCGGAATTGCTTTGTTTAATCTCCTCCTTCAGTTTCTCAAGCTGCTTTTCCAAAAGTCTAATTAAGGGAATAACTTGACTCAAGCTCACAGTGTCTGAACTCACTTCACAGGTGACTACTTCAAATGGTTTCAGAACCTTACACAACACGGAAAGTATTCTCCACTGCGCTTGACTAAAATACATCGCCCCTCCTTTCCCATTGTCATAGCTTGTGGAGTAAGCGTGGATGGCTTTTCACTGTTCCTCCATACGCAGAAGCATATACAGGGTAGAATTCCACCTTGTCACCACCTTTTGCTTCAGTTGGTGGCAAGGCAAATTAAATTGCTCTTGCAGCTGCTGCAATGTCTTACACGCTGTTGCCGAATGCCGGAAATGTCCAGATATTTTACGGGCCACAGACAGCATCACCTGCACGTCCCTGTCATAAAAAGCTCTGCACCACCAAGTTTATTGTGTGAGCAAAACAAGGAATGTGATGGAGATATTTTTATTAAGTCTTGCAACATAAGCATACAGTAATATTACGAAAAGGTGGCACCACTTTTTTATAAAATCACAAGCTACAAAGTAAAGCACTGGAAATGCTCTTAATCAAGCTCAGACAGAGTCTAGCAATATAAATAGGACTATAAATACATATATATAAAAAATAAAACCACATAAAATAGAAAAGGGTGCCACCACTAAACCATAACACATTCAAATACAAATTCACAAATACACTACCCGCCGCAAAGAAGCAAGCTGTATGTGCATGCTAAGCCATACTTGAAAAAAACACTTAATCACCAAAATCTAGGGGGTGAAAGAATAGGAAGGAAAAGCCATTTAGAAAGGAGAAAGTGCCGGACTTTAACCTCCCTACGGAGGTCTCAGACCCCGCCAGAGTCTGAGCCAGTTGGCATTGTTCATCCGACGTCCCTCCATATCCCTCAACTTCCACACCTCATGGAGAATGTCACCCACCGCCACTTCACAAGGAAGAATTTTATGTCTGATGGACACCTGACACCGTGCATTCCACGTGAAATATCTAACCACTAAACTGACTAGAAAAAGGGTACAGAAATCAAAAGCCCTCCACCTGGCCTTGAATGCCCTGTAGACCCATTCAGGGTAACTAAGCCCCGAAAGGTAGGGGATCCCCAAGGACCCAGAGACTCTTATAAACCTCTACGTTAAAGGGACACCGAAGCAAGAAATGGTCCATAGTCTCCTCCACCCCTAGACACTCCTCCCATGGGCAGCCACGATCATCAGCATTTCTATACTTGAGATTCTGTCTCACGTAGAGTCTCCCCTGAAAGGAGAGCCAGGCAATATCCCAAAGCTTCAATGGGATTCTCCCCGAATTGATCAGAGAAAGCCCTGCCGAACTCACATCACTCGGGCAGTCCCTCAGTGACAGCGGGACCCAGAAATGGGAGTGCAGGAGCCTCTTCTCCAGCTCCCTTCTAGAAGAGCTCCCGACTTCCCCCGCCCTCAGGCCCCAACGCCTTCTCACCTTCAATCCCAAGGAAACGTAGGCCGGGAGATACCCGTGCCGGACCCGGAAGCTTTTCACCGTGCCCCCCCCATACCATGCACTAACGAAGGGATCCACCCAAACCCTGAAGCCACCCACCCACCGAGGAGGGGTCTCAACTAGAAGACTGCTCAGGTGCAACTTTAAAAAAGTTGTGATGAAGAAAAGCACTGGCTTAATCATGCCCAGGCCACCATCCCTCCTCGGTCGATCCCTTCCCCCAGAGTAACTGGAAGAAAACTGCATAAACCCTAGACCATATAGATTCCGGAAAAAGGCACACATAGCTGATATGCAAGAATACCAGGATCAGAAAGGTCTTGACGAGGTCCACCCTTTACCTGAGAGAGTGTTCCACCTCTTCCAGCTCTCTACCTTCCAGGAAGCTTCCTCCAGCCTAAGTTCCCAGTTTTGCTTGGCATAATCACCAGGGCCGAATTGAATCCCTAAGATCTTGATCTTGTTACTAGCCAGAGGGAGACTGTCTGGAAGGCTGAATTCACAACCCTCCTGCCCCATCCAGAAAACGTCACTCTTTTCCTGGTTTACCAATGAGCCACATGCCTCGGAATACCCGCAGACCAGAGTTGCTACCTCTATTGCTTCCGCGGGACTCGACAAGACAACAGTAACATCATCGGCGTAGGCCACGACCTTCAGAGGACACTCCGGACCCAACAGCACCCCTCCTATCGAGCCGCCTTCAATCCTTCGAACGAAAGGATCTATTGCAAACACATACAGGAGGGGGCTCAGGGGGCAACCCTGCCTTACTCCAGAGCTGACCACAAAGGAAGGACCCACCCAACCATTCACAAGAGGGAAGCTCTCTGCCTGCTTGTAAATAGTACGAAGCCAATTCACCACCCGGACTGGAAGAGCATACCACAGAAGCAGAGCCCAAAGGTACTCATGGTTTACCCTGTCAAAGGCCTTTGACTGGTCTAATGCTAAAAGGTACTTCCCACACTTCTCAGCACGACACCGCTCAATGGCGTCCCGCACCCCCAGGACAGCACTAAAAGTGCTTCGACCCTTCACAGTGCAATGCTGAGAGGGAGAATGCAACTGGCCAGGAACCTGCATCAGTCTATAAAAAGTACCTTTGCCAAAATCTTCCTTTCGGTATTGAGAAGAGCTATGGGGCACCAGTTCTCAAAACACGATTGAGCCTTCCCCTTAGACAACAAAATAAGGGTGGAAACCCTCATGGAGGGAGGCAATAAACCTCTACCCAGGCTCTCATTAAAGACCTCCGCTAGGCACAGGGCCAGGTTGTCCCCAAAGGTTTTAAAAAACTCAGATGTCAGACCATCCGGGCCCGGGGCTTTTTTTGATAGATAAACCATCTATCGCCATCCTGACCTCGTCCACCGTTACCTTACTGCCCAAGGACTCAAGCGAGCCGCTTAGGTCTCCAAGACCAGGGGTTTTCCTCAGGAACTGGTCCATCTTTTCTCTGTCAAGTGACTTCTCCGACAAGAGATCGGAGTAGAAGGACTGCACGACACCAAGGATGCCCTCCTTATCCTCCCTGAGCACACCCCCAGCATCGCGCAAGCCCCTCACCTCCTTAACATCTACCAAGTTCCTACAGCTCTGGAAGGGGTCGGGCGAATGGTACTTCCCATAGTCCCTCTCCAGAATCAAGGAAGCGTACCGGTCATATTGTATCTCTCTCATCTGAGCCTTCATTCAGGAGATCTCCCCACCGTCCCCATGGCCGGAGATCAAGAATCCGAGTTTCCTTCTCAGCGCCAGGTAGGTACTTTCTTTTAACAAGTTATTTCGGGCTACCAGTCCACAAAAAAACACCCCGGGTCCTCTTTTTAAGCATCTCCCACCATTCAGACCTACTCCAACCCACCTCCAAAAGTGTTTCCTGGGATTCAAAGAAGTCCCTAAAGGACTGTCTTATCACCTTCTCTTCTAGGAGCTTAGAGTTCCAGCGCCAGAGGCCCCTACCCTTCCGAAGAGTCTCCGAAGCATTCAAGGACACAGAGAGGTAAACGTGATCGGAGAACTCTACTGGCCTCATCTCAGGAGCCAAGGATTTCGAGCTCTCCTTAACGAAAAACCTATATATCCTAGACCTACAGCTACCTCTAAAGTAGGTGAACCCCGTGTGGTCCGGGAAATGGCGAATATGAACATCCACCAAACCAGCCTGCCTAATTATGCTAGCTTAAAATGGGAGTCATAGCCCAGAGAAGTCCTTGAACCTCCCCTGTCTTTAGTCCTAATGACAGTGTTAAAGTCACCACCAAAGACTTTCTGCCGGGCTGAAAAAAGGTAGGGCTTTATCGCACCGAAAAGGCACTCCTTTCCCACCTGGATTGGGGACCATAGACATTAATCCACCTCAGGTCGTGCCCTCTCAGATTGACATCCAAGATCATGCACCTACCTACCTCTAGTTCTATAACTCGCTGGATGGTTATCATGCCGATAAAAAGCACCGCCACCCCACCGTACGGGTCGGCCGCAAGAGACCAGTAGGAGGGCCCATGCCTCCACTCCCTTTTGGCTTTATGAAGGTCAGCCAGCTGACCCAATCTGGTCTCCTGCAAAAATAAAAAAATCAACCTCAACCGTGCTGAAAAAAATCAAAGGCCATATAGCGAGCTAGTTCGGAACGTATAGATGCCACATTAATGGTGGCAAATCTAATGGGCTGGGAAGCCATCCTTCAGAGCTATAAAGTAGGAATCAGCTCACATCTTTTTTACCTGTTTGGCAGAGTCCTTATCCGAGTACCCATACCTCTTGCAAGGCCTTCCCCTCCTGAAGAATATCCTCTTCACCAGAAAGGGCCCCACCAGACCCAACATTGGCCACCACGACTATCAATTTAGCCCCCGAAGTTGGGGTACTAGGAGGATTGTTAATGGGCAAGACTCCCGACAACACTGACACCTGACTCACAGGTGCTACAAGGAGGGGGACAGGATGAACAGGGTTGGGAGGAGGAAGGGAAGGAGGGACGGGAATATAAGTCTGGCTATGGGAAAGGACCAAACAAGACGGAGAGGCAGGGACCGAACCTGAACCGGCAACCAAGGGAGATACCTTCTGAGCCGACCCAGAAGGGATCAGAGCAGACACAGAGGCAGGAGAAACAGGAAGGGGGGCCAGATCAGGGTCAAGGTCAGGAATAGGAGCTGGGGCTAATTCTTGCATGGAGGGAGGACCCTTGGGGGCAATGATTTAAGAAAGGCCCTCAGGGACTCTGATTTATCTTTGGGCTTCTTAAAGACTGCTATATCACCTAGGACAGGGCCGGAACGCTTCCTTCTCTTGCTGCTAGTACTTTGTCTAAGAACTAGATCCCCCTCGTTTGTTCTTACAACCTCCCTCTCCTCTGATTCCTCCCCCTCACTAGACAAGAATTGGAACTTATTAGACAAAACCAGGTTCTTTTCCCTTCTTGATTTGTTCTGCCTAATACACTTTTTTGGCTCCACCCATTCCTTGCCTTTGGATGAAACTTTGGTACTAGGGCCAGGCTGTTCAACACTCGGCCCTTGTCGGAAAGGGGGGGGGGAGGATTGGTACAGACTTCAGCGACTCAGTAGAGACTTGATCGACAGGTTTCACCACACCCTCACCCCTCTGCGCCTCTTCTATCCCCTCAGCGGCCTGTACCAACAGCTCATCAGCTATTTCTGTGTTATGGAATGCATGAGGGCATCTACTGAAGGGATGGCCAATTGCTCCACACAAGTTACATCTAATACTGCTACAGGAATGGGTTTCGTGCCCGGTGTCCCCACAGTGCCCACACTTTTGATGCGGGCAATTAGTGCTGAGGTGGCGGAAGTCACCACAGCGGTGGCACATCCTCGGCTGACCCGGATAAAAGCATGGAATCCTGTCTCTCCCCAGGAAAGCAGCACTTGGGATATGGACCAGGCCAGCCTCCGTGCACCGCAGGTCTACCATGGCGGACCACCCCACCCAAAAGGCTAAGTCAGCTACAGGGATAGACTCATTTCTAACCAGGATGGTAATCGTGACCCTTTCCTGTCTGGTGACAGCAATAGCTTTAAAATTTGCCCACGGATCCCGTCCCCTACATCCACCCCATCGGCCCCAGAATGCCGGCAGCCCCTGATATGTCATAAAGCTGACATCATAGTCGGGGGTCCCGACAGGATGGATGCAGGCAAAGATATCCGCTGGGACAAAACCAAAGGAGGAAAAATAAACCTTCAGAAAATCACCTCTATTTGGGGGTACCTTAGCTGTACAACATTCCTTCTCTTGGGGGATTGGCCTGTGAGAGACGGGCCCCCAGACTGAGGACCCATAGGAAGAGGGCGACCGGAAGGAGGCACCACAGGTCTTTGTGCACCCGATACCACAAACGCTACAAATGGCTAGACAACTGTTGTCAGGATTTGTGTAAAAATAATTGCACACATAAGAGGTGGATTTTTGGTCTTATGCCCAGGTATGACAATGGCCTTTTTGTTATCACTGGCAAGAACTGCTGCAATCTTTGTTTGAAAGTGTATGAAAATAATATTGTGACCTGTGAGGTGTTCAAAATTGAATGCAAATGACTTTAAATAAGTGTTAGTGCGGTTAATTATAATGTAGGTCAAAAAAAGAGCAAAATTATGTGATTTTTGCATATTTTAGCAATTTTTAAAAAAAAAATACAGATCCAAAACCAAAAGCAATACACACGAGGGTGGTTTGGCCAAAACCAAAACAAAAACATAAAGCTAATCCAGATCCAAAACCAAAACCACTTCACGGGGGTCAGTGAGCATCTCTAGTTACGACTCTGGGTGGTGAGCACTGTACACCCAGCTCCTTCTGCCTCGTCCTGTCTCATTAGTAGAGTCTGCCATGTACTGTGTGTGGGCAACCAGTTTTGGAGGTAGAGGGATTTCATATTATATAGCAAAGCACAGCATGTCTGGGGGAAGAGAGAATGTGACCTATCCCACTTAGCTGCACACCTGCACACGAGTGAGACTGTGGGAGAATTATATACATTGGGCCTGATATAGAGAGAGAAGTAAGTCGATTTGCACCATGTAAAAATGCAACTTATGTTAGTGAGTGGGAAGCAGAATAGGGAAGGGATAAGGACGAAGTGGCAGTGCAGAGATAAGGATGAAGTGGAAGTGCAGAGATAAGGCAAAGAGGCAGGTGGCAAGGCAAATGGTAAATAAAAAAACAAAGGTAAAATAGCGCAGCCAAAGAATCATTGTTCTCCCTATTCACATTCTAACATGTACTAACATATAAAGTGTTGAAAAAGAACATGCCTTTTTTCCCCCAGTGTATTAAAGAGCAGAAGACATTACCATAGGGAACAATATTTCCTGCACTGATGGTTTAAGTGGAGTCAAAGTGTAAATAGCACATTTCCAACATTGATCAAGATATTTTAATGGAGACTGAAAAAAAACCTCAAGTGGAAATTCCCTCTTTGGGAACTATCCCCCTTGGGTAGTAGTCAGTGGATTCTCTCCTTTTAACCTTGTTTCTGGAGAGTTGAGAAAAGACTCAATGGTTATTGGGATAACAGTGATAATTGCTTGTGAGTTGTACAGATAGTAGGTTAGGCTCTAGTAAAGATGTGAGTTTTCAGAGAGCTGGGGGTCTGATCAGCTGAGTTAGAGAATTCCATACTTGTGTAAGTGGGAGTAAGTGGTAGTTATCCGACGCAGGTCAGAGACTGATCACAGACAGATCCAAGAGAACATAAGGGTATTTCAAGATGAGGTCAGAGATGTACCAAGATGTGTTGTTGTTGAAGACTTTGTAGGTCAGGCCATATGCACATGTTACTCTGATTTTCTACAGAAGAGCATTTAATCAGTGCTGGCCCCAAGGAGCTTTAAAGCCACCTCTAACTTTCCTATTAACAACCCGCACACTGATTTAGCCTACAGGCTGAAGCTAGCTACAGTGCACTAACCCCATCAAAGCATAACTTAAACCTAACTTCCACCATCAAGCTCACAAAAAATTGTGTTGTAGCCCCCAGATTATGCATGCAAGCTTTCCTGAACTTGTAACTTGGCGGTTTAACGTTTCCTGTAAAAATAATTAAACATTTTATTGATAACATACCCCTACAATTACTACTCACTAATAGAAGAACTCTGATAGTTTCTGGTATTCTTGTTCAACCATATCTTAATCAACTGCACCAAGACAACTTATGGCACCTCCACCTGCAAAGATGTGAAGCCGATACTTAGTCCAAAGCTAAATGGGCCTCATAAATGTTTATTGAAAAGTTTGTGTCCCCTCCTTTTCCCATCCCATTCTTTGTTTATTGCAGTGTAGCAAGTATTTTCCATACCAATATGTCCTACAAGAGCAAAAAACGTCTCAGCCCAGTTCTTTACAAGGATGTCAATGGCCACATCACAAAGCTCCTATCAGTCTGGACTCTGCAGTCCCACTTCTTCAACAGAAATGGAGCTTGAACCCAATACACAAGATATTATTACCAAATTGGTTGACAGTATTAAAGCAATGTTTCAACAGGATTTAAAGACGGCACTAGAATGGACTCCCTAGAAGCCAAGGCAGATAATTTTTGCCACTCCTAAATGGTGTTTTATAGAGAGCTGGCAACATTAGTTCTGATGTTGAAGATCTCAAGGAGAAACAGGTAGATATGGAAAACAGATCAGCAGAAGAAATGTAAGAATATGCAATGTCCCTGAAATACTCTCTACTTCCTCTCTTCTGGCCCTGCTAATGGTGCTCTTTAAACTTATTTGATGAGGAAACCTGCTTGACATTGAGCTTCACATGGATAGGGCACACAGGGTATTTATGGCCAAACTGATAGCTGAGCATAGTCCAAAGACATTGTCCACTTATATTATTTTAGGAGCAAAAAAAGAGTCCTCTCTGTTACTAGATGCACCATTGAGTTGTATGACATGACAATTTAAATCTCCAGTATTTGGACCCTTCCATCTCAATATCACAATAATTCTCCTTTAACTTAATTACTAATACCATAGGGTTTCCCAATTTCAAGTCCAGGTATTTGCAGTCCACTCAATCTTCTTTGCAAAACAGTGAAGCAAAGCCAGGAGATTCTTTCCAAACTGAAAATTCTCCCTGAACCTAATGTGCCAATCAACCAAAGAAGCTCTTAACCCTTAGAAACCTACACCACCAGCACTTCAGTGGCAAGACCATGATGACAAACTGACTGTGAAACTACCCCACCCAGATAATGACAAACTTGTTAAGTTTGTAGATAACCTTACTCTAAATGAGAACTTTTTTCCAATTGTCCTAAGGTGACACTTCTGGTTATTCAATGATTGTGGACATCTTTGCATTTTCGCTACTCCTGTCCTTAATTGCTATGTAGTTCTCCAGGACATTTCCATTAGTTGATCCAAGTCGCCTTTCTAGTCTTTAGCCTTATTAGGCTTTCAAGGATGGTCGAGAGAATACCCACCACCCTTTTATTTTTCAGTAATCCGAACAGTCAACCTTATGATGCTGCTACTGACAGACTTAAAATAATAAAATCACTGATGAACCAGCGCAAATGATCAGATGCAGCCCTCTATTCCCTGGCCCTTGATCTTTATGTGATCCAATCAGTACATGTACCCTCATCAATTTTTTTTCTTTTTCTAGCTCACATGATTGCATTATTTTTCATTCATGTTTGCTGACATATTAGAGTAAGTGGATTATTGTGATTAATAGTGCCATCTCTATTGCCATTTTGATGAGACTTACTCAGTTGTTACACATAAGGTCTTCACATGTGATGATGGTGCTCATCATCACATGTTCTGGATAGGAGCGATATCAATCCTTCTTTAGTACACCTTTTACAGTATATTGAAAAAGATAATGGACTTTCTGCTTTATGAATCATTTCAGAATCTATCATTTCTAGCTACTTGTTGTTTAAAGTTTTTTTGTCATATTCTCTCAGTTTCTATGTTTTCCACTCCCACTGGGGGATTTTGGACTCCCTCGCCCCCCCCCCCTCACCCATTTTACCTATAGCACATTGTCCTTCTGCCTTCTCTCTAACTCCCTGCCATTCCCCATTCCTTTGTCCCTCTTCTCTTCTTTTTTGCTTCTATTTCCCTCTGACCACTGGGATCCTACTGTTAGAAGATTCCTCTTCCTCCTCTGCCTTCCCTCCCCTCTTAGACACACACTTTTTATTCCAGTTTTTTTCAAATAGCATTCCATTTTGTTAACTCACAGCTCATGGTCCTGGCTGGCCTCACCACCACCACACAATCATCCCCAAAGCACCCTTTGTTCCCTAATAAGAAAACATTTTTCTTGTGCACTTTATTGGGCCTTTCTACCCTATTTTCCTATTTTCCTCTCTTCCCATTTTCCTTTATTTTACTCTTCCTCTTCCCCTTTCTCAGATCCAAATGTACTAACCTTTTTCTCATTTATAGTGCTCATCCTTGCTGCTAAAAGGCAGCCCTCCATATGTTCTTCCAGTGGGTCTTAAATCAATATCCATTAATGTACAGGCCTCAACTCCTTTAAAAAGACTATGGTGGTCCTGGGAGCCTGCAGGAGGGAGAGAGCGGACATAGTCTTTTTGTGTGAGACTTAGCTGACGTGTGCACATTCTTGTCTTCAAGGTAAGCCATGATACACAATAAAGTTCCAGTTCTTCTAACTAAATCGCTATCAGACCCAGAAAGTCGCTTCCTAGTTGGGAGTGGTACTGAAACAGCTACTCTGGTACCTCTATAGGCCCTTTTTCACTAAGGCATTTGGATGCATTGAGAGAGTTACACAGGGTCACATATTTATTGGGGAGATTTCAATATAGTTTTAAACCCAATATTAGACTAAATATCTTCACCCTCTGCAAAGATGAAAGCAAACCCATGGAAAGAATCCTGGACCCTAGTGGGTTTCATTAAGCAGATGGCCCTGTATGAATTTTAATGCTTGAAAAACTCCACGATAAAGGACAATACACATTTTTCGGTAACACGTCAAATATATTCTTGGATAGACACAATAATCGTTACACAATATCTTTTACATGCGCTCACTGAGACTAGTACGACCCCTGTCTATTGGATTGCTCACACAGGAGTGTTTACATGGAAGTGAGCACACATTGCTTGATCTAATTAAATCTCCTTGGTGTCATAGATTGTGCCTGGATGATTTTCAGCTTTTGAACCAATCCACTTTCCAAGACATTAAAACAGCAGAGTATTTTGCATTCATTCCTCCTCCTGGAGTCATATGAGAAGCCCACAAGGCTATTATTAGAGGCAGACTTATCGGTAAACCCTGCTGCAGCAAAGTAACATGTGAAATAACTTCCTTGGAAGGGAGGATATCTGCACTCTTGTCACAACAACCCACTCGAGAGTTCTTCTCACCCAGATTGACTCCCTCTAAGGTTAACTTAACACAATACACTCACGTAAAAGCGGCCAACAACGATTTTTTAACAAAGTTAACAAGGACGACTATATCCTGGCTAATAAGTTAAGACAAAAGAGGTCTGATTGGTGAGATTAAAAGGAAAGGTATGACCCCTTGGAAATGATAAAATAATTTAGGGATTATTACAATTCTCTATTCAACTTGCCAAGTGTCTGGCCCTGCCTGGCTCGTTGGAGGAGGAATTCAACTCTTATTTAACAGCAACAGGTCAAAAAATGAATAAGGGATACTAGCATGCGATAATTGCATTAAGATGTGGAATTGAGTTTTAAATTTAATGTAATGTACTCTTGTCAACCAGTCTAGATCTTACAAGAAGTAGCACAATAAGTTTGCATTTTATTTTTCTAAACTACAGATGGATTTATAATGTTTTGTCAGATACACTGTAATCATGCTGCCCTGACGTGGAGAGAATTGTTTTATATCTCTATATTTTAATTGGGCATTTATGAACTCTCCATTGTGGAATATGCCTAAAGAAATGTATGTTTCTTACCTTCGAACAAGTGATTTATTAAACTCTCGTTATTAGTAAATTATACCGCATATGTCTTATTTAACTTGTCTTATGTGAACTCCTACACTCACCGGTAGACTAATGAATGGAGGACAGCTATTGGTGAATTGCAGTATAAATGTTAAACTAACCACAGAGCCCAGTATCCTAGCCTACTAGTTTAATGGACTTAAAACCTGTCTGTTTTTATCTCCTGGAATATCGGAATCCAATGCTACTCGCAGAGGAACTTGCATATGCAGGATTGGTGACAATTTCGAATACACCAGTCTCCATTATTACCATTTGAAATTCGGAGGGACTGTGTGAGTTCTGAAACATGCCTCCCTTATGCCCTAAAAACTAGACTCTGCATGTATATTACCTTTTTCACCGGGACCTGAGATACAAAATTGCTTGTTCCAGTACAAGTGCTTCTACATTTCACTGCTGTATGTAATACAACTATAATACCAGGATGTGTCCTACCAAACTGTGTTTTTAATTGAACAATATGAATTTTGTGTATGACATGTTGCCTTATTTATATTTGAATTTTAAATGTTTGGATTTTTTTTTGTTACTTAA